>NW_028274812.1:47972699-48275729 GCF_037043125.1 Eumetopias jubatus
TGGCATGACCTCCAAACGAGACTGCAGTCTCTGAAAAACTCTGACACATATCACATATTTTGACATATCTCATTTTTTATTTTTTTAATTTTTTTAAAGATTTTTATTTATTTATTGAGAGAGAGAGAGAGAGAATGGGAGAGAGAGAGCATGAGAGGGAAGAAGGTCAGAGGGAGAAGCAGACTCCTCACTGAGCAGGGAGCCCAATGCGGGACTCGATCCTAGGACCCTGGGATCATGACCTGAGCTGAAGGCAGTCGCTTAACCAACTGAGCCACCCAGGCGCCCTTTTTTTAATACACCCACACCTCAGAAAATGGTAGCAGGCCCTGTGACCTCTGAGAAGCACCAGTTTCATACATCCAGACCTAAACTCATTCACAACAGGATTGGCAGGATGGAGGGGGGAGGTCCCTTTAGCATACTCACATTGCTTGACCTTGTCAATTTGTTTGGGAAACAAGAGGGTGGGACTCACAGGTCTGCACAGGAATGCACTTTTGAACAGAGCAAAGGCTACGGGAGAAGAAGTGCAGGAATGCTAATCCATATTCCTACGGAAATGCTCGGGTTTCAGTATTCCTTTTGAAAAAACGTAACTTCTCTAGTAAGTTGGTCACACTCCAAGAGGAATTAAGCTTGAAAGATAACAGAACTTCAAAAGCCAAATTGAAAAGACCAGACCCGAGGCTGTGAAGGGCATTCAGAAGAGAGAGGAGTTTTAACTCAGCTTTCAGAGCATGTTTTCCCTCCTCTTTGAACGTTTCTGACACTTGCAGAGTTGCTGAAGATTTTCCCACCCGTGACATCTTTCATCAGAAAACCATGAAACAACAAAAAGCTGTTTCTAGGTAGAGCAGGGGGAATGTGAAAGTCAGTTGAAGTAAGTTGCCTCTTATTCTGTTTATTCTGGTGTGTGTGTGTGTGTGTGTGTGTGTGTGTGTGTGTGTGTGTGCTGCTTCTTGAGCCTAACAATCATCGAGAAAGCTCCCTGAGCCTTGCTTATCTCACTGCAAAGACATACATTCTGTGGACAGTGGAACCAAAGCCCCCAACATGTGGCCCCCAATGGTAAGCAGAGGTCTCAGTGGGTTGCCAGAAACGCATCTCCGTGTCCCGTCAGCCAGGGATGGCAAAAAAAATCCAAAGGGAAAATAATAGGAGAAAGGAATAAAAGTAGGAGGGGGGTCAATACACAACTCAACACTTACAGTCCTGCCTCTTTCGGGTCACTTCTTTTACCCAGAACCCTGGCATCCTGCCTTTCCCTAGGGGATCTCTGCTGACCCTTTGAGATTCAACTGAGAGTCATTCCAATTCCTACCATGTGCCAGACCCAGTACCAGGCACAAGGAACCTGAAAGTGCACAATGCAAAATGCTGACCTTCAGGGAGCTGTGTGCCAGGCTCACAAGCGGGCCCCACGAACAATGTACAAAGAAAGCGATTGTTCCAAGCTTACCGCTTGACACAAAGAATGCAACAGTGTGCAGTACCAGATGCTGCACACAAGGAGCTGAGTGCTGCTCAGACTCAGTGCTGCACACGTGGAAAACAGCAGTGCACAAGGTATCTACCCCGTGAGGAGCTGAGAGCAGGCTGAGTGCTGAGCATGAGGGACTCAACAGTGCATGACGCAGGTGCCTGCCCACAAGAAGCTAAGCACCAGGCTCCGTGCTGGACACATGAAGCACAACAGAGCAGAATGAAATGTTCTCACCTGGAGGGAACTGGAGTCAGGCTCAGTGCTAGACACAAGGATCACTGCAGTACGCAACCCAAGCTTCCTACTCACAGATGTGTGCCAGGTTCAACATGGGCAAAATGAACAAGGCACGGGCGCCTGGGTGGCTCCGTCGGTTAAGCATCTGCCTTCAGCTCAGGTCATGATCCCGGGGCCCTGGGATCGAGTCCCGTGTCTGGTTCTCTGTTCGGCAGGGAGTCTGCTTCTCCCTCTCTCTCTGCCTGCCTCTCTGCCTACTTGTGCGCACTCTCTCTCTCTCTCTTTCTCTCTCTCTCTGTCAAATAAATAAATAAAATCTTTAAAAAAAAATGAACAAGGCAATGTACAAGGCAATATGCTTACCCTCAAGGCACTGCCTTCCTTGAACCCTCTGACCTGGTAATGGTTTCTACACCTCCCATTTATACCCTGATAAACAGCATCACTTTCAAGCAAAATATTTTCAGTGTCTACTTCCCCCCATGGACGGTAAGTGTATTTATGATTTCATTTATAATTTATTTGTGTTCATATCCCCGACACTAAGCACAGTGACCACCACCAGTGATGACACAGATGTGTGTGGCTGAACAAAATTACTAAACTTCTGCCCAAAACAATGTCAGTGAGGTTTCAGAAAAACATTTCCTTTGCTATATTTTCGTTAGTATGTATGGTTCAGTGTGCATGAGTGATACTGGTCTTCAGTTCTTACTCTTGTACTGTCTTTATCTGGCTATAGATCAGCATCAAACTGGTTTCCTAAAAGGAGTCAGAAAATTTCCCTTCCTCTTCAGTATATTAGGACAGGTATCAGCACATTTTTGCGGTAACAGATCAATAGTAAGTGACAGTAAATATTTTAGGCTTTGTGGTCCACATGGTCTCTGTTGCAACTATTCAACTTTTGCCCAAAGCAGCCATAGACAATAAGGCAACAAGCAGCTGTGACTGAGCGTGACTGTCCAATTGAACTTGATCTATAAAAACAGGTGGCAGTGAGCCAGATTTGATCTGTGGGCCTGGGCTTGTTGACACCTGTTCAGGAATAATTTATAGAGCATGTGAACCATATGGTCTTTGAAAGTTGGGTAGAAATGCGCCTGTACCTGATCTCAGTGGAAAAGACTGCGGTGTTTCCCTAGGAAATAAGATCAAAAGACATCACATGTTTACCTCGTAACTCTCCCTGCCCCGGTTCTGGAATGACGCACTTCTCCAAGGAGCCAGTACCCAACTCCCTTCGTCATAGAGGCTTTACAGTATATTTTAATGTGTGATAGAGCTAGTTGCCCTTTGTAGTTCTACTTTTTTCATATTTCATCACATATTTCTGTGTCAACCAACCACAGAAAGACAGAGAAGGCTAGCAGTATACGTGACGCAGAGGCCGACCTGCCCCCAGGGACAGGGGCTGGGAGGAAGCGGCTCAGGCTGGCAGGCCAGCTGTGGAACTTGGTAGCTTGCGTATGGTAATATTATGACCATGGGTCCTGGCATGTCTGGTCTTGGTAGCTTGCGTATGGTAATATTATGACCATGGGTCCTGGCATGTCTGGTCTTGGTAGCTTGCGTATGGTAATATTATGACCATGGGTCCTGGCATGTCTGGTCTAGGAGGCTGAGTCTAACCGAGATGTCAGGCTCTGAGGGCAGTGAATCCAGGTGCAAGTGAAATCCTGAGACTCACTCGTGCTGGGTGGGCAGCAAGTAGCAAGGATCTGCTCCCAGCAGGTTGCTGTCCCTGCAGCAGAAGGTTGGCCTGGCAAGGACAAGGCAAAGGCCGAACAGTAGAGGTTCAGGGGCCCGAGACAGGGGCCCCGGCAGAGGCAGCGAGGGAGATCCCCTTGGCAGTGCTGCCAGGTATCTGAGGAGGAGACTGAGGCCCAAGATGAGTTACCAAACCTGCAGCTCAGGACAGAGCTGACAGGGACTCAGTGGGATTCAGGCTGAACCCCAAATGTCAGGCTAGGGCTCCTAAGTCCCTCCTGTCCAATGTCCTCAGGACTTGAATGAGATTATGTCTCAGATTCCTTCCACGTCTAAGAGTCTAATTAATTAATCCAATCAAGAACAATGAATACTTAGGGCGCCTGAGTGGCTCAGTCAGTTGAGCATCAGACTTTTGGTTTCGGCTCAGGTTGTGATCTCATGGGAGGTGGGATTAAGCCCCATCTTGGGCTTCACACTGGGCAGAAATTCAGCTTGAAGATTCTCTCCCTCTGCCCCTCCCCCCACTCGCGCACGTGCGTGTGTGTGTGTGTGTGTGTGTGCGCGCGTGCGCGCTCTCTCTGTCTCTCAAATAAATAAATATTTTAAAAAACCAATGAGGACTTTTGTTTCACCAGCCTATTCTGTGTACCATGCATGCACTCTGCCAGACACTTTACATACATTAAAGGGAAGAAAACTAATGTTTTTTGTTACCAGTGGTGTGTTGGGAAATGTTTAACAACCAGCTCTCTTCAGGAGGGTAGATGAGCAGGGCGGGGTGGAAGGGGAGCCCCGATTTGTAGCATTTTCCAATATCTGTGGTACAAATACTTCCACCAAGATTTCAAGTTACCACCAAGTAGTCATTGAATGCAGAGTTGGGAAGAAATGTGCAGTGGAACACCATTACATAATATTTCCATCCTACAGATACAATAGATGTGAATAGCCTCAAAGCATAGACAGATAATAATAAAATATAATAAAATGATTAGAAAGTGATATGTTTTGAGTATATATTACAGTTAATTTTAATATAATTTATTTAGTTGCAACAAAATTCTTGTGTTTAACAACCAGCTCTCAACATTTCTGATAATTTATCAATCAGTTCTTGCGAGCGGGTATGGGCCCCCTGCAACACACCACTGAGTATTACTTCTTGTCTGCCGGGTGCCACGATTGTCATTTAAGATACATTGGTTCATGAATCCTCACTGTGATCTTCTGAAATAGTTACTATTTTACTGATGAAGGAAAGGATCTCAGAAATGTTGAGTAACTTGCTTGGAAGCACATGGCGAAACAATAGTTGTATGACCTTCACCTTCCAAATCCCTGTATTCTATTATACCACACTGTCACTCAGATTGCAAATGTTTGATTTTAAAGTGTTTTATTCTTTTTTTTAAAGATTTTATTTATTCATTTGAGACACAGAGATACAGAGAGAAAGCACACGTAGGGGGAGAGGCAGAGGGAGAGGGAGAAGCAGGCTTCCCGCAGAGGAGGGAGCCCGATGCGGGGGCTCAATCCCAAAACCCTGGGATCACGACCTGAGCCCAGGGCAGACGCTTAACCATCTGAGCTACCCAGGCGCCCCATTAAAGTGTTTTATTCTTTAAGAGAGTAGATTGTGTTCCATAGATGCTGAGGTCCACTGAATTCAGCGAGTTTGTGAACATGGATGTGTGTATACAGTCAATGGCACTAAGTCAGTTTGGCTTCAGAAAGTGTCATTACACTGGATATGATGACCGCGTTAGGCAGAGCGTGACCTGTGTCGTCATTTGGAGGAGAATGATAGAGCCCCGGCAAGAAGTCTTTCCAGAAACAGTGGAAATCACCTCAGGCTCTCCTCTCATTTTCATTTCTTTTCCCTAAATTCTTTCCAGCTCACAAAACTAATTTTATTCCTTTTTAATCAAGTCAGTGTCTTACACAATGAACCTAAAGGTGAGTATCCAATAACATTTCAACCACTGTTTTCAACGAATTCACATTTGCTATGGTTGTGGTTTTTGTGATTCAGAGTTATTTTTTCTTGTTAAAACAAAATATGATGGTGTTTACTTTTTAATAAGCAACATCACTGTAAAGTTACAATAGGAGACCCTAGGAACAAAATAACTTTAAAACATGAATTCAATTATTTCTCACAACAATCCCATGCAATAGGAACTATTATTATCCTAACTTCATAGTAAACAAATACAAACAGATTAGTAATTTATTCAATAGCATCTTTTTGGTCTAAAGATAAACTCCAAATTCCTTTGGTTTTCAGTCAAGGCCCTCCATAATCTGGCCCCAAATGCCTTTTCAAAATTAGATCTCACTCCTAACTGATGATTATACTCATTAGGACCTGCTTCTTGTCTGTAAGCCTCAGTCCCACCACTGTCCCCATCCAAGATGCCTTCTCCCTTGCCCTCTGCCTATCTGGATCCTCCCATCACACAAAACTCTGCTCTAGTGTCGGCTCTTCCATGGAGACATCTCTGACCATTCTCACCCAATGACACTCACAACCCACTCTTGCCAATAGTATCTTGTAACTTCTCTCAATATATTGCCTTATGTTGTCATTTAAATGTCCATAACCAAAGTCTATCCTCCAATGAGGATGCTAACGTGCTATAAATCATACTTCCACAGTGCCTAGCACAGTTCTAAGAACATAGTTATCCTCAATGCTTTTTTTTTTTAAAGTAACATGGGGCTCAAACTCACGACCATGAGATCGAGTCACACACTCCACCAACTGAGCCAGCCAGACGCGGCCCCCGCCCCCGTGCAGTTTCCATTAATGTATTCCATGGCTTATGCAGAAGCTATTCTTTTTATCAGAAATGCACTTTGTTCTTCGACTCGCACATCTTTGGCATGAAAAATATTTCTATGCCTGAAGATGCATCTGTTATGTTAAAAAGATTTGGTGAGAGTTATCTATTAATCAAGATATTTGCTGCCCCAAACTCATATTGTTTTTACCTTATTTTTATATGCTATAAAAAATAGAATATTAGAAAAAAATTACCACTTTAAGCAAACCAGTTAATGTAACATTGGAAAAACTCACAGCTTAGGCAAGAAACAAGAAATTGGATATTTTTCTTTTAATAATGCACAAGACCAAAGGGAAGGCAGGTGTAAGAGAAGTAGCCACACTCCGCTGGACTTATTTATAATAACTTCAAGGGTCCTCGGATAAAGAAAAGTTGCAAAAGTTAAAATGAAGTAAAACAGGTTTTCAAAGGGCAGATTAATTTTGAAAGTTTGGAAGACTGTTCAGGACAGTAACTCACAGCTTTATGAATGTATTTAAATGAGGTGGAAACTGACAAAATGGAACTGTTTTAGAAAACCTGCCCCAAGCAAAGAGCAGACGGTGGAAGATGACAGTGAACACAGAGCTACTTAACTCCAGTTTGGAAATGGACCATTAGGCTAAGGATGATAAAGAAAAAGAAAAAAAAAAAATGTTTAACTCAAAATGAAAGAAATAAACCAGCTAGCTACTTTCAATGTATTCTGCCTGATTTTACTTCAAACTGCTCTTTAAGGGATCAGAAGTGCATCAGCTTCTTCGAGCAGGCAGTGGAAACCGTCTTAGTGTTCCTCACAAGGCTCATTTGCTCATAAAACAAGAGAACGAACAAGACTACAGCATCAACACTTACTGGTCACATGGTCAAAATAGTGTTAACTCATTTTAAAAAGTCCTGATTGGCCAAATTTACAGCCCAACACTTAAACACCAAGGTGATTTAATTGGAGTCCTATCAGTCAGGAATTCAGGAGAAATTATTAAGGAATTGAAACTAGGTAACAATAATAAAGATCCAGGGATGCTCTAGGTTCAGAAAATTGTAGAATGGCTAGTTTAACTCCTGTCCTAAAGAAAGTGTTAGGCTTTATTTTTAGAAACCCATTGGGAATAGCAATGGACAAAGCTTCCCTTCGTTAAGGGGAACTAACCTGGTTGCAGGAAAATATGGCCACTCGCACTAACAGAGGTAATACGAGATGTCGTTTGAAGATAGCAGAGCTGAGGAAGACAAAAAGGAAAAGCCAACATCATAATTAGATTACCACAAAGAGTAAGAGAGCATCTCACACTCAGAGGAAAGGTACAAAGTTCAAAGTCAGCGAACGGCTAGTAATGACCCTGCCAGCACTCAGTGTTAACTCTCAGATGCAAGATGAAAAGATTCTGCAACCTCCGACTCTTGCAAGGTTTGGGTGGCAGTACCTTACATGTGAACTTGTTATGTACGGAGGATCAGTTTTTATTAAATATAAATAATAGATTACAACTTTCCTTAAAGCACGTTACTATGTGACAGACAATATAATGTTAAGAACCATGTAACAATGTGAGAGACAATATGATACTAAGAACCATGGCTGAGTAATGAAAATTCCATCCAATACAAAACTTGGTAAGTTGGGGCTATATTTCATTTGTACTGCTTTCTGGAGATGCCATAAGCAGACAAAAGTACATACGTGGAAGCTTTGGAGCAAAAATAAATGCCTTATATTTGTTGTCACAGACGTTCACTCTAAAAAAAAAAAAAATACGTTTTACTCTGAGCAGAACATCTGGCCAAATTCGGTGCAACATTCCATCAGTCTTAGGAATGTTCCCAGGCAGCTGGAGTAATGACCATTTTTACATTTTGACTCTCCATTTTGGTGTCATGGAATTATTATTCAAGGACATTTTTTAATTTTCTAGACTTTGGATGCATTAACTTTTTAATTTTCTAGACTTGGAAGCAGCATATACTACTCTAGATTCGTCACCACAAACATTTATTGAGGAGACAAAACCAAAATGCATGTGAACATGAATTAAAACAACAAAGTGGCATAAACTATCTACCAAATGAATGCTGAGGACAACAAATACCACAGAAAAAGGTAACGTTGGTTTGGAAAGGTCAAGAAAGAATTTACAGAGAATGCAGACATGAAGTGAGTTTGAAAGTCCTGGAAGAATTAAATAAATGGAGAAGAGAAATACAGGCATCCGGGGGAAGGAAACTGTGTCAGCCAAAATCTGGAGGTTGTAATTCACCTGGTTTGTCCAATCTGAATACAGTGTAGAAGTCCTGTAGCAGGTGTAATGAAAAAAAAGTTGGAAAGGTAATTAAAAGCAGAATGATGTCGTTTTTTGAAAGTCAGGTTTAGCAATTTGTACTCAATCTGTGGATAAATGAATTGAAGATTTAGAAAGGTTGAAGGGAGATCTGTGAACAAGATGGGTCAAAAGAATGAAGGTGGAAAATTCAGTAAGACTATTGCAATAATCCAAGCCAATCAAATCAAATTCATACACTGGTAGCCCAAGGGCCCAGTCTGACCCACAACAGGTTTTATTTAGACTACATACTATTTTTTTTAATTGAGATATAATTGGCATATAACCTTATATAGGTTTAAGATGTACAAAGTTTGATTTTGTACCTTTATCCATTGCAGTATGATTACCACAATAGTGTTAGTTAACACCTCTATCATGTCCCATAATTATCATTTCTTTTTTGTGGTGAGAACGTTTATGACTTAAGTCTCTTAGCAACTTTGAGGTATACAATAGAGTACTGTTGATGATAATCACTACACTGTGCATTAATTCTCCAGAACTTGCTCATCTTCTAGTTGCAAGTTTGTACCCTTTGACCAAAATCTCCCCAATTCCCCCACCCCTAGCCCCTGGCGATCACCATTCTATTCTGTTTTTATGAGTTCGGTTTTTTTAGATTCCACATATAACTGATATCATGCAGTATTTATCTTTCCCTCTCTGACTTATTTCCCTTAGCATGATGCCTTCAAGGCTTATCCATATTGTCACAAATGCTTACACACTTCTTTAAAAAATTCAAATAAATAAGTTGCCAACATTTAAAATGAGAATATTTCCCATTGAAACCTGAATTTCCAACTTCTCCAGAAGAACTCTTCAAGACTATTATAGCCCCTAGGGCCTAGGCACTGAATTTGTCAACGCAACCCCATCTTCTGTCAAACATATCCAAGTGAACCCAAATCCCACATTAAGTATAATCTATACCTAATTGTCTAAAAGTTGATTTGCATTTGATTAATTGATAACGTGTTAGGTTTTGCAGACTTTTAATTAAAATACTTATTAATTTTAATTTGCAGTTTTGTTTTTAAAGTCAAAATCTTGGGGCACGTGGGTGGCTCAAGTCAGTTAAGTGTCTGACTTCTGCTCAGGTCGTGATCTCAGGGTTCTGGGATGGAGCCTCAAGGTGGGCTCCGCACTCAGTGGGGAGTCTGCTTGTCCCTCTCCCTCTGCCCCTCCCCCGGCTCGTGCACGTGCTCTGTCTCACTCACATAAATAAATAAATAAATAAATAAATAAATAATCTTTAAAAAAAAGAGGAATGATGCATTTCATTTAAGTAGGAAAATCAGAAAGAAAAAAGGAATAGAATGAATCATTTTATACATGTTCAATTTGAGGTATTGGCAAGAAAAATCAAAGTCCAAATAGCTAACAGGCCATCACTGACACACAACTGGAGGCTGAAAGAGATGGGGCCTAGAGATTTAGATTTTATAGTCATTTACACAAAAGAAACCACTGGAGTCATTAAAAATGAGCCTTGGAGAACATGAGGATTAGCAGGCTGAAGGCAATGGAAAAGTCAATGAAAGAGAGAAAAAGGCAAATGAAGCAATGTAATTGTCTAGGGTTTGGCAGCCAGGAGAATGCTGAGTTTCAGGGGGAGCCCAACTGAGCCCGGCGAGGCACTCATACACATCAGCTTATATAAGCTACACGGCAGCCTTTCAAGATGGGGCATTATACCCATTGGACGGATAATACCAAAATACAGAGAGATTTCCTAATTAGCCCCAAATCACACTGCTAAGAAGCGATGAACCTAGCACAGTGTTTCTCAACTGGAGGTGATTTTGCCGCCCCCCCCAGAACATTCGGCAATGTCTGAAAAAATCTGGGGTTATTATAGCCTGGGGTGGGGGCTTGTGGGGAGAGATCGGAGAGACATGAGGGTGGAATTGATCGTTACTTGCAACTAGTGGATAGAGGCCAGGGATGGTGCTAAACATCCTAGAATGCACAGGACAGAGAACAGCCCCCCCACAACAAAGCATTACCTGGCCCCAAATATCAATAGTGCTGCTGCCGAGAAACCTTATTTAGCGTCTACTCTTTGAAATATGGTGTATAATCTTTCCACAGCACCATTTTCTCCACACTTCAACCAGGTTGCTCCACTACTGCCAACATTAGAGTAAGGGAGCTTTGATGGAAGTTTCTAGAATATGCTTTCTGTGTAGTACACAAGACTGAATTAGAAACTCTGGGAGTAAGGCCCAACTATCTGTGCTTTGAAAATCCTTCCAGATGATTATGTTACACTCTAAAGTTTGAGAGCCAGTCTTTTTTTTTTTTAATGTCTAATGAATGTGGTCATTTGTAAACCATCACTGTCTGCTGAGAGTGTACCTTTTGAGACGGTGCTGGCACCAGAAACTGGGGCAAGAGTGGAGGGCAGAGCCCTAGTGCATAAGATGGCTGCATAAATCCCACTGCTGAAAAAGAGAAACTCCATGGAAAAGATGATTCTTAAGATGAGTTGCAAAAATGCAAAAGCATTCGTCCCACGTGAAAGTTGCGAGAGTGCCTTTTGGGCAAGGAAGCTAAAGCAGCAAAAGTTAAAGAGGCCTGTGTCAAGCCCTGGCTTATGTTAAGATAACAATAAGCAGTTTAGCCTGACTAGAGGACCGCCTGGCAAGTTTTGCAGAGAGGACAGCTCAGTCTGAAGGGCAGGAATGAAGAGCTTGGCCGTGTAGGCTGGCGGCGATTTGTAGAGCTAATGAAGGGGGGCGGGGAGTGAAGTTTCAAGCATGGAAATACCTTAATTAGATATGCATTTAAGAAACAGGTCGTAGCAGGTTTTTGGAGGGTAGACTTCAGTGGGATAAGAGGCTAGCAAAGAGTTAGGAGGATGCTCTTACAGCCATTTATTTCAGCAGTGGTTTCCAAAGAGGGAAGGATGTACCCTGGGAGGACTGCACACTGATCCACTCCGGTAAGGGAGAATGTAGAGACCTTCACTTTTCCCACGTGCCAGAGGGCCACGCTTTACTTACTCTGATAGAAGAGTAGAGAGAGTTCCATGATGCGCTGGCGGGGCACTCCTCATCTCACACACGTTAGACTGTGTGTTGCACCTCACATTCGCCGGGTCAAGTGGATTTATGGCTTATGTTATCTAATTTCGGCGAAACTAGCCCTGGCAAAGTGAACACATGGTTTTTAAAAGATTCCTGCAAAGAGACATCAGACTGTAGAGGATGTGAACAATTCAAGCATGAGGAAATGGCACAGCTAAAGCTGCTTCTTCTCCTAGCCCAAACTCTCCCTCAACCACTGTAGAGGCATAGATCTGATGAGACACTGGCCACAATAGTTTAAATTGTCCATAATACTTGAAATATTACTTTATATCAGTAAAGAAAGGCTTACCTAAATTGTATGTTGTGCTTTGACAGGTTACCTATTGGTAAGATGAAGTCGTCCAAACTAGTAAGATGTCTCAGGGATGAGAATGAAAAAATACACTGTTACAACATGAATAAATCTCAGAAACTTCACATTGAGCAAAAGAGGCCAGACGCGGGGAGGATGCGCTATTTGACTACTACATAAAGTTCAAAACAAGTAAACTTCTGTCTGTGGTGGCAGAGGTCAGAGAAGTCAGGCTACTGGTTATCCTTGGCAGTGGGGGGGATGGGGGGGGTGTACGGACTAAGGGAGGGCACAGGGGAGCTTCTTGGTTCTGGTAATATTCTATTTCCTGGACCTAATTTAAATTACATGGTCACACGCCTGTATTCACTTGGCAAAACTTCATTGAGCTGGAAACTTAATGATTTGTCCTCTCTTCTCCATGTATGTTAAATAAAGAGTTTACGTGCAAAAATTTTTTAATGTAAGATGTTTAATAAAAGTAAACATATTTCTATAATTTGTGGGAAAATTGCTTTTGTGCTGTTAATAAATTCAGCATCATTCCTCTGTATCTAAAATTATTGTGTTATTCCTCTGTATCTAAAATTTATCTTTACAAATGTATAAAATGTTAGACAAATAGTGCATGGATTTCATTTCATCAAGTCTAAAAAATAATACGCTGGGGAGATGGAATGCCTCCGTTTACTGATGGGGATATGGCAGAAAGAATCTCACCAGAGCACACAGGGAAAGGTCGATAAGAGTGTGAACTCCCAGCGCACTGGGGCCAAAGGGAGGGAATGGAGAGAAGAAATTACAAGGAAACAGGATCTACAGGACCGATAACAGGCAGGATTGTGGGACCTGTAAAGAAGAGAAGAGTCCCTAGGGGCTCCCAGGTTGAGGTGTGGGTTTTGGCATGGGGCTCTCAGAGCTTGATAAGCCCGGCTCCAAGAGAGGAAACCAGGTTGACAATGGGTGTGGAGAAGGTACATTTAGAATATGATAAGTGCACTATTTTTATTTCAATCCACAATCATAACCCCCGTCTTACATAGTCAGCACCAAAAAATAATTAATCTATTATTTTCAGAAGGCACCCAAAGAAGTGTCACTCCTAAGAGGAAATACTGACTAATTGTTACACACTTACGGTTATACTCTAAGTATCATTTACTTTTGAGAGAAAGTCTAGGAAAAATTACCTGAAAATCAAGTGCTGAAATTCTTTCTGTAAGTGTGGAAAACAGTGCACAGTATTTTATTATGAGGTCTATGGAAAAGGGCAGTGTAATTAATCCTCGATTATAGTCTTAAAATTAGGCTTCTTTTAAAACATAAAAGTCAAAGAAATGCATTTGTTTTTAATTGAGGCTTTAAGAATGTTTTAAAATCAGCATCATGAAAATGTTATTAGGACAAAAGTGATTTGCATTGCCCACAAAAGACCCCACTCTCGGTAACGTGCATCAAGTGTATCGTCTCTAATTAAAGACTTCACCTTTACTTGGCTCTTTTTTTAATCCAAAAAGCTTTCATTTCTTTACAGATATTTATCCAGCTCCCAGGTACCTCATTCTCTGAAAGATTAAATGACAAAAGGATGCCTGCGTTTCCCTCTAGTCACCCCGTGAGAGATAGACTAGGTGGCACCGTCCGGGAAGGGACACATCAGGCGACACTTCTCCATAGCCCATGTTGCTCCCTTTACTACAGAAAAATTTATTCTACGAAGCTATGAAAAGCAGATGGAACCCCCTATAATGTGTTGGAGAACAAGAAAAATAACCCCAAAGAAGAAAAAAACACACTGGAGGAAGAAAGGGCAAACTAGCTCTCGCCTTTGACCCATCATCACTCTCTGCCATGGTCTCTCACTCTTGTTGAAGGGCTTCCTTTCTGCTACACTCATCCTCTGTACCTGTCTGAAGTCTCCCTCCCTCTCCACTCCCTGCCTCCACTTCCCTCCTTTCATTTTCTTTCTTTTCTCTTCCTTTCCTTCTTGTCCTTTGCTGACCGGTGACTGTGGGTCGTACCAAGGCGGCATCAGGAATACCAACAAGTTTATGGTGCTCACCCTCAAGGAGATCAGAGTTTTAGTAAGGCACTTACATTTTAATCAAGGAAAAGACCTGCCTTTTATAATTTTTTGCCCACAAAGCATGTGAACTCTTCAGTTTGACCAGGAAACTATCAATATTCTTTGAAGTCTTAAAATACTGATAGATTGGCATCTTAAAAACAAATGTTTTCTTGGACTGGTCTTCTGGTAGCTAAATCCCTCTCACAAGGGATTGAAAGGCAAAGAAAGTCTGCTTTACTTTAGGATGATGTTTTCCCAAGGCTGGAGGTGATTTTTCAATATAATTATTTTTAGTGATACTGAAGCATGCAGGAAACATTTCAGCGTGCCATCCTAAAACCCCAGGCTCGTAGGCATATAGTTTTTAAAATCCTAGTTATTCACCTCCTCACCCCTCCATTTTTTTTGGTCATTCTAAGACTATTTCGGATAACAAATCACAGACACTAGCAAGCATGCTTTCCTTCTTTTTTTTTTTAAGATTTTATTTATTTATTTGAGAGAGAGAGAGAGAAGGAGCAGAGGGAGGGGCAAAGGGAGAGGGAGAAGCAGACTCCCTGCTGAGCAGGCAGCTCAACTTGGGGCTTGATCCCAGGACTCCGGGATCATGACCTGAGCCAAAAGCAGACGCTTAACCAACTGAGCCACCCAGGTGTCCTGCATGCTTTCCTTCCAATGGGCACTGCAATGTTCCTGGACTATGGTTTCCCTTCTTATTTCTCAATTAGCTATCAAACCTGAAAGACCTGGCTTTCCCTGCATAAGCCAGGGATTTGGTGGGGGGGGGGGGGGCGTCACCTCACTTTGGGATCTGGGGTCTATAAGTTTTTCTTTCTTAATGCAGAGACCACCCTGGTGTTTGCAAGATCCAAGGCTGATGCTGAAGTTATCGAAATGGCTAACATCAGACGGAGCACCTGAGTGTCCTCCCTCAGGGTTCTGTGGTGTATCAAGTGCTCTGATGCAGGTGGGAGCATGGGGCACCCCAGAGGACGCATCCTCTCCCTAGCACCACAGTAAGTGTCTTTCAATGGCACAGTCAAATGAAATGGAACCACAGTCATTGTGCAGATAAAGCAGATTTTTGCCTCGTGGACGGCTGTAAAATGTAATCAGAGCTTTCCTTTAATGGACTGAAAGTCCAAACCAATTAGAAAACTGTCGGACCCAAACTGTAGTTTAATTCAGACTAGGAGAGAGGCTATTGTCTTTAGTGTACTTCACCTCTCCCCTGAAACAAGCTCTGCTGCTTTCGAAAAGGTTACAATTATGCCCAGGCAGCAAAACCAAAAACGGCCTGCCTGAAAGGGGCAGACATCAACATGATACCCTGAATCCTCACCCGTAGCGAGATGAAACCACAGACACGGAAGAAGCGTGGCACCCTATTTTCAGGCAAAAGAACTGAAGAAGTGAGGAAAGAGAAACTTTAACAAGTTGATATTTATTAAAATAATAATGAGGAGTTTCAGGTACATTTTATAGCCCTATTCAGGAGGAAAGCACAAACCCCTGTATGTCCACACACAGAGGGAAAGAGTTTCTATTTTCCGACAGGAGATGCGTGGATACCCTGGGACTTCCCACCCATCCCAGGACCTAGACAATCAAACCGAGGGGACGGTGTGTGTGAGCAGCAGAGACAGTAGCTCTACAATCCTTCCTTCAAGGACATGCTAAGACTGGAAAGAAATTAATTGTGGAAGAAAATAGGGGTAGACTATATTAACCAAAATATTGCTTTCCTCAGCTGAATCATCTGCCGCCCCATCTGGTTACATGGAAATCCTGAGCAGACCTACAAAAAGATAAGAGCAACTGTTCTCCAATTATATGTGGGAAGAAAAAATGTATAAGAACAGCTAAGGCAGGTGCTAAGTTCACTAAGCACCACAGTTCACTAAGACAGTGAACTCTGAACTTTCCAGTACTGTGGAGAGGAGAGACAGGCGCAGTCACCATTATCTGCCTACCCACGGCCTCACGGGCCATTCTTACGTTGGGGGGCTAGGTAGTAATTGATTGCCTAACGGTTCCAAATCCACCCTTCTTTGCCCTATTTGGTGATGCCGGAGCAGGTCCCTGTAAAACACATCTCCTTTGCTGGCCAGATCATATAGGCTTTGCCAACAGAGGGTACCAGAGAGATTCTGCAAGGGCCAGAACAGGAGGCAGGGCTGTTCCTTTTGTTCCCCTGGTGTGAGGTTTCCACTAGGCCAGAAGCGGGATTTGGCATGTGTGGTGTATAGGACTCAGCCTCAACCCACGGCTCCAGCAAGATTCGCCAGCACCAGTGAGCCACGTGTATCCTCTCCTCAGAGGTTCTGAATTTCAGCCCCAGGGGGGAAGGAGGAGCTTCTTCTTAGTGTCTAAGTTCCTTCCTGTGCACGCTCTCAGCCCAGGGATAGGTGCTGCTTTCTGTATTTACTACTTCCTTACCTCCCGGAGTCCCTTTTTACCTGTTGTAGTTGTTAATAACTTTTTGCAAGCTAACAATTCTTCATATTAAATTGTCGCTCTTCAAATTGCTGGTGTAGGGGCACCTGGGTGGCTCAGTCGGGTAAGCGTCTGCCTTCTGCTCAGGTCATGATCCTAGGGTCCAAGGATGGAGCCCCGCATCGGGCTCCTTGCTCAGCGGGGAGTCTGCTTCTCCCTCTGCCACTCCCCCTGCTTGTGACCTTTCTCCCTCTCTCTCTCTCTCTCTCTCTGACAAATAAATAAATAAAATCTTAAAAAAAAATTGCTGGTGTAATTTCTACCTCCATGAGGTCTCCATGGAAATAGGGTCTCCAAGGGTTACCATGATCCAGGGTCTGGTACTTGTCTTTGCAGTTTTGTAAACTCAGAAGAATATGGAGAACTTCAGGTGTACTTTATCATTGGAAAGACTTGGATTCAAATCTTAGTTCACCACTTTCTAGCTTTGTAATCAAGAGCAACTCATATAAATAACAATTCTACTTATAGGAGATGATTCATTTGTTCTAAAATGTGTTTATGGAGATCCTACTGTGTGTCAGGTACTATCATAGACATTAGGGATACAGACAAAAAGCCCTGCCCTTGAGGAGCTTATATTCTGGTAGGGGAAGACTGGCAATACATAAAAGCAATGTATGAAATACACAGTATTCTCTATGGTCTAAAATGCTATGGTGAAAGCCTAGGCAGGGAAGGGCAACAGGAAGTATTGGGAAGTTGGAAAGCTTCCATAGAATGACAGAGAAAAGCCTCTTTGTGAATATAATATGGGAGCCAATTTTGGAAGGGGATGAGAGAATTTGCCACAAGGATCCCGGGGGGAAAGGTATTCCAGGGTAGGAATTATTTCCGGAAGTGTTGCTTCAGGAGTTCATGGGCCTAGTGACAGGAGCAGAATGAGGGAGGGAAAGAATCCTTGAAAATAACAGAAGGTAACAATGAGCACGACTGTGCAACCTGGAAAGTACTTGACCCCCTGCCTGGCCTGTGCTCCCTCAGTGGTCACTGTAACGGCCACCTCTGGGGCTGTGGGCTCCCCGCAGAGACAGCTCTTCCTATTCACTTTTGAATGGCTTGCACCTCCAGTAGCACCCAGCACACAGCAAGTGCCGAATGAATGATGGACAAATTATTTACTCTAATGACACACCGGGACTGTGATGTGAGGTCAGAACATGAAGTTATTAACGGATAACTGGGGTCCACCTCTCTAATATACTAATTATGTCAGTCGGCTCTCCGGGACACTTCCTACTAGATACCAAGGCAGGTAGGTAGCCAAATTACTCAAGAGAAAGCTGCTTAATCAGCATGGAGTAAGGTCAGAGAAAGCTGGGGAATCCTAGGGGATGTTACTGTCTTCCCTGCCCTGGCGATTTTACATATCAGAAGATGTGTCAGGCGAATACTTGAGATCAAAGCAGGAAATCGAATAAACACACAACAGGGACCTTGTTGGTTGCCTCTTCAAGACTCATCCCCTCTCTGGATCCCACAGTTCCTAGCTAGCAGATACCAAGGGGCTACCTGCTTCAGGGGAGGCTGAGCCCCCTCCCAACCCCTCCGGAGTGAATCACACTTGATCTAAAGCATCACAGTAATCTCCGCTCTCCTTGAAGGGATTACTTGAGCAAAAGCATATGACACAATTCTGACTAACAGGACATGACCAAAGGACTATGGCGGGGGCGGGGGGGGCTCCTGGAGAAAGTTTTTCACTCAAACAGATTTGCATGAGGAGAAGCTGACTTTCCTACTTCTTAAATAGCTGTGAGTGGAATACTTGGAGCTGAAACAGCTGTCTTGCATCCATGCGAGGACAAGCCTAGGGGTCAAAAGTCAATATGCTGAGGATGACAGAACTGGAAAATGGAAAGAGCTTGCATCCTTGTTCACATTACTGAACTGTTAATTAGTCAGCCTTGGGGATGTCCTAACTCTAGAACTCTCTGTGTTATATGGGATGATAAATTTGCTTATATTTAAAGCAATCTTGTTTGGATCTCATATTCGTTTGTTAGGGCTGTCATAATAATATACCGCAGACTAGGTGGCTCAAACAACTGAAATCTCTTTTTTTCCCACAGTTCTGGAGGCTAAAAATCCAACATCAAGGTGTTGGAAGGTTTAATGAGACCTCCCTCCTTAGCTTGTAGATGGCCACCTTCTTCTGTGCCCTCACATGGGCGTTCCTCTGCATGTGCATCCCTGGTGTCCCTTCCTTTTCTTAAAAGGACATCAGTCATATCGGATCAAGGCCCCATCTTCATGACCTTATTTAACTGTAATTACCTCTTTAGAAGTCTTGTCTCCAAATGTAATCACATTTGGGGTTAGAGCTTCAACATATAAATGCGGGGGAGAGGAGGGACACAATTCAGTTCATAACAGGTCTCCTCTTACAGATAATACACCACCTCTTAGGTAATCGTAACAATTTCAGGGTGTCAGTGCAGTAGGCTGTGTCACAACATCTAATGGCAATTATAAGTTGCCTATCAAAATTTTAATTTGTATAATTGGATAAATTACTTTTCAAGGTCTTCCCAACTCTGAGATTCTATGAGTACATTTGTTTATTGCTAATATTTTAAAAGTTATAATCACAGTTATATATCAGTTGAAGTACTTTCAGCTTCAAGGAACAGAAATATCTAGAAAAATGCAGCTAGAAGGAACTTAAGCCACATCACATAAAAAGAAATCCAGAGGCAGAGAAGTTCCAGAATTAATTAATAAAGTTGCTTAACAAATTATGAGGCAGGGCCAACATTCCTTCCATCCTTCCAGCCTGCCAGTTGTCAGTGTGTTAGCAGTCCCCCCTCCCCATGGTCACAAAATGGTTGCAACAGCTCCAGGTATCACATCACTATATAGTACCTCCACAAGCAAGACAAAGGGAAAGGAAAGATCTTCCCTTCCTTCCATTTTATTTTTTAAGGTTTTATTTATTTATTTGTCAGAAAGAGAGAGCACAAGCAGGGGCAGTGGTAGGCAGAGGGAGAAGCAGACTCTCCAATGAGTGGGGAACCCGATGCGGGGCTCCATCCCAGGACCCTGGGATCACGACCTGAGCTGAAGGCAGACGCTTAACCAACTGAGCCACCCAGGCATCCCCCTTCCACTTTAGTTTAAGAATGAAGAAAGAATTCCATAGTTTCCCATTAGGCTTCTTGCTAGACACACTTCTGTCACATACCTACCATGATGGGTTTAAATTGGCAGACTTCCCCTCGTTTCTCATTGGTAGAGCTAGGTAGCATACATACCAAGTCATTTAAAAACAAAGTGGCAGGGAGCGGGGGACACCCGGTTGGCTCAGTTGGAAGAGTGTGAGACTCTCGATCTCATGGTTGTGGGTTCAAGCCCCATGTTGGGTAGAGAGATTACTAAAAATAAATAAATAAACTTTAAAAAATTTTTAAAAAGAAAGAAAAAGAAAGCAAAGGGGAAAGAGACCTAAACCAAATATGAGTTTCTGGTGAAACAAACATCCCCTGGAGAAGAATTGACCAAATAAAGAATCCGTTAGCAAGAAAGGCCAAGAAGATCTAAGATGTAACAACCACATTGCTACAATCCCACATCAGAGCTGACCGTGGAACTGCATATTTTTTTTAAAGATTTTATTTATTTATTTGAGACAGTGTGAGAGAGAGAACAGGAGCGGAGGGTGGGGTGGGTAGGAGCAGTGAGAAAGGGAGAAGCAGGCCCCTTGCTGAGCAGGAAGCCCAACGCGGGGCTCAATCCCAGAACCCTGGGATCATGACTTGAGCCGAAGGCAGACACTTTATGGACTGAGCCAACCAGGCACCCCCGACCTACGTATCTGATATCAAGATTGCCCTGGGAAATCTGAAAGAACACAGAGATGGGACCTACAATTTTTCGCACCCTGGTATTCCCTAGAAATATCAGAAGGTGTTGACAGAATTTTTGAGCTATTTCCAATATCTCAAACACCCCAGGGGAAAAATTTGTACAAGATGACTAAAATGTTAAAATTATTTTGAAACTAACTGAAATTCTATAAAGTCTGTGTGCTAAGGATTGTTCTATCATGCTATTCAGGAGCTCCTATTGCTTGTTAAGTACTGTTTAATAAAAGTTTTCAATAAATTAGTAACTAAAACATATTCGGAAAATGGATACTTTTAAAATAAGGAATCCATGAAAGAAAAATAATTTTAAAAGGTTATTGTTGAGAAAAACATGAGAGATCATTGATGCCCAAATGACTCTTTTCCTCAAGGAAATGTAAAGGATTTCAGCTAGTCATGAATCAAGAGTGCTATCCTCTCTAAAGAGACAAGAAGTAATGGTTCACAGACATTAAGCCATTCAATCTTCGCCTGTTCTGTGCCTGGGCAGTTATCTTTCACACTGACCATATGCTCAAAATCACTATCTTTCCATATCATTAACTCTTGACACCACCAGAATTTCCTGCATAAATGCATTAATTAATCTAAATGGAATGTAACAGGCACCCTTATTATCTTTTTTCCTAAGAGAAAAGGACCAATCAACAATAAGCATTTAAATTAAACTCTATCAGCAAAATATACTTGATATCACAGACATTCACACTGTATACCCTGCAATTACCATTTGCTAATAGTAATTTAATTGTTTAATAAATAATACCAAGGAGAATAAACATTAATGAAATGGTGCACACTCTATATGAGTCCTTCTAGTTTTATTTCTCAAAAGCGACAATTATACTCAGCAATTTAAAAAAGAGCATTAATCAAAGCCAGAGACTGATACTGAGAGATCATTGCATGGCTCTTGAAGATTATATGGCCAAAGAAAATAGCTAATTCTGGAAGTGGTGTTTGGGTAGAAGACTGAAGTGTAACAATACTTGTCAGGTGTTTTGAGTATGAGTTCTGATGCTAATGTAACTGGGACAAAAAACAATTGGTTAGGAAGAGAATGCACAGAGATTGCACACACATCCTCATACCTTTAAGCTAGCACCTAAGCTTGCTTGGCAGCTCGCAAGTAGCCTGTTCAGGAGTTATCCACAGAGCAGACACTGATCTCAAAGATTGTTGAATGGTATCTTGGAAAGAAGCGTTTGGTTTTCTCTTTCTTTTTTTGTTTTTTTAAGTGAATGACTATGGCTTGTATTCACACACTGGTGAAGTGGACACAGCAATGAACATATCTGATTCTCCATCTCAGACTGGAAAGGACACTGTCCTAAGGAACTTTCTTGTCCAGGTATTAGGGACATACAAATGGGATAAAGGAAAAGGAATGCCACAGGTATACAGAAACAGAAGTCAGAGTAGGGTTCAAGCTCAAGCCTTGGAGAATACACTGAAGGGTAGGTCTTAAACCAAGATTTCTCTAGAGTCCTCAGCAGTGGTACGCCTTGGCCGCAGTACTCCACAGTCTACAGAGCACCAACCCTTCTCCACTTGCCTTCTGTTTTCTCTTCCTATGAATTCGCTTCTTCACTCTTTAATCTCTGATTCTTTTTCTCTATCTTGAGGCGTCCGCTCATTCATAACTATAACTCATGTATAGTTTTATTTTATTTTTTTTAAGATTTTATTTATTCATTTGAGACACAGAGATACAGAGAGAGAAAGCATGAGCAGGGAGAGAGGCAGAGGGAGAAGCAGGCTCCTCGGTGAGCCAGGAGCCCGATATGGGGCTCGATCCCGTGACTCCGGGATCATGACCTGAGCCGAAGGCGGACGCTTAACCATCTGAGCCACCCAGGCGCCCCTCATGTATAGTTTTATATCACTCGTGACCTAGCTCTAGCTCAACGTGTTTCACCTTCTTGCCCCATTGCTAACACCCTTCTTCTCTTGGCACATCCCACATGAAATGCCCATCTAATTGACGCATATTATCTTTCTGTGCCCAGGTCACTAAATAACGCATACAGTGACTGCCTTGGGGTCAAGTGCCCATCCTACCATGTAACCATTTATGTCCAGGAGAGAGAAGGATACATAGGATCGAATGTAACTGCCCAGGGCTCTTTCCTCACTAGGGTCTGAGGATGAGGCGCTTCCCTCAGGAGTATGTGAAAGGTAGCCAGGCAGGGCGACTGGCATCTCTAGTTACAAAAAAAAAAAAAAAACACTAGATCAGGAGAACTCAGTCGGAAGACATGCCCGTAGGTATCTCTTATCTTGTTGGCAGATCTTCAGTGAGTCAATAAATTGGATAACTATCCCATACTTACTTTATGTAATATAATCATAGTCTATACTTCTTTCAATCTGAAAGTAAATGCCAGTAATTATGAGAAATACTTTTCCAGTGCACTGGAGTTGTTCTGATGCAACCAGCTCTTGGAATCAAAACAACTCTAACAGTTAGAGACCCATGGAAATCTACTATCTTCTCTAACTCCCAGGAAATAAACTCCCTTTAGAATCCATCAATCATGACTAGCCATTCCATTGTTAATAAATTCTGTAGGAGACGTTTCAAAATAAAGGGCTGTTATTATTTATTGTTTGTAATGAAGCCTACTCAGCCTGGAGGGACATTGTGAGGATCCCTGTCAGATTTTGCAAAATGTCTTTTGGCTTTTCAACGGAAAGTTACTATATATGATAATAAAAGAAATAGCAGTAATATTCTTGCACAACCCTGACACTGAGTTCATCTTTGTCTTAAAAAATAAGATAGTTCATCTTTAGGCCTTCTGGTGATTACTGAATTCAATTTGTTCTGAGGATGCTAAGGCTGATGAAAAAGGATGCTCATTATAAAAGCCCTTTCTCCAGGTCCTGTTCTGTTCAATAGTGTTGCTCTTAACTTTTGTTGATAGTGAAGAGTTGACCAGCATCTGTAAATGCACAATGGTATTAATTGGAATCCAAACCCTGTAACACTTTTATGGTACATAGAAAGAACTGTTTTAAAAATAAGGCATCAGGGGGCACCTGGGTTGGCTCAGTTGATTAAGCAGCTGCCTTTGGCTCAGGTCATGATCCTGGGGTCCTGGGATCGAGCCCCATGTCGGGCTCCCTGCTCTGCGGGAAGCCTGCCTCTCCCTCTCCCTCCGCCTGCCGCTCCCCCTGCTTGTGCTCTCTCGATCTCTCTCTGTCGAAGAAATAAATAAAATCTTTAAAAAAAAATAAGGCATCAGAAACTTTGCAAATATGCTTGGCTAGATGCACTCATGGACTCATGCGGTTATTTTTTTTTTTAAGATTTTTTTTATTTGTTTGAGAGATGGGGGAGAGCACAAACGGGGGAGGGGCAGAGGGAGAGGGAGAAGCAGGCTCCCCGCTGGGCAGGGAGCCCCACGTGGGGCTCGATCCCAGGACCCTGGGATCATGACCTGAGCCGAAGGCGGATGATTAACCAACTGAGCCACTCAGCTCCCCTCATGTAGTTAAATATACACACATGAGATAGAGGCATGCAAAAGCAAGAAAAGGAGCTCTGGAGTGAGACTTTTTTAAGAATAGTACTATAATCACACCTATATATGGGCTGTGCTTGTATTGTTCTACAAAGTATTTTGGATACAGTATTTCATTTGGTTCTCAACGGAAACCTTGGAGGTAGGTGGAGAGATGAGGTGTGTCCAACTCTCTTGCTCTGAGCCCTGTAAGACTCAAAGGCACTCAGACTATCCAGAGGACAACAGGGCTGGCAGTGAGGAAGGAGGTGCGCGGATAGTTTCCTGCTGGAGACAAAAGGAGAGACACCATGGAAGCCCAGAGAGCCAGTGAACCTGGACACCAGTGTTCTCCTTTAGGTCTCAATTGGTAATTACCAATTGATTTTCCTTTAACCCCACATGGGTAGGGGTGCAGAGAAGGAGGTATCTGTGAGGCAGTGAGATTTGAAGGGGGTGGATCGTGTGGATCATTCCTTTCTAAGTGATTTTCAGGAGCCAGCGGAGATTACCGTAATATAAGCCACAGGGCTAGAAGGAAGGCACCTTGAGGAAGACAAGAATGAGGGGTCCTTAGAAATCCCAGACTCAGGCCAGGGCTCCTGTGGTCAGCTCTCTTTGACAGTATGACTCACATAATTGATTACTCACATAACTAATCCTCTCTAAACAAACAAGCTATTTTGATCAAATCACAACAAGGAATGCAGTAAACGTCTCCAGATGCGCCGGCCCGGCCTTGCCTCCGCAGAGACTCTGATCAGTGCCTGCCTCTTACGAAATAACCACCTTTCTCTGGCTTTTCGGAATTCTCACTTTTCAGAATTTCCAGGCTGTCTCAAATGTGGCAGCCTAGCAACTTTCTCCCTATAGAAAACTTCACTCTGTCATTCTGCCGTTTCTAAATCCAACTTAGGACGGCTTTTCTAGTTTTTACAACTCTTGCTTGGTGTGCTCCCCCCTCCCCTTCCAAATGCATTTCTCCTTATCTTCATCAATCTGTCACCTTCAGCTCCACCCCCTCACTCGGCTTCTTGGCTTTTCAGGCAGTTACCGTTTGAATGAGAAGATTGAAAATCTCATTTATCACTTTTGAGAAGTCTCACAGAAACATATTGCAAAGCTCCCCTCACACCCGACGGGGAGGGAGAGAGAGAAAGCGTGACACCTAAAAATGAATCTCTAGAGAGGGAGGAGTATCCCTAAAATAGAGCAAAATAATAAATCGATGTTCTGCTTTCTTACAAAATGAAACCACTCACAGTGGAACTTTCCCTTTGCAGATGAGCTATTATCAAGGTGCTCGATACCGGAGAAATTCCACAAATTGCTAAATTCCCTTTAAAAAAAGATAAAAATCCTCGGTCTTCGGACCACTGCAAAGAGCCACGACAGAGAAGCCCCGCTCTCTCACTCCCTCTCTCACTCGATACCAACAGCGCCCAGGTCTAGGTCACAGCACGGAGAAGGCTCGGCAATGCAAACCTCTGTTCCAATGCACACCCCGCCAGAGCGGCTCCCTCCACTCCTAGTCCTGCCTGGGCAGGCCTGACAGATGGATGTATCCCTCATGGCCCCAGGTTACACCCAAATGCCCTTCCTGCGTAGCAAACACTGCTTTTCCCCCCAGGCAGCAAAACTGAGGTAACAGTAGAGGGTGTACAGTGCTATAAGTTGGGGAGCTAGGCTCGAGACCCAACATTTTCCCTGCTGGCAGCGACACCATACTGTGGTGTCTTCATCCCGCCGCACTCCTTCCGTGAGTGACAACAGGCAATGAAATGCAAAAGGAAAGAGAAAGCTATGCCCCCAGGGTCTCCCCAAATGCTGGCCAAGGGTTTTGTTTGAACTCCCCTGTGGGCCATTGGAGTTGGAACTGCAAGTTCCAAAGAAGACTGCCTGCCGCCATGTTAGGATCTTTACTGATTATCCCTGAGGCTCTTTAGTCTCCGGAATGCAATGAAAAATACCTCTCATCCAGGATGGTGGTATAAACTGGGAAATGCAGACTCCTATGCCAGGGTCACGTGGAAAGATGTGTTCTGCTAGCAAGCTTCCATTTCACTCTATAACCAGAAAGGAAAGAGATGAAATTTCTAGCAAAGAAAAGAAAGCTGCTGCCAGGGAAAAGAACCAAGGGCACATCAACTAGACTGGGGTCTCCACTTACAGATGGTGGTTAACACAGACTATGGATTAAACTGTGCTGCCATGTATATACCAGGAGTCTCTCTGTCCTTCTGTGGACTCTCTTTGGTCTTCTTTCCTCATGGCCTTTTCTTACTCTATAATTTTCCAGTTTTGCTTTTTGCTCTACGTTGGCATAAGATTAGGATTCTTAAGGGTGTCAGGTTGTGAGTATAGAAACAAATTTCATTCTAATTTATTTTTGTGTTTGAAATTCAGTATAGAATGAAGTATGTGTATGTCATCTTGAAAGAGGCTGTGAAGAATCTCCTTCTAGTGAAGAACCTGCTTCCTGGAGTTCTGTGGCCCCCGATGTGATAATAGAAGGTGTTCCATTTCTATTTTCATTAAAATTTATTCAGAGCTTTGGCATGTCCCTTTCTGTAATGTGTCAATATTCTTGTCTTAGCCACTATCAAAACTGACTTAAAACATTTCTTAAGAGTCAGCGTGCTGCTCAGTTTCCGTGTTCCCCAGGGATACACTTGTCCTGTACACCACCTTTCCCCTCTTGCCAACTGCTATTCCTATTCCCATGTGGCTTTTCATTACATTTTCCCCAACTCAAACATATCCATTTGCTTTCTTCCATCTCTCATTTCCCCGCTAATTCTCTGGAGGGGATGAGATTCTATCATCGTTATTGTTATTTTCTTTTTTCTTCTAAAGACTGGAAGAGTGGAGCTGAAGTATTTGGGAAATGACTAGTTCCATAAATATCAAGACAAAGGTAATCAGTGGAAGCTGGTCCAGAAATCCTAACTCCTACTAGATTGTGGTCGATTTTTAGTGAATCACATTAGATACAGGTGAAGATCCAAACTCCAAGTGCCCTTATTAATTTTTTTTTTGGAGCTGAAATCATATCAGGTTTCTCAATTATACATTTATTACAAAATAAATTGTTCCACGATGCTAACCAATTGATAAACCTTATAATTCAGTAAGAAGTTCTCAATAGATTTCTGTAAATGCCATAAGAATGAAACTCCAAGAACAAAAGTAGCTTAGTTTTGTTAGTAAGATAGAGCTTTCATTTATTTTTTATTTTTTATTTTTTTTAGAGATTTTATTTATTTATTTGACAGAGAGGACACAGCGAGAGAGGGAACACAAGCAGGGGGTGTGGGAGAGGGAGAAGCAGGCTTCCCGCGAAGCAAGGAGCCCGATGTGGGGCTCGATCCCAGGATCCTGGGATCATGACCTGAGCCGAAGGCAGACGCTTAACGACTGAGCCCCCCAGGTGCCCCTCATTTTTTTTAAATAAAAAAAATACCATCGACATGTTAGCTCAATGGTGTGTCTCTTTAAGCATGAAAGCACAAGAAAGCCCCACTGGCACAGCGTCCAGCTGCTGCTGACCTTTTTGTTGTATGAATCAGTGGCTAAAAAAGCTGCTTAGAACCTGCTTTGGTAGAGTTCAGTGGCGGTGATTTTTTTGTTTTAGAGTGAGATTTGAAACGGTTGCCCTCGCTGAGAAAAAGAGGGTGTGCTTGCCAAAATGTAAATGCAGGACCAAAGCTTGGCCCCCTGGGTGGAGGAGCTAGAGCCTACAGGTGCCCCCGGCTGGTCTCCACCGTGTGAGCAGAGAGCGGAGCTGCGCACAGACAGCAGGCAGGAAGCCAGCAGGCCGGGAGCCAGCAGTTAAATGCAGCAGGTGGAGGGTGACCTCCGCTGGGAGAAATGAGAAGTATCTCCAGCTGAGAGCAGTGGTGTAGTGCTCTTAAAATGACTGTTGCCTTTCCAGAAAGAACAGAGGGCGGGTGTTCTCAGACATGAGCGAGCAGAAGACTGGGGTCAACTGCTTAAAAATTCAGATCTCCAGCCCCACACCTCCAGACTCTTGGGGCCTGGGAATCTTCATTGTATATCATCAACACAAGTGATTCTGATGCAGCTGTGCCAGGAGCCACACTTTAAACATCCATGGCTGGGGCGCAGCATCTGGTGACAGCTATGCAAGCGACAGGACTACATAGTTCTACATAGGGATCTGGCTTCCTTTGAACCCTTTTAAAAAATATTGCTTACCCATGAAATTAGATTATTTAGGGGCTACTTAATTAAGACACTTCCATTTTCTGGAATTCTGACCTTTTGTCAGACTGTGTGTTTTGATTTGAGATGCTCTAAATAGGACCCTCATTTTATTTTTTTAAAAGATTTTATTTATTTGAGAGAGAGAGTGCGAGAAGGGGGAGGGTCAGAGGGAGAAGCAAACTCCCCCCACCACCGATGTGGGGCTCGATCCCAGGACCCTGAGATCATGACCCAAGCCGAAGGCAGATGCATAACCGACTGAGCCACTCAGGCACTTCTATGATCCTCATTTTAGAAGAAACCATGCTCTCTGTTGTTAGAGCAGTTACTTATCTTTGTTGCTGTTCCATTCTGAAAAAGTGAAATTCACATGAAGAGAGATACCCAGGGCACCTGGGTGGCTCAGTAGGTTAAGTGTCTGCCTTCAGCTCAGGTCACGGTCCCAGGGTCCCGGGATCGAGCCCCACATCGGACTCCTTGCTCGGCGGGCAACCTGCTTCTCCCTCTGCTTGCCTGCCACTCCCCCCAGCTTGTGATCTCTCTTACTATCTCTCTTTCTGTGACAAATAAATAAATAAAATCTTTAAAAATCAGTCAATCAATCAATAAAGATGGGTTTCACCACAACACAAGAACACCATCTTGCAATGCACGTTTTTTTTTTTGTGATCAGATGAAGGCTATGAGTGGCACAAGATTTAATAACTGCTAGAGGCAAAGAGAAACAAATCAAAAGAAAAGGGAGAAAAGTTTGTAGGGGAGTTACGTTAACCATATGCCTCAGATTTGCAACATTTCTTAGGTTGTTCCTGGTGGAAGAGGTAGACTTTGTCCAGGAAAGACAGTGCTACTGGCTTCCCAAAATTTCACATTCTGCTATTCTCTGTGGGTCAGGGTGAAAGTCAGCTCTGAAAGAATCAGCTATAAATTTAATAAGTGGCAAAGAAACTTAGACGGTTTCATAGAAAAGTAAGTTTTTTTTTAGACAGCCTGCAAAAAATGTGCTGACCTGAAATCAGCAATTACAGGGTAATATTCGGGATATGCAAGAAAACTATTGAATTTTAGGACTTTTCAGAAACACAGATACAAAAATATGAAAGTGTCTTTTTTCAAAGCTCTAAAGTGGATCATCAGTAAATTATCACATAATTTGGAGGTTTAAACACAAACATTATACCTTAGATATATGTAAACATTAAAGATTTCTGCTCCATTGGGTCTTTGGTCTTTTGGGGATAGGCTTTTCAACCTTGATGTCTTATGCTGCATCTCCCTTGGCTCCCTTGGTATAGCTGAGGCAACTGGTGAGTGGAGAGCAAAGCAGTGAGACTAACAAGAGAGATTAGTCTGGGAGGGAATTAGTATTTTTCCTCTTGGTAATCAGAGAATTTGATGTGCACCCCACTTCATGCATTTCTTATGGTTGCCATAGGCACTGGACCCAGTGCTGATATTCCCTTTCATCCTCAAATTCTCTCTCCCTGAGCACACACAGACTATGTAACAAGGTCATTGTCGAACCTATGTGCAAAGCAATGACTAGGAAAAGTTGGATGGCATTAATTTCAAAGGTGAAGTGGTCTGAAAGATACAATGAGGAGTTAAGAAAATGCCAATGCCAATGCCATCTCTTGGCCCCATGGTCTCTGGAGGGCAGGCGAATGAGCAGCCTCTTCCAGACGCTCCAG
The DNA here is from genome assembly GCF_037043125.1 of Eumetopias jubatus. Lineage (NCBI taxonomy): Eukaryota > Metazoa > Chordata > Mammalia > Carnivora > Otariidae > Eumetopias > Eumetopias jubatus. Next base: position 48,002,529 of record NW_028274812.1, read on the forward strand.
AACTGGACCCGTCAGGGGGTAGCAGGAGATTGAATTTAAGGCAAGGAGGTTGAGGATGTAAGGAAGTTAATTAGGTATCCATTAGAGTAATGCTAGACAAACGCTGTAACAAATAAGCTCCAAAATGTCAGTGGCTTGTTTTCTCACATCCAGTCCATTGCAGATTATCATCATTGGCGGCAACTTCACTTCGCGCAGTAGTTCAGAGATCCAAGCTCTGTGTATCTTGTGGCTCTGCCAATTTCTAAAACTACAGAATCCTTCCCATTCGGGTGGGAGTAAGAGAGCAGGGAAGGTGCAGATTGCTTTGCAAATACCACCTGGGAGGTGACCCAAGTCTCTTCTTCCACTGGTGAGACGTAGTCACATGGCCACATCTGGATGCAGGAAGGGCTGGGGGGTACAGTTCCCTGCTGGACAGCCACCTCACAGTGACCTCTCTACCCGACGAAAGGGAGCTGAGTGTTGGGGAGCAGTTGGCCATCTCTACCAACAAAGGTTTGAGAGGGCACAATAGATAGGACTGAGCAGGAAACTAGCAACCAAAGGAGCAGAGAATATTGTGGGAACGGCACAAGACAGTTAACTGCATGGACTGCCATTTCCCTGGTGGCTTTTTATAACAAAGATGAGATGTATGATTAAATTAATTACCATTGATGTTTGGGGGCAAGGCTGACTACAGATTCAGGTACGATGAGGTTTAGGAGACATTGCTGGGTGTTCAAGTAGAATGTAATCAAGAACTAGTTCCAGGGTCTCCAAAGAACTTCTTTCCAGTTTATTAGAGAGAACTAACTGCTTTTAAATTGTTCATGTCCTGAAAAAATTGGCTGTTTGCAGTAGCTGGAATGCTTAACGCTTTTGCTGGTAGAACCAGAAATGGCTACATTCTACACGAGAAGTGTCGAACTGCAATGGCTGCGATGATGGAAGTGTTCCACCTGTGCTGCCCATTAGAGTAGCCACTAGCCCCGTGAGGCTCTTGAGCACGTGACATGAAGCCAATGTGACAGCGGACTTGAATTTTTAATTTTAATTCTGAGAAATGTACATTTACAATGAACATTACAATGTCCATGTCCCGCACAGCCTGGTTCTGGGAGGGGGTGGTGAAGGGCAGCCCCCATGTTGTCTTCGCTGGCCTCGCCTTTCTACCGCCGCGAGCTTACTCAGGTGGCTCTGCACAACCAGGTTCAGATGGTTTTTCCTCCTTACTGGCCATGGTTGATTAAACCTGGGGTGAGCGCTGTACCAAAATGAGCCAGTCAGAGTCCTTTCCTAGATGCTAGGCAAGTGACAGAGTATCAGTCTCACTGTGGGTGGATTCGGGAGCTGCGGCTGACCATGTCTCCTGCAGGGGGATGGGAGAGGCAGAAGAGGCCAGTCTTCAGAGAGAGAGATGAATGAGGCAGACTTGGAGGGGGTTGGCTGGCTAGCTAGACACTCCGTTCGACGGACTCACCTCCTCAGGGAGGACACCTGAGGCAGGCTCACAGCACGTCCTTGAGGTCGCCACAAATCCTGATCTGACCCTCGACCTCACATAAGGGAATGTTCATTCTTTCAGTTCATCCAGACCTGAAGCAGCCTCTGAGGGTTGAGACAATCTTCCAAACTCACAAATGACTGATTGCTAAGCAAGAAAAGCCAGAATGCCAACTTCTTAATTGCCTACCTAGTAAATAATGGCGGTATTAAAGGTCTGTAATGACCTGACCTTATTTTTTTTTATTTATTTAAGCCTTGATTTCCTCCCATGTATTCCACTTTCTGTTGCACAGATATGCCAGGAATTTTTCCTCTATTTCTTTGCTCCTACCGATAACTCAGCCTGGAATGTCTGACCTCCCTCTCCACCTATCAGTTCTACCAATATTTTAGGGCCCATTTTAAAGTTCATCTCCTCCCAGCCTGTCGGAGTCAGCAGTCCCTCTCCACCTTCTCCCACTTTTACTTTGTGACTCCTTAAGCACGCAATCTGCACTGTTTTAGATTTATGAATGGCTCAGAAGTCCAATACTCCAAAACCTTCACCAAACACACTTCTTTATTAATGCAGTCTATAAATGCATTCACTTTTCTGGTAGCTGCTTCATATCTCCATCTCACATTGAGTTTTGTGGTCAATTTAGACCTTAAGTGTCATAATCCTTGAGGATTTTAGCCCAGAACATGCTGGATGTCATCAGCAGGCTGCTGAGAAAGTAGAAGGGGGAACCAAATGGCAGGGGACACAGGAACAGAGCACAGGAAACTTGGAGTCAGTGCAGGGGTATGAACATCGAACGGGTCTAGCGAAAGGAAAACTACAGCAGGTTATTCTGGGTAGCTCCAGTAGCTGGAGTCACTTAGCTAACCATTTTGTAGCCCAAGGGTCCATTAAAGTTGAAGAAAAACCTAGCCAGCAGCCAACAGGGTTTGGGGAAGGAGCTCCTAGGCCTGACCACCTGAGAGTGGCTGGTAAAGGCATGATGGGCTTTGGGGGCTCAGCAAGCATAGGAGTAACATAGAAGCACTAGTTCTGGAACTGGAAAACCAGGTTCTTGTCTTGGCTCCACCATTCACCTCCTGTGAGACGTGGCACAAGTGATTTTGCCTCTGTGAGCCTCCGTTTTCCTATCTGTAAAAGGAGGGGAAGTATTCCTGCTTTTCACAGAATTGTGGTGAGATTACCTGAAGGGGCGCATGTACACCTGGCCCATGGCTGACACTGAATATATATTCATCTCCAGCACAGGCCAGGGCGTGGTGGCACACGTGTCAATCTAGGCTGGATTCCTGGCAGAACCTACCTAGTAGAAGGATCAAAGATCAAGAAAAGAATCAAGGCTGCTAGCCAGGTATGTGGTTTAAAACAGCAAGTGTTAGAAACTCAAAGAGAAAACTGAAGTCAGGAGCAGCATGGCAGTTCCCACCAGCTGTTGAATCATAAATACAGATCCACAGGACACTGGCCAGTGCCTTCCACGTGTGATTGCTACATCCTACGACAGCAACCTCTCTAGCCCCTCCTGGCTTCCTCAGCTCCTCCGAGACCACCCTATCCTGTAGCTTTCTGCTTGTCCAACTGCTCCTGCAGGTACCTCTTTGCTCCTCTTATAAATATTGGTGTTGCTTGCAGTTCTGTCCTGGGCCTCGTGTCTTCTCACTTTGCATGTTCTTTCCCTGTGACCTCATCCTTGTGGGTTTGACTTGCTTTCAGCTATTTGCTGCTGACTCTCAGATGTGCCTCTTTAGCTATTCAGTCCCAACTCAAAACCTTCAAGGTTCCAGTAGAACCTTGAACTTAATTTGCATTGAACTACGGTTATCCCTTTACCCTTCTTCCTGAGCCCCCCTGCTTTTCCTGAAGAACTGGAACCCTGGCTCAGAAATGATTACTGGGCATCTAAAGGCATCACTGTAATCAATCCCATTATATTACCAGAGTATTAAAAACTGTGGATCACGACCTATTATTAGGACTAGAATTAACTTTGAGCGTCACAACTGGCTTTTTCAAGCATAGAAGAACATAGCTGAATGCGGTGCCTGGGTGGCTCAATCGGTTAAGCGTCCGACTCTTGATTTCAGCTCAGGTCATGATCTCACGATTGTGAGATAGAGCCCTGTGTTGGGCTCCATGTTGGGTGTGGAGCCTGCTTGATATTCTCTCTCCCTCTCTCTCTGCCCTTCCTTTCTTAAAAAAACAAGCAAACGAAAAGAATGGAGGTGCATAAAATGGAGTAGAAATAGCAGAATGCTTACCTCCCTAGTAAGAGCAAGTATTGTTTTAAGATTTTTTGTTTAGTGTATGTGCATTGGGTCATAATAAAAATTTAATTATGAGTTGATAGCTATATCAAGACAAATGTTGAGTACCGACTGGATTAGGCTACTATCTCTCCCAGAGAATCCCAAATCAAACTTTAAGAGGAAAGATTTAGGAATTACCTGGGTTCAATCAAAATCTCCTGTGCTGACTAGTGTGTTTTCTGGGACAAATTACCTCTCTACTTCTCAATTTTTTTCATCTGTAAAATGGGTATAAAAATAATAACTCCTGGGTGCCTGGGTGGCTTGGTTGGTTAAGCGCCTGCTTTCGGCTCAGGTCATGATTCCAGGGTCATGGGATCAAGTCCTGCATCGGGCTCCCTGCTCAGTGGGGAGTCTGCCTCTCCCTCTACTCCTCCCTGCTGCTTGTGCTCTCTCTCGCTCTCTCTCTCTCTAATAAATAAATAAAATCTAAAATAATAATCACTCCTCATGGGCCCATTGTGAAGATTAAATGATTGTTATTGCCTGACATGGATGAGTGCTTTTTAAGTATTAACTACTTTTTTTTAAAGATTTTATTTATTTATTTGACAGAGAGAGACACAGCGAGAGAGGGAACACAAGCAGGGGGAGTGGGAGGGGGAGAAGCAGGCTTCCCGCTGAGCAGGGGGCCCGATGCGGTGCTCGATCCCAGGACCCTGGGATCATGACCCAAGCCGAAAGCAGACACTTAAGGACTGAGCCACCCAGGCGCCCCTTAACTACTCTTAAACAAGGAAAATCTAAATATTTTATCAAAAAAATTAAAAGCATGGAAGTACGTGAGAGATATCCACATATAGGCTTATTTTATATAACGTGGAAATGGACAAACTCATCAGATTACTTCATTTTTTTCATTACATGACAAATATGGAAAAGGATAGTGTGTGCCACTGTGGGATAAAGGGAACAGTCCACTCTGGCTGGAGGTGACTGGCCGGATGTGACAGTGGCCTCTGGACAGGCCAAATGGCAGCCCCAGGGCCTGAAGGGATCAAGAGCTCTACACTTGACCCATTCTCAGTACAAAGTGAGAAGCTCTGGACCCTAAACCAAGAGGTATATGTCTTTTCCATGGCTACATTACCAATTCAGGATGGGCTTGTGATCAAGTCTGGCCAAGAAAACTGATGAGAAAGATTGACACCCCATTGTGTCTTTCTCTCTCCCACCAGATGAAAGGAAGCCCACTGCCCAATTTGACGCCAGCCTTAGGATGGGGCTGGCTCTATGGATGTCGGAGAAAGTGCTCTAAGGAACCTGGTCTCTCACAAAATGGCTGAGCTGCTGAATCAACCAACCCTGAAGTGTGCCCTATTCTGGATTCCCTGTTTGGGGAGGGATAATAAATGTGTTTATTGTTTAAACCATCTTTTGAGTTAGGATTTCAGTTACATTCAACACAAAGCATCCTAACGGATTCAGTGTCTTGTTCTATTTTATAGGTTTTTGAACATTATAATTCATGAATACTGTACTGGGAAATGCAAAATATCACACGTGACTTAAGTAATCAGTGTTATATGGGCCACAGAACTCAGATAATTGCAAGGGTTGACATTCGGGTTTTCAGGTTCTTCTCAGATCCTCATTAACCCTCCTGTGGCAAAGATTTCTAACTAAAGACTGCTCCATCTTTACCTCATTTAGATTTTTGTTTTCTGTTTGGTGGATTCAGTGTACTTCCCTGGGTCTGGATAACTTCAGGGCATAAACTGCTGGAAGCCACAGTGCTGCTGTCTGGGTAATTGCTTCCTTGGGTAGCCTATGGGAAGCCCCCTCGTGGAAATGCTGTACCTGCTGCAAAAAGATTAAGTTCATGGAACCCAATAACTGTGAGGACATCTGACTCCCTGCCCTCTAGATGGCCCATGACCGACTATACTTCTTCTGATGGCGTGACCTTCTTGAAGGTGTCACAAGCGCACGGTGGCAGCCGACAGGAAGAAACACGGGCAGGCACATAGGAGCATCCTCATAAGCTGCCCACGGCTCTCCCAGCTCTTCTTCAGCCTGCTGCCTGCCATCATCCTCCAAATGTATGGGCAGGAATGGAAGCTGAATCCACGGAACACGCAGCCCGGGAATTCCCGAGAACCCCCTTTATCACCACCATTTCGAAGCCTCTCATAAGTGACAGAGGGCAGGCGACAGCCCCAGCATGGGCCGCAGCAGGTGAATGTGTGCCAACAGAGCAGTGCATTGAGTTTACACACAACGCTGAAGAGTAGCTGGAACCATAGTAGTTTGAAGCAGAATTCACACTGTCCCTTTATTTTGAGGCAACTCTGGGTGACAAATGGCGGCACACACGCGTTTCCAGCCCTGCAATCACTTAAGAGGAACTCCTTCCTCTTCTCCGCCAACTGAACTTATCTGGAAGCAGCCATCTAAGGCATGAGAGGGACTCCCTGCAGTGGCTTGTTCATTCTTACAAACTCTCCCTACTGCCTTTGCTTTTTATTTTTCGTATTAGACACATTTAAGAGCTTCGGAGCTTCGGCTGCTGACCACTGGGCTCCCCTTAACCCATTAACTAGGTTCTGCTCCACTCCTGACTTATCACCTGGAATTTAGCATCCACATAGCCCCTGCCCCTGGGGAAGGGTGACCCGCATAGGACAGGTTCTGGGAAACTTCACAAGGACCCCTGAAATCCATCCCCTGAAGGTACAGACAGCATGATCCTCTGCCAATCCCAAGGCCAGTTCCAAATTTCTGTTCCTGTAGTGTGTGATGCTTCTTCAAGGAAAACTTGTTAAAATATTGACTTTTCAGCCAGGGAATGGCATTTTGTGCAGCTAATGGCGGTTTTAGGTGAAGACAGCATTTCATTTGGGTTTGCTGCCATTCATTTTGGAAAACTTCAGGGAACTATTTACACAAAGATAAAGCTAGCTAGTAACCATCCATTGCCCTCAGAGATTAGTTTGAGGTCACCTTAAATTTGTGACAGATGCTACAGCCCAGGATTTTAAGGATTATAGAGAACAGTGAACATCGATAGAGTGTAAAGTTAGTCAGAAACTTCCCCGCAAAAAAAAAAAAAAAAAGAGGAGGAAAAGTTTTCAGTAAAAGGAAATTTAGGTGGTGGCCCTCTTTTAGGGTTATTTAATATTGAATTATATTATCAATTAACAGCAATGCTTTTCTAGGCCATTAGTGTCCTCGGTTGCTTATATGGAGCAAATAATCTGTATAGAGTTAAAGGAAATAGCTTATGTGCACACTTGGGAGTAAACTGAGGGGAGAAGGCTCATTCTGGGCATAATGTGTGGCTGATGCCGGAGGCTTCCTTACCCAACACCTTGAGGACCCACTGGTGGGAACAGCAACGGCAACAAAGGGGCTGCATCTGATGGACCATTAGACTTCCTCACAACGGTAGCTATGGCCCTCATGGACAAAGTACCCTCAATATTCTTGCATTTATTGCAATGAGGATTCTAAAGAGATCAAAGGCTAGAGGGAATGGGACTCCCTTAAAAAGAAATGCAAAATCATTTTTATCCCCTAACCAGTGAATTAAAACCTACTCATAGTATAAGCATGTGTCATGGATATATGCAGTAGAGTACATAGTACTCTTTACTTTCCACTTAACAGAGATTATAATCAGTGCACAACAAACTGTATAGATTCAAAGTATACAATCTGGTAAGTTTTGACCTATGTTCTATGCCTTGAATGGGATGAGGCTTCTCAAATTTCCTCTAAAAGCTTCCACTGATTTAGGAATCTCACAGTATGGCGCTGAGGAGGGCTTCGGCCAGGAAAGTGGAAGAAGTCAGCAGTTAGATATGCACAGATCCCAGCACCAGAGCATAAAAGTGGCAACCAACAGGAACTGAAGAGCAGAGAGATTAAAAATCAACCATTCTTTGTATGTGGCTCTGGGATAGTAGGCAAGAGGACGGTCCTTTTTTGGGTGTGTTCTCTTCTTTGCCAACATGGCTCACAGGAGTGTGCCATCTCTCATCTGATGGCTGCGCTGGGCGGCAGCAAGGGACACACAAGATGACTGGGTCCCCAACAGATCCACTGGAGGTTAAGGCCAGAGTTCTCAGAGGTCTACAATTAAACGGACTGACCACACAACGGGAGGGCCAGCACTGCTTGGAGAAAAGGGCTGGAATCAGCTGGCCTGGTGCTGCCTAGTGTGCCAGAAGGCATCTTTCAAAAATGGCTGCCAACACTTGTGGTCCATTTTTGTCTTAAAGGTGACCTTGACATTCTACCCATTGTGTAGTGGGCTCTCCATCCCCTAGCCTTGAATTGGGGTGCACCTTTGTGGTTGTCTCATCCAAGAAGTTGCTATAGAAGTGAAGAGATAAGACTTCTGAAGCAAGATCATAAAAATGTCATTATTTTTGTACTTTGTTCTCTTGGTATGTTCATTCATAGAACTCAGCCACTACGCTGTGAGAAACACCAAGCAGCCACAGGGAGAATCTCAAACTATCTCCTCACAAATAACTTACTTACAAGGGGAAAAATAAAAACTATATAGTAAAGAAACCTGGTGGACATGACCTTAACCAAGTTAACCAACCAGTTAACATGACCAGTAATGAGGAAAATAGATATTATGTGACTCCAGATATAATGCACTGACAAAGATACAATGTCACTCCAGTGGTATTTCTGCAAAAAAAAATTAATTTAATAATTTAATAACAAGAAATATCAGATAAACACAAACAGAAAGACATCCTATAAAATAACTGGTCTGTACTCAACAATGGCAAGATGAAGAAAGACCAAAAAAAAAGGCTGAGTAACTGTTTCGAATTAAAGGAAATGAAACAGGCATTTCAACTAAATGCTATATATGATCCTGGATTGCATCTTACACAGGGGCCAGGGGGATGGGGGAACAACTATAAAAATATCATTAGGATAGTTGTAGAAATTTTAACGTAGACTCTGGACTAGATAATAGCACTACATAACTCTTGTATCTCCTAATTTTGATAATTCTACTTTAGTTATGTAGGGGAATTCTTAGTCCTTAGGAAATACAGACAGGAATGTTTCCAACCTACTTTTTAAATCGTTCAGAAAAAAAAAAATGTATGTGGGAATTATAGGCAAATTTGGAAGAACGGTATACAGAAGTTTCTCATTACATCCTTGAAACTATTCTGAAAGTTTAAAATTATCTCAAAATACGAAGCTCCTCCTGGGAAAACCCCCCAGAAGAAGAAGAGGACATAAATGTTTAGGGGATGGGGCTGGTTTGGGCACAGGCAATACTTGCTTCTAGAGGCTTCTCTGAATCCGACAACCTTTATAGGCTGGTTGTGCTTTAGGAAACAATGGGTGATCATCAGGGGATGGGGATAACTACAGAGGATGCCATGGATTCTGGACAGCAAGGGACTCCCAAAGCAAAGCCATCAGTGTGTGCAGGCTCTTCCTTTTGTGACACCTTGTGGCAATAAGGAGCTATTGCAGACTTCAGTGCCATCTCTATTTGCCAGGATTAAGCTTTGAACTCAGTTCTCTCCCACAGTTCTTGAACAATTTGGGAGAAAAGATCTTAAGGAGACGTTATGTTTCCTATTAAATGTGGTAAGTGAGTTTTCAAACTAGAAAGTGGGGGAAAAAAAGAGATGTAACAGTGTTTGTATCCTGAGTTTATAAGGTGATGCCAATCCTTCGCTTTACCTGCTCCTGGACAACCGCTGTGTCACAAACTAAGCACGTGCCAAGAAAAGATGATGAAAACTCAGCTGGATAAGTTATCATGAATGGGAACAATGCAACTGCAAAACAAAGTTATGTAATAGTCCCTTTGCGTAATTTTGTGTTCTTGAAAAGTTATGAGTAAACTGAATTTTTATAATTGAAATCATATTTTTACAGCACTGAGAAGCATTTAGAAGAATATTAATTATAGAATAACATTTTGAAATGTAAAAACATACAAACTTTTTAGTTTTGTAAGCTAAATTTTCAGTCTCGGGAAAAAAATCACGTTTCTATAAAGGGCAGTATTCCTGCAAAGTTGGATGTTTAAATAGGTAAGACACTAGTGGTAAGTCATGTAAGCTTGAGAGCAGAAATTCTGTGTTTTAAAATAGTGGACCACATGATAGAAAATAAATGTGTGTGTATAGCTATTAAGATAATTTATTGGTAAGCCTGATAAATCTTTATAACTTTTATTTTTTATAATGCTTCATGTATTGTCAAGACTGTTTTGGTTATAAAGTGAAAGAGACCCAAATCAACTAGTTTAAGAAGAAACAAAACAAAAAAGGAATTTGTTGGCTTATACAACTGGGGAATCCAAGAGGTAGTTCTAACTCTCAGGCATGGCTAAATACAGAGGCTCAAATATTTCCTTCCTTCCTCCCTCCCTTCCTTCCTTCCCTCCCTCCCTTCCTCCCTCCCTTCCTCCCTCCCTCCCTTCCTTCCCCCCTTCCTTCCTCCCTCCCTTCCTCCCTCCCTCCCTCCCTCCCTCCCTCCTTTCCTCCCTCCCTTCCTCCCTCCCTTCCTTCCTCCCTTCCTCCCTCCCTTCCTTCCTTCCTTCCTCCCTTCCTTCCTCCCTCCCTTGCTTCCTTCTTTCTCTTCCTCCCTTCCTTCCTTCTTCCCTCCTTCCCTCGCTTCCTTTTTTCTCTCCTTCCTCCCTTCCTTCCTATCTATCATCTATCATTTTTCTGTTTCCCTCTTTATTTCTCTCAGTCACTCTTTGTACAAACAGCCTTCTCCTTAATGTCAGGGAAGACAGCCAAGAGCAGATAGAGTAAGACTCTCAATTTGCTCTATCAGCAATGTCTGGGGGAATAGTCCGGTCCAATTTGGATCACAAGCACATGCCTGGGAGGGGAGGAGAGAAGCCATGTGACTTACAACCTTTCCAGGAAAATGGCCCAAGACGGGGAACAGAGCAGGATGTTACAAGGTGTAGTTCATTTAAAGAACCAGAAGAAAAAAGGAAAAATGTGGTACAATCAAAAACCATAGCTAAAATTTCCCCCATGTTTGATAAAGGCAGAGTTTTATAATGTAATTCTAATGGACCCAAACATAGATAAACGTATATCAAAAGCTCTTTAAGGTAAATATTGAACAAATGCACAAAGATCCATTATAATAGATTTAAAGAAGGCACAGTTTTATAAGAGCCAAATATTTTTAAAAATCTAATAGATGTTTGGTTAAACAAATCTTACTTTGCATATATTTATATACAAATGTATTATTGAGAGGGAAAAGGTAAGTTTAAAACAGTATATATGTATAAAACAGTATATCAACAGTTTTATTTGATAAAACTATTTTGTTTTATAATGTATTTTCTTACCTGCTTACATAGCTTTATGTGCATTTATAAAGTAGGACAGTACATGCAACAAAATGTTACAAAGGTTTAGTTATTTCAGGCTAGAAAGAGATGAATGATAGATGACTTTTTTTGGGCCTGTTTATATTTTCTTATTTTTCTACAGAACTACATGTAAAACGAAGTTCATATTCTATATAATTCAAAATTTTATGCATCAACTTTAGTTGCAAGTGCTAATCCATTTCAAACCAGCATGGGGCCTGGAGGCAGTCGGTTTCACAAGGGTGGCAACAGGTAGGTGTCAGGCCTCACTAGTTTACCTGGTTAATTTGGACTAAGTGATTTGGTCAATAAGAAATTGTAATTGTGCTGAGGCACCTGGGTGGCTCAGACGGCTAAGCATCTGCCTTCAGCTCAGGTGATGATCTGCAGGTTCTGGGATGGAGCCCTGGCATCGGGGTCCCAGCTCAGCGGGGATCCAGCTTCTCCCTCTCCCTCTGCCTCTCCCCCTGCTTGTGCTCTCTGTGTGTGTCTCTCTCTCAAATACATTAATAAAATCTTAAGAAAGAAAGAAAAGAAAGAAAGAAAGAAAGAAAGAAAGAAAGAAAGAAAGAAAGAAAGAAAGAAAGAAAGAAAGAAAGAAAAAGAAAGAAAGAAAGAAAGAAAGAAAGAAAGAAAGAAAGAAAGAAAGAAAGAAAGAAAGAAAGAAAGAAAGAAAAGTTGTAATTGTGCTGACAAGAGGATTGCCATATATCCCAAGGCCTTTATATTATGATTATTATCAATAGCACAGTTTTTTTTCTAACATGAACACTAATTGGAAAACTATAAAGTTGTCATTAAACATCTTTGATTTGAAAAATAGAATAATCATATTACATAAAGGGCTTTAACATTTTTTCCCAGTATAATACATTCCAAATTTTTAAGGATCAAAATTCATAAAATGCACAAAAATTCACATTATAGAAACCATTCTAGGATCATAACTATGATGTTAGCAAAACAGACTTGAAAGAATAGATAGTTCAGAAAGAAACAGAAAAAGAAAGAAAGAAGGAAGGAATAAAGAGGGAAAGAAAAATTCATTAGAATTTTGCTAGGCGCCAACTAAGTTCCTAAGTTCCTATAAGCACTTTTATAATCAGAAAATGCCATCAAGGTTACTTTTTAAATTATTTAGTATACAATTTTAATACACCAAAGTTCAATTCGCAAATGAACTTTTGGAGAATCTACAATTTTAGGTTATTTTCTATTATCTTAAAATTTTAGTAGAATAATAATTAAATGAGGAAATAAAAGCAAGGTGAGTAATTAACCCTGCTTCCATTCTACCTAGCCAATGAGTATTTGCAAGTAATGTAATGGAAAGCAGTGAGTAATCAAGGAAATAATTTAATGGGAAAAATGTGTTTAATAGAACAAAATGAGTTAAGCTAAATTCTGATAAATCTTTATTATAAAGATACTGAATAATTTTCCATTAGGAGTAGCAAACATCTTTATTGCCTGTTGTAAGTACTTTTAAAGTACTTGGAAATACAGTGTAGAGGGAAACTAAGAAAATCGAATTATCTATTCAGTTATTTTCTTCTTCAGTTTCTAGTAGTGTCCTAATAGCTTAAAGAAAGCATCAACATAAGAGAGTTGTGGTCGGCTAGATTTCAGTCATGCAATACACAGCTTATTCTTCAGTGACATAGTACTCATTCTATCTTTATGATTTTATGAGCCAGGGTTCTGCAGAGAAACAGAACCAATAAGATGTGTGTTTCTATAAAAAGACTTATTTTAAAGAAATTAGCTCCTGCAATCATGGAGGCCGGCATGCCCAAAATCTGCAGGGTGGCTCAGCAGGCTGGAGACCCAGGGAAGAATTGATGCTATATTTCAAGTCCAAAGGCCATCAGGCTAGAGACCCAGGAGGAATCAATATTGTAGTGCAAGTCCGAAGGCCATCTGCTGGCAGAATTCCCTCTTGCTCAGGAGGAAGTCAGTCTTTACTGCCATTTAGAAACTTCAACTAATTGGATGAGGTCCACCCACATTATGGAGGGCAATCTGTTTTCCTCAATTGACTGATTCAAATGTTAATCCCATCTAGAAACACGCTCACAGAAAGACCAGAATAATGTTTAAGCAAATATCTGGGCACCCTGTGGCCCAATTAAATTGGCATGTAAAACTATCATTCAGAAACAACCAGAATATTGTTTGGCCACCTCTCTGAGCACTGTGGTCCAGCCAAGGTGACACACAAAATTAACCATCACAATGACCTCAGTTAGATCTGATGTCTGAGATAAACAGTAATTTTTCTTTAGTTTCTAAAATGGCTCATTTCCTCGTTGAATATAAGAGAAATTAGGTTTTCCAAGTTATTTTATGAAAAGAAAGATGAGCCCTACAGTATAAGACAGAGAAAACCAACAGAGTTAATTATATGTCATTTGTTATCAAGAGGCTAACATCTGAGGTGGACACTTTTGGGCTGACCAGCATTTTGACCCTCTTCTTATGTTTGGGCATTTGGCCATTGGTGCATTTTAATAGAAGCCACGCTCCCATCTTCCACCAAAAACGACACACTTGGCTCCCATTGATTCCTGACAGCTAGAGCATATAACCTAAGAACCATTTATTGGATGCTCCTCCTCACAACTTTTGTATTGAAGTAAACACACAGAGAAGGCAGAGACAATGCATGACCCTGGCATGATAGTGGCAGGTGACTCCAGGGTCTCGAGCTGGGGTTGGTGATGCTAGCAATGACAGTTTCCAATGCCCACTGAGGAAGCAACATCCTAACCAGACCCCTCACATGAAAGTATTTAGCTATGTTTTATCATCTGTCTTACTGGTTGATTCCTGTCAATTTTCCAAGCATGTCCTCTGGCTTTCCCATCCACTTTGTGAACTACCTCTATCCTTCTTGTGCATTTCTTTTTGTTTATTGTAACCAGAACTGGCAACCAAGAACCCTGACCAATGTAATCCTCTGCAATCCTAGGAAGTTTCAAAGGAAATTGTTTTGATATATTTTATAGAGTAGTTATAGCATAAGTAGGGCTATTCTGATGCACTACAATTAATTTTAGGACATAATGATGTGTACATTTACATCAGTCATCCAAAATCTGAAGACATATGATTCCCTCCTGTTATAAACTGACTTGTGTTGCCTCAATATGAATTTTGAGTTGAAGCCCTAACTCCTAGAAATTCTAAATGCAACCATATTTGGAGCTAGGGCCTTTAGAGAGGTGATTGAGTTAAAATGGGGCTATTAGGGTTGGTCCTAATCCAGTATGACTGGTGTCCTTACAAAAGAAGAGGTTAGGACACGGACAAAACAAAGGGATGACCATGTGAGGACACAGCGACAAGGCAGCCATCTGCAAGCCAAAGAGAGAGGCTTCAGAAGAAACCAAACCTACCAACACCTTAATCTTGGACTTTGAGCCTCCAAAACTGTGAGAAAATAAATTTCCATTGTTTAAGCCACCTAGTCCATGGTATTTTGTTATGTCAGCTCTAGTAAACTAATATACATGCCCTGAAGGATCTTATAATTTTGTAAAGAGAGATAAATATAAATAAGAAAAAATATAGATGCCTAAGATATAAACTGCACATAGGATGGTGGAAGATAAAGGTGGAGAGTTAAGGAAGAAGGGTTAGGGAAATGCTATATGAATTTAGATATTATTTGTCTTATTTTTAAGCAAGATCTTTTCTTGAGCCAAACTTCATGTAAATACTGGTTGCTTAAGCTTAAGAAAAAATGAAAATGTGTTTGGCTAATTAACATACCATCACAAATGAAATGCAATAAAAGCAAATTATAAAGTAACCAATGGAGGGAAAAGAAGGGAAAAAAAAACCCTGTTTTTAAAATTTTGCCTGATGAATGTTTTTTTAACATATTACTATACCAACAAATGTAAATATTTATTATATCAACAGATAAACTATAAAACTAGTATCAAATTATTCCTGTAAAGCAAGGTGGCAAAATTTGATACCAGGCCATCAACTGAGAAGCAAATTTGCCACTAGCTCAACTAAGACCAGAGTCTATAGTGATAGTTTAATGCTTTGGAAAATGAGACTTCATTGTAGAAAAAAGAACGGCACTAAACAAAGCAATCTCTGCCATTATGCACACTCAGGTGGAGGTCACTCTTATATTAAGGAAAGTGTGGTAATCTCTTGGGGCATGGCAATGCAAAATTTGGATGAAAAAGGTCCATTATATCTCAATAAAACTAGAAAAAAGAAAAAAGCTCAGTTAGAAAAGAGCAAGAGAAGGTGAAGAAAAAGTCAGCTGTCATAATTTAACCTTCACTGCTGCTATGTAGTATCTGTTCTAGATTGTTAGCATTCCCTGTCCATGTTCATATGAAAAAGATACTGAATCTTCAATAATTTGTGATTCTATTTAAGTGCTTCTGTTTAATACCTCAACTTCTTTGTATTCACATTAGCACCAAATGGGATAAAAGCACATCAATTTTCCTTTGCTAACTACCAATCTGATGCAGTTTTCCAATTAAACCCATCTGAAGCTAATATGCAGTTTTCCAGGAATTTTTACATTTCTCCCTCAAGATCGGAAAGAAAAAAGAAGAATCTAGAATTCACCTTAAGCTGGATATATCTGTGGGTTCACGGTATAAGGAAAAATTTCTCATTGCTAACAACCCTTTGGCATTATATATGGCCATGAACTGTCAAGCCATGGTGATTTTATCCCCTCTTGCAAGTTAATTAAGTTAACCTGTTAGTTTCATGGACTCTGGCTAAAGTCAGGAGATTCCTGGATCAGACAAAAAGGACTTTACTGCTCACAGCAGAGCAAGCTGCATGAGCATCAACCTATTTGTGTCGGTTGCTCTTGCCGCTCTAAGTCCCAGATAGAATACATAATGGACCCCCACGACAATGTGCACACAGAGCGGCTTATACTGCAAAAGAGAAACCCAGGACCAAGGACCCAGATTTCTTAGCAAGCAGCAAGAAGCCAATCTCTCCTACCCTGAGAGTGAATAGTTAGTAGTTACACATAGTCATGATATGGTCACCTTCCTAGTTAGGCATCCATGTGACTAGCTTTAGAAACTGCTCAGTCTCAGGAGATAGAGAAGCCTTGCAATCTCGCATACTCGGTAAGAATGTGCAGGGACCAGCCTCTTCTAACAATCCACCCTACACGTTCTTGACAGAACTGAAATTTTCACATGGATATATAACCCTGTTGACCACTCTGATTAATCTGACTGGCAGAGGCTTTATTCAATTTGTCTCATACAGCATTTAATTAAGGCCCTGTCACCAATAGCCAAGTGGCAGGATGAGACCAATCTGTCGTACTGACCTCAGTCATGCCCCCAGGTTCCTGAAATCTCATAAACCATCAGGATCTACCTTAGAAAGCCAGTGGCTTTCTCCTTATGGCTCTGATTTGACCTTCATATCTGATCTGAGGCGTTAATCCAGGTTCAGCTGATGTATTAAGGATGGTTCAAAATCTGCCATCTAGGACAATTCTATTATCTATAACAACTCTGGCCAGTGAGCTGAGGCTTCAAAGCCTTCAAAGGCTCAGGTGTCATCACTGATCCCTGCGCTAAACTCAGGGACAAACTTCTTACCATCTTTTCTAACTGACTGACTCACATCATCAGGATAACCAACCAGAGTGCACATAAATGAGTCAGATATCCCTCTGGGGAGTTCCTCCAAGTAACTAAGGGTGGCTCTGTTTCAGAGAGATCTTCACTGTCATGTGGAGCCTATGCAATCTATTGGTGGGTCCTTAAATACTTCAAAATCTCTTATGACTACAGCTAGGGCGCAAGTTACTGTGACCTTGGAAGCAGTAAAATTAATGCCTGGCTTCCATACAAGAAGTACAGTCCTGGGAGTGAACAGGGTATCCCCAGAAAGAAAGTGTTGATTACAATTGTTGGGGACCCCTAGTGGGACTAATCTAAGTCTCAAAGCACAGGTCAGGTTGACAGTGTCTCCAACATGGTGAAGAAGTACCCCCCGCCGGGAGGAAAGTTACACAAGCAGGATACTGCCCCGCCATCTGTCTTTAAACCTACTTCCTGGTTGGGGTGCCTGGGTAGTGCAGTCTGTTAAGCGTAAGACTCTTGGTTTTGTCTCTGGTCATGATCTCAGAGTTGTGAGATCGAGCCCCACATCTCCTGGAACCTGCTTGAGATTCTCTCTCCCTCTCCCACTGCCCCTCTCCCCCACTTAAAAATAAATAAATCTTAAAAAAAAAAAAAAACCTATCTCCTGGTATTTAGCCTGAAACCCCTCAATCCTTCCTCATTAACAGGCAATACAGTGTAGGACCATTTAATTCCCAGTTGATTATACAACCTGGTCAGGTTTGCTACCAATTCCCATGGACTTCCCTCAACTTCCATTGGTTGACATGGTTCTTACCTTTCCTTTGTTTTAGGAAGCTATGTCTTTCTCAGCATCCTAACCTCATCACCAGAAACCGAAGAAATGTGAAAGGTCTCAGATTTTATCCTATTTGCAAGCTAACAAGCTAGTCAACCACAGTTTCATAGACGCTAGCATAAGACACAAGACTCCTATGCTAAAGACAAAGATAATTTATTATTCACAGCAAAACAGTGACCAGAGTATTATTTTTTGTGCTGCCAAGCCCCAATTCCTACAGGTCATGAGGAAGAGGGCCAGATGACACCTACACTTGTAGTACATTGCATTATAAGAGATGAATCCTGAATTTAGAGAAACTGAATCTTTTATAATGGGTAGTAAGCATGCCCCACCTTTGCTACAGAGGAAGCCATTTTCTCTATCTTCCAAAGCTGTCCACTATACAGACATTTTTGGATAGACTGTTTGGGAAAAAAGGGCATTCAGTACCTCCACTCTCAAGATATTCAGAAACCCATAGAGAGCTATCTCTCAACAGAAATCTGTAATTTCTTTTTTTTTTTAAGATTTTATTTATTCATTTGAGACACAGAGATACAGAGAGAGAAAGCATGAGCAGGGAGAGAGGCAGAGGGAGAAGCAGGCTCCTCGCTGAGCCAGGAGCCCAATATGGGGCTTGATCCCATGACCCTGGGATCATGACCTGAGCCGAAGGCAGACGCTTAACCATCTGAGCCACCCAGGTGCCCCAGAAATCTATAATTTCTTAGTGGAAATTATCAGAAGCCACTAACCTCTAGTTCCTATTTCACATGAGGTAGGATTGTACTCAACTGCATTTAACAAAATTCTGATTACAGTGGTTTAACCAATGTTTGTTTTGAATTGTTTTTTTTTTTTTCCCTCTGCAGGTAACCAGAAGTCCGGAGGTGGACAGTCCAGGTCTGGTGCAAATATAAATGAGGTGTTCAAGGACCCAGGTCCCTATCTTCCTGTTCCACCATCTTCATCATTTGGCTTTTCACCTGATGGTCCCAACATGGAAACTCCCCCTCCATTGGTACAGTGCTGGTGCTCAGTTGAGAGAAGTAATTATCACATTTGAAGGAAAGTTAAAAAATTTGAGATAGGAAAGACGAAGAATTAAGATACATATGTAGGGTGGCTGGGAGACACTAGCAAGTAGATTTTCTCACACACAGAATGGTGTAGAATTTTACTAGAAAATTTGTTTAAGTGGATGGTCTGGATCAAAGTAATACTTTGTTTTAAGGGACAGGAACAAAGCATTAAACAAGCTAACAGGTGACTTGAAAGATTTAATGTAACTGAATAATTCAGTAAATAAGCTATGATTCAAAAATGTGTTTTGGGGGTGCCTGTGTGGCTCAGTCAGTTAAGTGTCTGACTCTTGACTTCGGCTCAGGTCAGAAGAATCTGCTTGAGATTTCCTCTCCCTCTGCCCCTACCCCCTGCCCCCCACCCTGACAGGTGCATACACACTCTCTCTCAAATAAATAAACCTTAAAAAACCCCACAAAAACCCAAAAATGTGTTTTTAATAAAAATTGGAAGTTTTAAATTTTATTACACAAATGCACAGTTCAAATAGCACTGTAACCTTTCTTGTTTGGTGCTACTGTTCAGAGGAATGAGTAATGGCTTATAGTACTGGGTAAAAATAGGAATCATGCTTCTGAGGAAATCAGAATTCAGCTTGAGGCTCGTTTAGTTTGACAATACCCTAGTGTTAGTTACTATACTTCTCTACCTTCTGTATTACCTTATGGAATTGTGACATAGAATTTAACACCAAGAAATCTAAATTTCCTTAGAGTAGAAACAAGCTTATATGAACAATTCCTTTATAGTAACTAAAAATTAGACTTATCCGCTGCAGTTGGTATCACGGTTTCATTTTTAGAATAAGCTGAGGCAATCGGTTTCTAAATAGTTTCTAAATACTCAATCAGTTCTATATGGTCTAAATAATCCATTTGTTTAACAGATCCTTTCATTGAATAATGCCAAAGCCCTAAACATCTTCGAGATTATAAACTCATATAGACGGAGAAGAAACTAAAGAAAAAGAGTTTAAGAATAAAGACAATCCTCAGGCACCTGGGTGGCTCAGTTGGTTGGGTGACTGCCTTCGGCTCAGGTCATGATCCTGAAGTCCTGGGATCGAGTCCCGCGTCGGGCTCCCTGCTCAGCGGGGAGTCTGCTTCTCCCTCTGACCCTCTTCCCTCTCGTGCTCTCTCTCTCTCTCTCATTCTCTCTCTCTCAAATAAATAAAATCTTTAAAAAAAAATAGACAACCCTCAATTATGCATTCTATGAATTAACCATGTTCTCAACTTTCCTTCAGTATATTGTCTAAAACTCTTTTTTTCTAATGGTAAAAGGTTTTGTAGAGATGAGTTTGAATATGGCGAATGAAATTAGAGCTTGTCAATAGGTTTTAATAACTGATTGTATGTTAGCTCTGATCATCTAAAGGTCATTATAGATGTTTAGGCATGTAATTCTCTTGGCCTGCTCCTATCACCAATAAGATATCCTTCTCTAATGCCAGTTTCTAAGGGTAAAATAATTGGTTCTATTAGTTTAAAATTATTAAATAATAACTAATAAATTCAACAATAACCAAAATACATGCCCAGGCTCTTCCCATGTGTTCAAAGTTAGCTATTATGGATGCAAACAATAATTATTATTACTAGTATTGTAATAGTAATCATAGTAAATCCTTAAGTTTACATAGTTCTTCATTGCTTATAAACGATTCCATATTTTATTTGAGCCACTCGATATTCATACGAGGAATTATTCTTCAAATTAATACTGCCTCATTTTACAGATAAAGCAATTCAGACCAAGAAAAGTTTAAGTGACTTGCCCCGTGTCATAGGCATAGAGATACAATTATATCCAAGACATAGTCCCTCCTCTTGTTAAACTCTATTGTAATGAGAAGTTCAGAGGACTTGTTAGCAACCTTAACATGGTGTTGAGCTAGAGCGCTACTAGTCCCAAGGACAGACCACGGGAAGGACAAGGAAACAGACCTGGGGGCAGTAAGGTAGGCAGAGACAGGGAAATTTTCCTGAAGTAAATAAAGTCTCATTTCAGACTTCACTATGTTGGTTCTGAGAAGAATATTAGTTTCTTCTCAGAATCTACCAAGTTGATTTGGGACTTGATAGAGTAAAACTGTGAAAGTCAATACCTCGTTATTAACTTTAAGCCAATGTTTCTCACACTGCTGCTCCTGTACCAACTGCATCAGTTACATGGGGTTCTTGTTAAAAAATAAAGACTTGGCGGGAGAGGGGGAAGGGGTTACTTTGGACTTTCTTAAACTTCTTGGGGTGAGATCCAGGAAAACTGCTGCTGTAAATATACACAACTTGGGGATTTTGAAGTCAAAGAGCAAAATAAAGAAGATATTTTTGGTAGTGGCTCCAAATGGCTCCTGCTTCATTAAGACCTTTTTTCTTTCTTTCTTTTTTTTTTTTTTTTTTTTTTTGATGGAGTATGGAAGAGTGTGTATCCGGCTATTTGGGGAAAAGAGTACTATATTGCAAACTGTGAGTCCCTCCACCCTTTACGTGCAGTGTGGTTGGCTTAGAGTAGATGCCTGATAAATGTTTGTTGACTTGCTGATCAGACAAAGGTATATATAACTTCCATGAGTTCTGAAAGTGCTTTCAGCTTCTATCTTGCAGTGTCCAGCCAGCAGCAGCAGTAAAATGGAGTAAGGGTGTGTGGATTTGTAGGAAAGACTGAATGAATTCAAACCCCAGATCCTCAACAGTTGAAAGGACCAAGTTCCTTAATCTGCCCCCATTTATAAGGAAGGAATAGAAATACATCCCACAGTTTTGGAGAGTTTTAAATGACTTAACAGGATCTATTATATATAGGTATCAATGAAAATACTATAAATGCAAATGCTTAGAACTGTGCTTTACGTCCCAACGCAAATGTGTTCTACAAATACTCATTCAAACCCAGGCAGTGGACTCTACAATTTATTGTCCGTAATAGCTCCCCTTAACAGCTCAGAACCTCGGGGCAATATCAGCAAAAAAAATGAAAGAACAAATGAACAAACTAGGAACCTGAAGCGACCCGGCCCAGGGACCCCGGGCTGCAGCGTGGCGTGTTCAAGGAGGCCGGAAGGGGTGCAAGAGTGGTCTCTCCCCGCCCGGTTCGCGGCACGTGGTCCGCTCGGGCGGGAGCTTCGCGACAGTGGGGGAGGGGAGCGGCGTGGGACGACGCGGAGGGGGTCTAGGCGGCCAAGGCTACGGTTGGGAAGACACGACTGCGCAGACTCCGGATAGGCGCAACCACTACGCGAAGATCCGAAGGGGGGAGCGCTCACCCGGCTCCGCATTCCTTTTATCTACTTGCGGAGCGACAGCGTGACTTTTTTTTTCGTTTCACGACTGCATTTGGCGTCGCCCTCTGCAAGTTGGTTATCAGCAGAAGGCCTCTTATCTCAAGACTGAAGAGACCTCTTTTTCTAGTCGGACCCCTTTCTCCCCCGTGAAGGCCACAGTGGACACGTCCCACCTCCCCTCGGCCTCCGGAGGTGGTTTGGTTGCCCCCTCCCCCTCCCCAGTGTCGCGAGTTGGCGCCGCTGCCACCCCCCGCTCCGCGCTCTCGGCCCCTCGGCCGGGCGGTACCGAGTCCTCCCGGCGTCCCTTCCTCTCCTCCCTCCGGCCAGCCGTTCCTTGCGGGACTGCCACCCCCACCTTCGCCCCAGCCCTTTTCTCTCCCCGCCGAGCCGCGGCGGCACCAGCAGCAGCTTCAGCAGGAGGAGGAGCCGGAGCCCGGAGGCGGCGGTGGCCGGGGAGCCCATGGCGTACAGTCAAGGAGGCGGCAAGAAGAAAGTCTGCTACTATTACGATGGTGAGAGGCCCGGCTGGCAGGAGGGTGGGTGGGTGGGCAGGGCTGGGGAACCAGGCCCTGAGCCGCGCCGGGTCCCACAGCCGCCGACGCGAGCGGGCGCGGGTGCGGAGGGGTGGGAAGGAGGAGGGACCGACGTCTGGGCGCATCTTAACCCATTCCCGACCCGACGCCGTCAGGGGGAGCCCCTCCGCTGCGAGCGGCCCCCCGGGGGGGGCAGGTGGACGCCCCCTTTTCTCTCCTGCCGCTCTTCCTCTGGCAGTAGGGTCCGCCGTCCCGAAGGCAGCCGCCTGTGGGACGATGCCGGCCTACCCCATCTAAGTGGAGGCGGCTAAGGGGATGGCTTGCCCTCTCTCTTCTCCTGCTCGCCACTTGCGGGGGCGGAGGTGTGGGGGTCCTCTGCTCCGGCACTGACCCCTCCCCCCGGGTCGAAATAATCTACCCCGGCCCGGACTTCACACAAAGCCCGGCGCCCGCTAGAGCCCCGCCCCCAGGCCCCGTCTCTCCCCCGCCCTCCGTCACCGCCCGCTCCCGCTCCGCCTCTCCCTTCCTCTCTGTCTCGGGCTGGCCCGCTGCATCTGCTCCTTTCTCCGTCTCCAAGCTTTAGCCCGGACCCCTCGACCGGGTCGGGGCTGGCAAGGAGTTACTAAGGGTGGGGACTCACGTCCTCCTTGGGACACACTGACTCTGCTGTTTCGCCTGGGCTCCATCCCTCTCCTTTGTTCGCCGGGTTGTTTGAGCGCCACTTTCTCAGGATTTAAATGAAAAGGCTTCACTTCCTCGATAAAAATTGGGGTTTTCGAGTTTGAGGTAGTTAGTCTTAGCGGGAAATGTGACGGTGTTAGGGAAACGTGGAGGTGTTACTGCTTCTGTTGTAGATCAGACTAGATGGGTTCTGGCTTGTCTCCGTGAGAGGCGGTTACCACCCACTTCTTTGTTGCTCTTTGTTCGATCAGGAAATACACCCTGCTTGGGAGGTTTAGGAGAGCATTGGCATCTTGCTTGCGAAAGCTGTTTCTAGGTGTTGGGAGTTTTGGTGTAGCAAAACTTGGAGGAGTAATGCAGAAGTACTAAATAATCAGGTAAGCTTGAGCTTGCGGTGCAGTAAATTATGAAAGTCAGATGATTCTAGGGGTTCTCTGATTTGAAATTTGAGCAGTAACATTAAATCTCTTGAATCCTGTTTCCTGTGGAGATGGAGTAGTAACCTGTTTTGCAGATTTCACAAAGACGTTCATTTGGTAAATATTTCTACTGGGTTACTCTCCAGAAAAGGATTTCGAAAATTTTACAAAGAAGCTAGACTCAATGACCTGCAAGTAAGTCCTTGATCGGTCTGAAGCAATACAAATCTTGGAAGTTGTTTCCTGCATATGTTGTATTATGTGTATATTACAAAATCTTAAAGAGGTGGAAAGACCCAAGAGGTCTAGAATCAGAATAAATCTGATTTTAATTTGAAAATGACCATACCATATTACTTCAATTAGCAAAAATGAATCTTTTAATGCTTGAGTATATAAAATGACCACCTGTGTCATGTGTGGAAAAACTTAAAATCATAAATAAGAAATCTAAGTTGTTTGGTATTTGGCTAGTACTAAATAGTTAACAGCTGTATTTTAAAAACATTTTTTGAGAGCACTACATATATGTGTAATACAAATCGAAATTATGGCATCCTGGAGGAGTAAAGGTAGGAGTACATTTATGGATTGTATTTGTTAAAATCATTCTTTAAGTTTTCATGCATATTTTGAGACAGTGGTAAAACCCAAGCCCTGCATTCCCTGATTAAATTGGAAAATAAATAACCGTGTTTGTGAGTTAATTTTTAAAATGATATTGTTCCTAAGGTTTAAAGATTTGTTCTTGTCAGGAGTTGGGGTAAAAGGTTTAAAAAGTTGGGGAAACTGGTGCTAAGGCTCTTCCTACAGCTCTTAGTTGCTATTGACAGTGATAGGCTCTGAAGAAGTAAGCAGCTTGTAACTTCGTGTCACCAGACTTGAATTGTAGAACTGGGAGATACCCTTAAGTAGCAGTTTTATGAACAGCTGTTTCTGGGCCCTTTTATAAGGAGCCTTTGCTGAGGAGTGGGATGTCCAGGGCAGGACGCGGACTTGGTAGGTGGAGGGGGAATAGTCAAGTCCAGGGCAGGACGCGGCTTGGTAGGTGGAGTGGGAATAGTCAAGTCCCATGATTGTTGCTTAATACTTTACTATAGACCATTCAACTGCTTTACTTAAGGCCAACACAGTGTATAACTGATCATTTGGAAATCTCTCATTAGGTTATATGCCTTTTGTCTAAGGCTCATGCCTCATTTTCAGAATGGAATTTTTATTTGCTTTCATTTGGAAATATTCTTTGGGTTTGGGGGGGCTAATAAAACTTTTGTAGAAATTATTAAACGGGTTGGGTATCATCGTGCTAATTATTAGTGTGTGCTAATTATTAGTATACTAAACTTTCAACAATTCCAAAAGCTTACTTTTTCATTATTTAAAAAAACCCTATTTTGTCAGCTTAAAAGGGTAGCGGTATTTTTTTCTTTTGGGGGGAGAAAAGAAGATACAAGTAAAGCAGCTGCTGCACCAAAGAATTGGGAGATTTGAAGGTATACAGTATGGATTGGATTGGAATTAAAAATCTGCTAGCCTAAGTTACCTTGTTTTAACTTGATAAAGTAGAAAGAAAGATGAATACAGGAATGAAGTAGTGGATTCTATAATCATAGGAAACCTACCTTTAGGCTTAGTGGGACCATTAGGCACACTCTTGACAACAGAGAGTATCTAGCAAATGAAAGGAATTTCTAAAGACATGTATTTTTTTCCGTATGCTTTACAGTGTTCAGTATTAAACCCTTTAGATGACTGGAATGCTGGTTTCAGCTAAACCCTCAGGCACTGATGGATGAGGGAGGTATCCTTAAATCTTTGAGGAAAGTAAGAGAAGTTCACTTTTCTTACTATAGATATTGACCCATAGTCCAAAGTTTTCAAAAACTTAATTCTAAATCTTGGTCATCTTGTATGTATTGCACGATTATCGATACTCTGTAAAATGATAGACCTAGTGGCTGAGATCCCTTCTGACTTTGAAATGATGTGGTTTCTGTACTTAAATGTAATTAGCAAACCAACTGTGTTAGTCTGGTATTACAATACTCAAAATTGTAATACTTTACCTAGGGGGCGCCTGGGTGGAGCAGTCATTTAAGTGTTAAGACTTGATTTCAGCCCAGGTCATGATCTCAGGGTCTTGAGATGGAGCCCTACATTGGGCTTCGTGCTTAGCACAGAGTCTGCTGGAGATGCTCTCTCCCTCTGCCCTTTACCTTGCTTCTGTGCGCACGTGCTGTCTCTCTCATGTAAATAAATAAATAAAATCTTTATTAAAAAAAATAATTTGGGGCGCCTGGGTGGCTCAGTTGGTTGGGCGACTGCCTTCGGCTCAGGTCATGATCCTGGAGTCCCTGGATGAGTCCCGCATCCAGCTCCCTGCTCGGCACGGAGTCTGCTTCTCTCTCTGACCCTCCCCCCTCTCATGTGCTCTCTCTCTCTCTCTTTCTCTCATTCTCTCTGTCTCAAATAAATAAATAAAATCTTTAATAAAAAAAGAAAGAATTTATAATACTTTAGAAATATTAAGTGTACTTTGTTTTGAATTAGGCTTTAGGCCAATCACATTTGGTGCCTGTTTTACAATGTATACAATATAATAGGGTTGTATATAAACAATTTACATAATTGTATAGATACTGCTCTATGCTCTGTTTTTTCCTCTTTTGATAGAGTGCATCAAAATGTTTGGAGACAAGTGGTTCAACTAAAAGCACTTAACACTATACAAAGATAGAATATAAAAGTTACAAAGATCATGCCTCCCAGTATACTCGTAGTTTAGGAGATTATAAGAATTTATTTGGCAGCCAACTAATTGACAGATATTCTTAGACCTTTATTTGCAACAGTGGTGCCAAAGTGTTTTTGGTAGATAGCCTGTAATAAATTGCATGGGTTCTTAGCTGTAATATAAATATTATCCATAAAATAGGTAATCATTTCTTCCAAAATAGGTAATCAGCAAATCAGAGTGCTGAATGAATTATAGCAGCAGTTCATAAATATCAGTAGTCTTTTTTTTTTTCAAGATTTTATTTATTTATTTGAGAGAGAGAGCCAGCGAGTGGGGCGGAAGGAGCAGAGGGAGAGGGACAAGCAGACTCCGCAGTGAGCACAGAGCCTGATGCAGGGCTCGATCACACGACCCTGAGATCATGACCTGAGCCGAAATCAAGAGTTGACCCTTAACTGACTGAGTCACCGAGGTGCCACCATGAATACCAGTAGTCTTAATTGCACATCATTGTTTAAACATAGTAGGGTGTAATGCTCCAATAAGACAGCTTTTCTTATACTCTTCCCCAGCTATTCTTTATTATTCATTTCCTTCAGATTTCACCTCATCAGCCTTTTTTCCTATTGCCTTAATCCTCCTTACTGCTTTTCTCCTTATCACTTGTACTGTTATCCTATTTCTAGCACCTAAATTTTCTCCTCCTCACTAGAATATAAGCTTCATGAGGACAGAATCTGTTTCGCTTATGTCTAATCTCTACCATCTAAATAAAAATTAAAGGTTTTTTTAATTTTTGGTGAATAAATGATTAGTGCCTTATTTTTATGGATAGAGCACTTTCATATAACATTCTCTGCTGCTTACAACCACTCTGAGTTACAGACAGGTAGGATCAGTGGCATTTTGTCTGTTTTACAGATGAAAATAGATTAGTATCCCTGTTTGATACACTCCTTATCCTTTATCACACTGACTTGTTTTAAGGTCCAAGAAGAGGTCAGTACCTCGCACCTAACACGATTTTTCTTCTTTCTTTTGGTGACACAAGAGTGGAACTCTTTCCACGGATACCAAAAGAAAACGTATTAAGTAATTTTTTCTTTTTCCTAACAAAAACATGTAAATTACTCAGTTGACAAATACTTAAGGAAATGGTTGGAACTGGTAATCTCTTAGGGAATGATGATAGCATTGAAACAGATCAGATTTAGAAATTAAAGTATAAAAGGGCGCCTGGGTGGCTCAGCTGGTTGTCTGCCTTGCGGCTCAGGTCATGGGTCCTGGAATCGAGCCCCACATTGGGCTCCCTGCTCAGCAGAGAGCCTGCTTCTCCCTCTCCCCTACCCCCTGCTCATGCTTTCTTGCTCTATCTCTCAAATAAATGAAATCTTTAAAAAAAAAAAAAAGTTTAAGGATGTTTGTACTGGTTAATAAGTCTCATTCCTCTCTAATAACGGTTGGTTTATACTTGTTCATGAAAGCAACTTTGGGTGTAGAAATATCAAATGGGCTTAAAGTCCCTACTGTGTGCCAGGTGGACAAAAGATTAAGTCCGAAGAACGAAATAAACCGTATGCTAGATCGTAAGAGTGGGGACGTTTGTAGCGTACTCAAGACAAGGAAGGCCTGAAGGAAGAGAATGGGCCAGCCTTAAAAGAGTTTTCCTGTAGTGGCGCCTGGGTGGCTCAGTTGGTTAAGCGGCTGCCTTCGACTCAGGTCATGATCCCGGGGTGCTGGGATCGAGCCCCGCGTCGGGCTTCCTGCTCAATGAGAACCTGCTTCTCCCTCTCCCTCTGCCTGCCTCTCTGCCTACTTGTGCTCTCTGTCTCTCTGTCAAATAAATAAATAAAATCTTAAAGAAAAAAAAGTTTTCCTGTAAGATACTGCAAACTGCAAAGGCCACGTAGTTAGGATTTGGCACACTAAACAAAAAGGAAGACATGGGGGAATAATGTGATGCCAGGCTAGGTAGTAAAGGGCCAGACCACAAAAACTTTGTAGTAAGAGATTTGAACTTGGTTCAGGGAGTAGAAAAGCAGTGAAGGATTTTTAAATAGAACTCAGGTGAAGAAAGGATGGTGAAGAGTGATGAATGAATACTGAAAGCAAGAATTGAATGCATGTTGGTCCACATAAAATATAGTGGTTGTGGCTGACAGAAATGGACACATTTAAGAGAGGTTTTGGGAGTACAACAAGTAGAACTTGTTGATGGATTAGAAATGGAGCTGGAACTGGTTGATGGTGGTACAGAATGAAGGATGGACGACTCCTAATTTTCTAGATTGAACAGTTAGGTGATTTATTGCTGAGAGGATTTTTAGGACATCACTCTTGTTCACTGACTTATCCAAGCACCTAGAATAGTGCGTAGCACACGGTAGGCTCTTAATTTGTTAAATGAATGAATGAACATGAGAAACTCCTGATATTTAAAGGTTGGTGCAGAGTGGCTGTGGGGTAGGAATACAGTCCAGGACAGTGGTATTATGGAAGGCAGTGGCCAGAGTGTTTAAGCTAGTAGTGGATTAAGTCAGTAGTGTGTGGAAGGTGAAAATAATACTATGGCTTTTTCTTGCTTCCTTTGGTTTTTTTGTTTTTCTGGATAATTTTTATAGCGTGCTTATCTTTAGGGGTAAAGGTACATTTTATAATCTTAAAATTCAAAGTTATGTGAAAATGGGAAGAAAAATCTGTAACTCATTTGGAATCAAAAGCTTAATCTGAATTAATATTTATAATCTTTATTATGCTTACTGTGAATATTCACACATTTTTGCTGCAAAAAATATTAATGTTTGATTATAGAATGCTGTGCAGACCCCAGGGTATCACATAATATACAGCAGATGTAACATACTACATTTATAAAACCTGAAAAACAAAAATCTGAAATACATCCAGTCCCAAGTACTTTGGATAAGAGAGTGTAGACCTTAGTAGCCATTTCATTCTGATAGCTTCTTTTGAAGAGTGAGCAATTTCTAAAATTTTGCAGATAACTAATTCTTTATGGTAATTTCTTCACATTGACAAAGTTTGTTGTATTCAAGGAACCACCTTGCACTAATTTTTCTGGATGTTTGCTTCATTTGTAATGCATTTTTGTGTATTTTGATAAAACTCAAGATAACATTTAAAATGCCCAAGCTATGTTACTAACCATTTAAATCATGAATGGAATTTGTAGGTTCTTAAACTAAGAAAAGACATTTTATGTTTAATAAAAAGTGGATGGCTACAAAGCAACCTTGTAGAGAATTTTGAGATACGGGATTAAGCCAGAAAGTGTTGGGCAATGTTTCTTTTATAAAAATGGCACTTATCTTTGGCTTAGCTCCCCTTGTGTCATTTAGGAAGTGAACATATTTTTGATGGGACCCCTAAATTGTAGCAGAGAAACTTGTTAAAAGCTATATGTATTCATACAAAATTTGAGGACCCAATTGGTTTAAAAAAGAAGTGTTACTTTGATGAATTGGTTAGGTAGTTTCTTACGTTCATTTTCTCTAAATTAAAGATCCTAAGCACCGTATTAAAATATTTGTATTACATATATCCTTTTCTTTCCAGGCTTTCCCCTACTGTTTTTTTCTAGTGACTGAAAATGCCATTGCTTTCTGGGTAGCTACTGCTTAAGATTATCTGCATTGCTCTGCGTGTTTGAATCTAGCTCCTCTGGCTTGCTAATTGGGTTACTTTGGCAGTGTCGCCTGATTCAGCTGCATCTCACCTTTCTTGACTATAGGAACAGTAGTAATAGTACCTACATCATAGGGTTAATTGAGAAGATTAACAGATAATACATGTGAAGTGCTTAGAATAGTACCTCCTAGTGAACACTCAATAAATGTTAATTACTATACATTATATGTTTAAAAAAAAAGTAGGAAGGGAGAAATGAAGGGGGGGAATCGGTGGGGGAGACGAACCATGAGAGACTATGGACTCTGAGAAACAAACTGAGGGTTCTAGAGGGGAGGGGGGAGGGGGGATGGGTTAGCCTGGTGATGGGTATTAAAGAGGGCACATTCTGAATGGAACGCTGGGTGTTATACGCAAACAATGAATCATGGAACACTACATCAAAAACTAATGATGTATGGTGATTAACATAACATAATAAAAAAGAAAAAGACCTATCTGAGTGATACATGGGAATTGCTGATAAGTATTTGTACGTCCAGCAAAATATATGTAAATTTATTGCAAATGCATGTTAAACAGTTTCTTTCCTCAGGAAAAAAAATGTTAATTACTGCTATCGTCATTTCTTTTTTAAAAACAGGCTTGCTGAGAAATTGTAACTGTAGTCTCCCTTCTGTAGATTGACATCTTTCCTGTTGTATTATTTGTGACTTCCCACTGGATTCTCAGTAGGTCTGTAACTAGAATATTTGATCTTAAAATGTGATAGATGTTAGAGACATTTCATGTTAGTAAATCTTACACAGAGGCATTTGGAAGTTCTGTAAGGACTAGTTTCTTTATTCCAACTCTCGTGATTTCTTCTGGTAGTGGTAATAACTTAGAAATACCTCCCTTGCATTAACTTGGGTACAAGATGCCTTGTAATTCTAGTGGGCCTTCCATACCTTAAAGAATTTGAGACCAGGCTGCTTTCAAGGAACTCTGTAGTGCCAGCCATGTAGAGATGAGCTTTACAGCCGATCCTTATAAAGGTAGTTTACTTCACGCATTGCCTCTGAATTGTGATAAATGCAGAGGAATTGCACACCCCCATAGCTCTGCTTAGCTACTTGTCTGTATTGTCTTAGCCTTGTTGTTTTAAGAAAGGTGGTTTTCCCTTAAAATGACTGTGTATATATTAATTGTTTTCAGAAGAGATTTTGTGTTAGAAATGAAGAATTAAGTAAATTAGTGGTATACCAACAAAATCAAGCAGTAGTGGTATTTAGAAATAGGGAGGTTATAAAATAGGCCTGTTATGAAGTAGGAATGTTCATCTTAGACAATTATCAAATATATGAAAGAGAGAGAAACACAAGTTTTTGAGTTCTCAGTTTCTCTTAAACAAAAAAAATGTGTATTTAGGCAGGATTTTGAAAGATATTTTTTGATCCTGAAGGTGGGGAGATGGAATTCTTAATTTCTCACTTTTATATAAACCTGTGTTGAAATGATTAACTTCAAGCTGTTAAAATTAGCTTGACTGTCCTAATAAAATTTTGGAATTACTTATTTAAAGACTAGAATTGATACTAAAAGTAATTCCTAATTTAATACAGGCTGTTGCAAAAAGTGTTTGTTACATTTAAAAAAATAGTATATTTCTAGGGGTTTTCTTAATTTTACTTTATTATAAAAACACTGGGTCTTTACCTAAAAGTGTTGATTTCACAGTAGATGAAAATTTGGTTTAAGACCCTGGTAATATAAGATGTCATAGAAAGTTAGGCTGGCAGTTACAACTTCTAATCATGAAGAATGAGACAAAATATCCTTACTATCTTAAAAAATGTCATGAGTATGTCTTACCAGAGCAAAACTCTATTTAGGATCTAAGTTTCATTTACCAAAAATTTTCTCTTATAGACTGTGATGGATGTGTAGAACGTTTTAACCCCCATAATTCCAACTATAAAGAATTTCTGGGATGCCAGTAAATATTCAAGAAGCAATATTTGCTGTAAAATTTTTAAATAATAACAGTGAAACTCAGAATTTAGGCATCTGAATTTGCCTGTAAATATGGAAAATAATTATCAATTTAAGTAAGTAAAACTTTTGTGAGTATGGAGTATTTTATTAGGGCTAATCCAAAACTTTGGTAAATGGAGTTATCACCATGTAAACGTGTACACAGTATCTTGGTTTTCTAATACAGTTTGAAAGTTGAAAAATCTAAAATCATTATTTAAGGTTTTAAATCTTGTTTAGGTGGTAAGTGCCTTCTAATGATGAACATACATAAACTTAGATTGTGAAGACTTTCTTGTCTATATTCAGTTTGTCTTTTTTCTATTTTAGGTGATATTGGAAATTATTATTATGGACAGGGTCATCCCATGAAACCTCATAGAATCCGCATGACCCATAACTTGCTGCTAAATTATGGCTTATATAGAAAAATGGAAATATATGTGAGTATGCCTTTTGATAAATAGCAGTGATTTTTTTTTTTTTTTCCTTAATCTGCTTTGAAATGATTATTCCCTTTGAAGTGCATTTAGCAGATGAAAAGGCCTGGAAGAAAACAGAAAATCCTCTTTTTTTATTGTTCAGAGAAAACTGAGAGTGTGGGAGCTATGACCTCTCTTGTCCCTCTTCCTCAACCATTTCTTAAGTTTCTCATACCCTACCTTTTTACATTCCGGAGAACAACTCAGTGTAGCGTACTAAATATCATTGTTACAGTGGTGGTTGACCTGGGACTATTACAAAAGAACTATATACAAAATTCTACAAATATTTATTGGCGTATGGAACAATGTGTTAGTGGACATGCACAGTACAGCTAACATTTAGGATACAACCGCCTTAAATGTTTTTGCACTGATGGAAGTATATATAAACAAATGCAAGACACAACAATTCTTGCCTGTTTGAGGAGAAAAGAAAGACTTGAAGCAGTTAGCAAATATTGGGTGTCTATGAGTTACTTTCTTTCAAATATAAACATTTACAGAAGAGGAGTTGGATAGGTCTTCCTGGAAGCCTTTTGGGAGAAGTGTGTGAATGAAATTCAGCTCTTGGGAACAAGGCAAAGGATAGGCAAAGGAAAGGAAGAGAGATCATGAACAAAGACTTATAACTGAAAATGAGTCTCATTCTCACTGGTTATAGAACAGGTTTATGATGGAAAATGAGAGAAAGTAGAGTTTCTGAACACAGATTCAACTTTATAAGCATTGACCCATTTCCACTAAAATAAAAGGAGTAATTAACATGTAATTGGGAATTAATATATAGTTGGGGTCATACCTGTCTAATGCTTTTAAAGGAGTAGGAATTAGCTTTGGAATTGATTACTGTTTTCTAAAACACACATGTATAAATTTGGATTAGCTTTGGAATTTCTTTTGTTCTGGCAGACCTAGTTCTTTTGAGAGGACTATTAGGGGAAATTGTATACTTTGTGTTTGATGACTCTGATATAACCAGTTGTAGTTCCACAATTCTGACATTTGTTTTTCTTCACAGAGGCCCCATAAAGCCACTGCTGAAGAAATGACAAAATACCACAGTGATGAGTACATCAAATTTCTACGTTCAATAAGACCAGATAACATGTCTGAGTATAGTAAGCAGATGCAGAGATGTACGTTTCTATGTTAAAAGTATATATTACTATTGATAAGTATAAACGAGTATTCTTAGAAGCTTATCATTAGAGTTACCCAAATCTAGGTATACTGCCTGATCTAAAATACTTTTTTAAAATAATTATTGGTTTGAAAAGTCAATGTAAAAATATTAACAAAGCTACTTTATTTAAAAAAAATTTTAAAGATTTTATTTATTTGACGGAGAAGAGAGAGAGCACAAGCAGGGGAAGCAGCAGGCAGAGGAAGAAGGAGAAGCAGACTCCCTGCTGAGCAGGAAGCCTGATGCAGGGCTTGATCTCAGGGTCCTGGGATCATGACCTGAGCTGAAGGCAGACACTTAACCAACTGAGCCACCCAGGCAACCCAGAAAGCTATTTTAAATTAAAATAAATAAATAAGTAAAAACAGGGGCTCCTGGGTGGCTCAGTTGGTAAAGCGTCTGATGCCTGATTTCAGCTTAGGTCCTGATCTCAGGATCTTGAGATCAAGCCCCGAGGTAGGCTCCGCACTCAGCACAGAGTCAACTTGAGATTTTCTCTCTCCCTCTCCCCCCGCCCCAACTCTCTCTCAAATAAAGAAATAAAATCTTTAAAAAACAAAATCTAGGGGCGCCTGGGTGGCTCAGTTGTTAAGCGTCTGCCTTCGGCTCGCGTCATGATCCCGGGGTCCTGGGATCTCGCTCTGCATCGGGCTCCCTGCTCAGCGAGAAGCCTGCTTCTCTCTCTCCCACTCCCCCTGCTTGTGTTCCCTCTCTTGCTGTGTCTCTGTCAAATAAATAAAATCTTTAAAAAAAAAAAAAATCTACCTGAAGCCTATTGGTCTGCCAGACTGCCAAAGAGCTGTTTGGATGTTCCTCTACTCTTTGTTTTGGTCCCTTGTTAACTTTGGGATATTGGATATTGGTGGGGAGACCTTACTCCCCTGCTTTTTTTTTTTTTTTTTAAGTGATTATACTTTGGTTGGCCTTAGCCTGGTATCTATATTTCTTATCTTCTATTTGTGTGCTTTAGTTAATGTGGATTGTAATATATAATCTGTTTCTTCCCTTTGTTACTGAAGCTTTTGATTTTCTTCTATATAGTTTTCTCTTTTATATAGATAAAAAGTATTTTATTGTTAGCAGTTGGTTGGCTTGAAAAAGGAATGCAAAATGTCCTCATAAAATGATTGGAACAGTTTTTTTTTAAAGCTTGGTACTGAAGTTCATTCTCATCAGTGTTACTGTTCTGTAGACTTCTGTAGTCTTCAGTGATGATTTTTTAAAAAAGAACCCAATTTCAGTAAAACTAAATTAGTGTAGTTGCTAGACATAACATTTATAGAATTTTGTATACATTTCTACTATAGATTATTTCATTTACTCAATAAAATGCTATAATGTAAATAGAATATATTACCCTGTTTTTTTGATGGAGATTCAGGCTTAGATTAAAAGTTATGGGTAGATAGGGCAAATGAATTAACAGGATTGATTTAATACGTTATACTGAATTATATTAAGATTATGATTATATCTGAGCGGTAAGAAACAAATCCATTCAGTGTAGTGCTAATAAATTATGGGTATACAAAGCTATGGTAATAATTTGGGGGGTGGGAAGAGGCTGAGAATGAGTCGTGTACATAATATGTCCCTTTTATCCTGTTAGTACTAAGGAACTAAATATATTGCAATGTGTCTGTATCTGTATGTGTCGTTTCCTTGTGCTTTATATACCCCTTCCTTGTGTGTCTTGGCTGTTAATGAACCTAGTTAATTCCTACCATCCTTTAAGATTGGGTAGGCAACTAGCTGCTTTATCTTTTTAGTACTCACTAAAATACATTTCAAAGTTAATGGATGTTCTGTGCATTTAAGAAGTTTTAGAGAAAGTAAATCATAAAGTAATTAAAGTTGCTTAAATTTTTTAGAATCCTGATTAATTTATAGTATGTGAAAGGAGAAATGCCTGAAATTTAAGTGCATGTTTTAATTAAATGAAATGCCTTTTATATTTTGATGGCTATTTTTTTAGTAATAGAGCAGAGATTATTCTATAAATAATCCTGGTAAGATTTGGTGGTGGTGTTTCATATATAACATTTTTAATTACCTTGGATAAAATGATAAATTATATTTTTAAATAGCAAAGTGTAGATTTCTTCTATAATGTGTGTTCTATGATTGCATCAAATAAAAAAGTATTTGTAAGAAATAGTTTTTGAAAGAAAACCTTTCATTAATTCATAGAATGGATTCTAACTGAAATCCATCTTTCACAGTTAATGTTGGAGAGGATTGTCCAGTGTTTGATGGACTCTTTGAGTTTTGTCAGCTTTCAACTGGTGGCTCAGTTGGTAAGTGTCTTGATTCAGATCTAAAAATTGATTTAAACCTGGTGTGTAACTTTTGGGTTATTTGTTTAAAGCAAATGTTTTTAGTGGTATTGGATTTTGATAACAAAAAGTAGTCTGTATGTTTATAGTAGTACAATTGTCTTTAAAAATCCACATGTTTGGGGCACCTGACGGGCTCAGTTGGTAGAGCATGTGATGAGGTCAGGTGTCCCACATTGGGCTTAGAGCTTACTTTTAAAAAAATAATAAAAGTAGTTACCTTCTTTCTTTAAAAAATAAATAAACCCCATGCTTTATGAGCATAATGACTTGAGAAAAGAGTTATAGCTTTTCAACAAAAAGAAACAAACTTTTTGTTTCTTACTTCAGTTGTATTTTCACTTAGGAATTTCTCCCCTCTCTCTTCTAGCTACCACTTTCCATAAATACTCTTAATTAATCAGATCACATCTATAGGATAATATTTATCTAAGGAAAAACTGTTGTCAGTGTCCCAGACAATGATCCTTACCTTTTTGTAATTTTAAACTCCTTTACTTACACATGGCATACTCTTTCCTATAGGGCTTTTGTGTAGTTGTATTAATTTTTTTATTTTAAACACTTTCGAAGACTACCCTGTCTTGTCTTTTAGCTGGGGCTGTGAAGTTAAACCGACAACAAACTGATATGGCTGTTAACTGGGCTGGAGGATTACATCATGCCAAGAAATCAGAAGCATCAGGATTCTGTTACGTTAATGATATTGTACTTGCCATCCTTGAATTACTAAAGTAAGTTAATTTATGTTGATATTTTTCTTATGAAAAAGTTTTAATTAAAACAATATAAATCTATAACCTTTAAAAAAATATCAAAGAAACAGTAGCTTAAAAATAGTTCAGTGGTGAGTCTTCTATGGATTTATCACAAACGGTTGTAGAAATACAGGACATTTTCCCATTCCTTGGATTAATAAGAATGAGAAGTGCATATACATGTTTAAAACTCCCATTAAATACCCTTTTTAAAAAGACTAGAAGTAGTTTGGAGATTTAGATTTGAGTTATAGTTTCAACTAATGAAAGATGACAGGACCCTGGAAGTTTATGTTCTAACATTTTGTAAGTTTTAACTTTTGAAGGCAAAATTTGAAACCTTCTGTTAAAGGAAATTTGTCCCTTGAATGAGTCTAGCCAATTGCCTAGTTTCCACATGGAATGGCCTTTGTTCTCTACTAACGGGTATAATTATGTCTAACTTACTAAAGGAGTTAGTTTTAAGGTTATCCTTGACTGCAGTTTGAGAGAGATCTATAGAGGGACTTAGGAATTTGGAAATTTACCAGGTTTTTTTGTTTTGTTTTGTTTTTAACCATTATCAGTTGTAACATGTCTTAGCAGATTTCCACTTCAGAGTACAGTGACTTCGTTTTTTCTTGGTATCAGAAATGTTCTTGCCTGTAGTTATTCTGTGCATACTGTTTATAGAGGCTTATTTTTCCATCATTTAAAATTTGGTTTTGACTCCTCAGATAAACAACTAAACTGTTTCAGTTAACTCATTGAGAGCCAAGGAAAACCACTTGAAATTATTTGCCTTGGTTTTTAATTCACTGTTGATTTTGGTTCTTGTGTTTTCGTCTCTGAGAAGTGGTTCTTGCCCACATGCTTAGCCTTAAACACGTTTTAACTTAATTTGTCTAGACATATATCTTTAACTGGCATGATCAATCATGATTTAATTAATTGACTATTGATAAGCCACTTAAGAACCACTCAGAAACTTATTTGGCTAACAGCTTTTTTATTATTTTTGTGAAGAAAGTCTACTATGATGAGACCTTCTGCTTTTTTTTTTTTTTCCCTAACTTTGCTGAATGGTGCTTTCCTGTGAGTTGAGAATATTCTAATGAGTTTTTAGTTTGATAATGTCAGTTTATATTATTTTCTTTTAACATAGTGGTGGTATCTTTACATAATAAACACAGAAAACTCTGCCATTTAATTTAATAACAATAATCCTCAGTTCACCATGTCATAAGTGTGACATTCAAAGTTCATTACCTTTTCTCTTGTTTTGATATGGTAATAAGATGTCACAGTATGGTGATACACATGGCTCTTAAAACGCATGCAAGCTATAACTGCATCACAGCATTTTTGTAGTGCTCCAGGCAGCACGAGGAAGGGATAAGAGTAGCAGATGTGGTTTCTGTCACAACTACTCTACTTTGCAGTTGAAAGCACAAAACAAGCCATAGCTAATTTATAAACAAATAAGCATGGCCATGTTTCCGTAACACTTTATTTTTATGGACGTTGAAATTTACATTTCCCTTGTCACATATGAAATATTCTTGTTTTAATTTTACTTTTCAGTGATTTAAAAACGTAAAAACTATTCTTACCTCAAGGCTTTACAAAAAGACTCCATTGATCAGATTTGGGCTCTGCACCATAAATTGCCAACCACTGTTTTATAATATTGAAAATTTACTAGAGAGATGTTTTAAAGTAATCCTGTAAGTACTGTATAATCTTCAGTTGTTAATATATAGAAACATGTAGTATGTTTTTAAAACACGTAGAACGGGACAGATTTCACAGGAAGAGTAAATACGTTTTCTTACCTAGATTGGGGCTAAAGGGAGGACTTAAAGATCTAAGGCTCAAACTTGTGACTTTAGATGTTTGAATGGTCTCTTAGGCTGGAAATAAAGTAAGAAAGGGGATTAAACATTGTGAAATGCAAGAGTTCAAAAATAGATTTTCTGAACCTATGGTGGGTCTTCTCATCTTTTAAAACATTTTAAAAAGTTAATTGATGGCTTTGTTTTCAGGTATCATCAGAGAGTCTTATATATTGATATTGATATCCATCATGGTGATGGTGTCGAAGAAGCTTTTTATACGACAGATCGTGTGATGACTGTATCATTCCATAAATATGGGGAATACTTTCCTGGAACAGGAGACTTGAGGGTAAGACTGAATTTCTGTCTGAATAAGAATTATGATATAAATATTAGGAGAACTGATATGATGCTAATAATCATATCTAAACTAATATTGTTCTTGAGTTATTCATTTGAAATTTGTATGCAGAATTGAGTCATTTTACATGCTATAAAACATTTGCTAGAGTTCACTTTTGTTGACTGTAAGCAAAAATTTAGTGATAACTGAGAGGACTTTTTTTTTTGCTCAGCCATTTTCTTTGGTTGAATAATTATTTTTGAACATTCCTGAAGCACGAAGAAGTTTATTTGCATCTTCAAAACCTATTTGATAGTAGCCAACATTGCTGTTGATTGTAAAGATTGGTGGAAGAAAATAACTAAATCTTTTAGGTTCTTGTACTGCTCTCCTTTTATGATGAATCTTGATTTAATAGGCCTAATTTTAATCTCTTTTTCCGTAGGCTTCTGAAATTTGTAGTCTATATCATTTGGAGAGAGAATACCATAGCTTATCCTGCCTGCCTATTACATTAAGTGCATTTATTTGTTTTATATTTCTGTTATCTTCTTCCATTTAGTGCTTTTTTATTGTATGAATGTGAAAATCACTGGTCAAATCTTGTTTGTACAGAGTTCCTGAAGTTTTTTTGCTTCACTAGTTTTTCTTGAACCAGACTATGTACATGTTGAAATTTATTCAGAAATTTAAATAGCCTTTTTTAATTCAGCCTGGATTATATGGGAAATTTCTCTTATCATGGCATTCAGTATTCTAAGTTATTTTATTAAGGTTATTTTTCATATCTGTGGTATGTAGTTACAGCTACTTAGCAACCAAAAGTTTGAAGAGTGGCCTTATTTTTCAAATACGTGCGTTTTTTTATTTGACCACAAGATGGTGCTCTTTCAGTAAGAGTTGTGATGTGAAATCTTTACTTAAAAATGGACAGAAGGTCAATTGTTTAATTTATTTGAGTTTAAATTATGTGGCTTTTAAAATTGCAAATGTATATATTCAGTTCCATGACTATTAGCTCCTTCAGTGCCTTTTCCCCTTGGTCTTAACTTAAATACAGTGATTCTTAGAGTATGACCCTTAAACTAGCAGTATCAGCAGCTCCCGGGAACATACTGTCAGGCCTCCGAAACTGGTTCTGCACACTAATGTTAGAGAACCATTGCTCTAAACCGGTAGAATTCCTTGGTCTGCAGCCATTGTACTCAGTGAAAATTCAGCAAAGCCTTCCCAGTTTTAAGCTTAAAGAAAGTCTCTTTTCAATATAATCCTAGTTAATCTCAGAAATGGTGAAACTGGCCTCTGTGATCATTTCTGACAGTATTCTTATGATTGTTTGAAGTTGTTAGAAAGTATTGAGAATGGGTGTTTTTTAAAGGTTTTAGAATGACTTTCAATTTCTCTTTTACTCACTAAACTTTACACTTACTATATGAAATGTCATCATAATATTTTCCCTTTGGTTATTATAAAGGTGTCCCCAAAATTTTGTAAGGAAATCAAAGTCAGTCATACATGGAGTTATATTTAGAATTTCATGAAACTTGTGTGTATCTTCGATGTTAATTTAATAAACATTCCCTTTCTACCTACCAATTTATTCTAAATTAGAAAAGAAAGCTACTTTGAGCTTAGGTCATTGTTAAAACTGCTTGCATTTATTAGATCAGGAGTCTAAGTAGGGGAAAAAAGGGTATGCTAAAGGAGCAGTTGAGGAGTAAGATACAGGAGGGATAAAGCTTGGTGCAACAGGGGCAGCAGCTGAGGTGCCAGCTTTCGGCTAGAGTGAGACGTGCTGACAGCTTTCTGTGTTCTGAACTCTTAGTGTCAGAGTATGTTCCAGCAGTTTAGTTTTTAGTGCAGAATTTTAAGGATTCACAGTGCTTTAGTTTATCCACATCTGAATGGTTTGTATTTAGTTATATATAAACATTTAGATTTCTTCCAAGAAAAGTTGTTGGGGGAGATACGTAATTCCACTTACTTTTTCTTCCTTGGAAGTTGGGTCATGATAACTCTAATATTGAAAAATAAACTATGCTTTTTTAAAATGAATCAGAGAGATAAAGGAAGACTTGTACAAAAGCATTAGTAATCCTAAAGATTCATGTATATTGAGACATAATTTAAAAGACATAAGAATTGGGCTCCTGGGTGGCTCAGTTGTTAAGCATCTTCCTTCGGCTCAGGTCATGAACCCAGGGTCCTGGGATCGAGTCCCACATCGGGCTCCCTGCTCGGCGGGAAGCCTGCTTCTCCCTCTACCTGCCACTCCCCCTGCTTGTGTTCCCTCTCGCTGTGTCTCTGTCAAATAAATAAAATCTTAAAAAAAAAAAAAAAAAAGACATAAGAATCTGTTACCGCCAATTCTTTGGTGTTGCAGGTAAAGAACTATTTTGTAACAATTTTTGTGCTATACCATTTCTTTTAGGAATTAGATGTGTGTGTGTGCACTCAGGTACATTTTACACACATGGATCTGCGCATGCATAATATATATACAAATAGTATATGTAGTGTGTGTGTGTGTGTGTGTATTTTATAAGTGTGTATATATTGCTGAACCCAGCTCTCAGTTTCTCTTGCTTCTTTGGGAAGTACTAATACCCAGAGTGGAATTTATTTAACAAATAGAAACAAAATTTATTTCAAGCCCAATTAAAGAGTAGATTTTGGTGCTGTAGTCTGCAGTTGTCAAAACTTGAGGAAGTAGGAGCTTTTCTTTCATCATAAATAAACTTATACCAGAATGTGATCCACAAGAGCGATTCTGCATTATAGAGACAGTTGTCCTCCACGATTCTTTGGCTTAGAGTATTTATTTTCTGTAGTTTTACTCATAACATTGTCTTACATATTCTGTTCATGATTAATTTCTTGGTCTAATGTAATATTGCCTCTAATTGTTAAATTTCTTTTCTCCCCAAAATAACCATTACAGATTAATTGGAATTGGTTCTATTCAGCTTAATAAAACAATCCATTAATATTGGAATTTACACCTATTCTGTATTACTTCCTTTCTTCACCTAAAAGATGAATTCAGAATTGGATATTATTACCTAGTTTTTTAATCTTGTAAAAAAATACTTTAATAAACATGTCAAGCATTTTTACTATGAAATATTTTCTAAGAACTGTTTAATTGTGTGTTTTAGGATATTGGTGCAGGAAAAGGCAAATACTATGCCGTCAATTTTCCAATGAGAGATGGTATAGATGATGAGTCTTATGGGCAGATATTTAAGCCTGTAAGTATTATTATTTTCAAAATCAAAATGGAATTTTAAAGTAATTTTACAGATATTAACATTTGTTATCTTGCACATAGATTATCTCAAAGGTGATGGAGATGTATCAACCTAGTGCTGTGGTGCTACAGTGTGGAGCAGACTCACTATCTGGTGATAGGCTTGGTTGCTTCAATCTGACAGTCAAAGGTAAGCAATTTAATGGGTGATAGTCCCAGGAACATGTTTTTTTTTTTTTTTCTTTCCAAGAACTTCCCATAAAAATTATCATAATTTTTTGCCTACTATATTAACACGTTTTGTATTTTTCATTGGTTTTTGTCGAATGTATGTATGCATTTGGAATTAATTTTTATAACTATAATTAATGCTGTTTCAGTAAATTAGGTTGTTTTTTATTTTGTTGATACATTCATACATGAGTAGTTTTATAAAGCTTCTTGCAGTCTTAACCAAGGCAGCCATTTTCAGTGTTTTTTGGTTGCTCCTTTTGGTGTTCATCGTTCTCCAAGTACCATGCAAACTAACTTTATTTTATTTTTATTTTTATTTTTTATTTTATGTTATGTTATTTTATTTTAAAGTAATCTCTGCACCCAACATGGGGTTCGAACTCAAAACCCTAGGATCAAGAGTTGCATGTTCCTCAGGGCGCCTGGGTGGCTCAGGAGGTTGAGCATCTGATTCTTAATTTTATTTCAGGTCATGATCCCCCAGGGTCATGGGATCGAGCCCTGCATTGGGCTCTGCGCTCAGCAGGGAGTCTTCCTTGAGACTCTCTCTCTCCCTGTACTCCTCCCCCTGTTCATGTTCTCTCTCTTTCTCTAAAATAAATAAAATCTTAAAAAAAAAAAAAAAATGAGTTGCATGCTCCTTCAACTGAGCCAGCCAGGTGCCCCAAACTTTGTTACTTTCAATTTTAGCTTTGTATATTCACTTACTATCATGGAAGAAAAGGGATTTAGCTCTTTTTCACCACTTTGTCCCCAACACATGCATACACCCTTCCAGTATCTTCCTTTTTACAGTTTAAATATGGTAATTATACTAGAATTTTGGTGTGGCATTCAGTGTTTACAAAGTCATCAACATTAAAGCACTTTTTAAAGGCTTATCAAATTGTTCTTTATTGTATAACTTGTTTTTCTTGCCTGATTTTTTCATTACTTGGCTTTCTCTTTAATCATTATTAAACCACCAGTATCTAAATAGCTTCAGATGTTCAGGTGCATCAAGTATTCCATCATTTTTACTTTCTCGAAGAATAGCCTTCTGACCTCTTACTATTTGGATGAGTATCCCCTATAGACTTGGTAGAAAAAGAGCTCTTTGCTTCTCTTTTTTTTATAGGCCCTCCCTCCCCCATTGCTCTTTCCTCTGTCTTGCTCTTAATTTTTGTGTCATTTTGGTGGAGCACATTCTCAATAGCTTTCTGAGAAAAGATGTTTTGGGGGATCAAAAATTTAAATTTGATCAAGTGTAGAAATTTTAATAAGTTCTTAAAATTTGTTATATGGGGATCAGTAATGATGAATATTGTACATGATTTTGTAGTTTTCCTTTTGAATTTTCAGCTAACAAATGGATGTTCTTGGATTGAATTGCCTCATAAGATGTGAATTCTCAAATAGAACTTTTCTAAAATGACTTGGCTTAAATGGAATTAAATAACTAAATCCAGATACTAAAGTCTTTTATTTAATGTTATGATTGCTTCTGTACCAGTTAGCATTAGAATTAATGGTATAATCTGTTCTGCTTTTATTAGGTTGAAGCATACAAACTTGATTGCCCCTTTTCTTGGTAGGTCAACGGTGGTCAAATAGCAGTTTCTTATCGTTGAACTTAGTGTGTTGAAAACCATCTGTTGGCCTCAAAATGAACATGATCTTCCTAATGTACAAAATGGGTATTAACTGTCTGTTTTCATGTCCTAGCACTTTGAAAATGCTTTGATGCTTTCATACTTAAAAGTAGTAGCATTCATAATCATAAACTGCAGTGTTTTACTTTTGTAATAATCTATGTTTCAACTGTTAGAATTTCCATTGTATAAAGTATTAAGGATATTTATAATCCCAGATCTTAAACTTGATTCTGTTTTCTCCACTGCCAGCTTCGATTTAGATTTCTCAGGTCGTTTAAAGGTGGACTTCTTAGAAGTCCATCTTTTTTCTCCCTTCATTTATGTTGTTACTGTATGTTCTCTGCCATTCTTCATTTTTTATAGATTTCAGTTTTAGCCTTTAAAAAATTCTTATACTCATTTTTTGAGAAAAAGGAAAGTATTTTTGTTTAGCTGTCTTTACTCAGAAGTCTATAAAAGCTAACTTTTTGTTTGTCTTTAAAAATAGCAAAGTGGTTTTTATCTATTATAAGAAGCCCATGTTTTAGTAGCAGTAATAGAAATTAGGTTATGAATTTTATAGTGCAACAGTTGAATACTCAATGGAAATGCTCACAAATACACAATTACATGAGAAAAAAAATTTAAATCTTACCAACTCAGAAGGAATTG
Organism: Eumetopias jubatus; assembly: GCF_037043125.1. Classification (NCBI taxonomy): domain Eukaryota; kingdom Metazoa; phylum Chordata; class Mammalia; order Carnivora; family Otariidae; genus Eumetopias; species Eumetopias jubatus. The sequence continues at coordinate 48,047,183 of NW_028274812.1, forward strand.
GAAGGAAATACTTCAAAAACTATCTTTGGATGATGGAGTTTTAAATAGTTTTTCTTTGTACTTTTTTTGATTTTTCCAAATATTCTTCAGTAAGCATGGATTTCTTCTGTAATTGAAGGTTTTTTTTTTTTTCTTTAAAGACTGATTTGTATGCCTGAATGATTGATATATTATTAATACTGGTAACTAACTTACAATTAATTATTAAAAAGTCACATTTATCCAAAGGAAATATTTCGTTTTTATATTAAGTTTACTTTCTATTCAAATTTCTACACATAGATAGTTGTTGAAGTATTTCTTATGGTAATAGATAGTAATTTTATAATCTTAGATAAGTTAAGAAAATTACCGATAGTGCTGCTACCTGAAGATAACCTACAGTTAAACTTTGTTGTATAGCTTTTCATAATTTATCTGCATATGTTTATATGGAAAAGTGTTAAAATTTAGATTGTGCATGTTGTAACCTTTTTTCCCCATGTAATGTCACATGAACATAGGATCTTCATACCACATAATGTCTTCCTATGTTAATAAAAATAAGTGTTCTGTTCATATTTTTAATCTTAATTTAGTTGTATAATTCACTTTTCTATTGGGAACACTTGTTAAAATAGCCAATTATATCTTACTGTGTTTTATATATCATTGTGTGAAAGGTATTTAAAAAATTTTAGATTAGAAATTTCTTGAAATTTTTACATATTCTTTAAATACTTAGAAAAGCCGTTTTGGTTGAATAAAACTTTTTGTTTGCATTTATTATCTTTTTAAAACTTATTTTTCAAACTTAAAATATTTAGATTTGTTGTTACCCAAATTTTTTTCTTGTCTCAGGTCATGCTAAATGTGTAGAAGTTGTAAAAACTTTCAATTTACCATTACTGATGCTCGGGGGAGGTGGATACACAATTCGTAATGTTGCTCGATGTTGGACATACGAGACTGCAGTTGCCCTTGATTGTGAGATTCCCAATGGTAGGTGTTGATATCTTTATTGGATGGAACTGTCAAGTCTTTTATTTAATGTTATGATTGCTTCTGTACCAGTTAGCATTAGAATTAATGGTATAATCTGTTCTGCTTTTATTAGGTTGAACCATACAAACTTGATTGCCCCTTTTCTTGGTCATCTACCTAGATGACAGAGGGATGATTACAGTAGATTCCAAGCCATGTAAATAGGAGAGCAGACACTTTTAAAAGTTTTCCTGGGGAATATTTCACAGCTTGGATCTGGATTTTGTGCATGGGTTTATGTGAAAACTGAGCTTTTAATATGTCACTTTATTTCATTGTTTTTAATAGAATTGCCATATAATGATTACTTTGAGTATTTTGGCCCGGACTTCAAACTGCATATTAGTCCTTCAAACATGACAAACCAGAACACTCCAGAATATATGGAAAAGATAAAGTAAGAGATCATTGAATTGATTTGATAAACATTTCATCTTTATTTTTATATAGCAGATGTTTCCTTTGTCTCATTTGAAACCTTAAGATTACTGATTTCTTTATTTTTTTCTGAGATAATATGTATGGGCTTCATAGCTCAAAAATATTTCCACTTTCTATTACTTACGGATTTTTAAGTTTCAAAGGGCACTGTAAATTGTATACATTCTTGCCTTACATGAAATTTTCCTTTTCGAAACATTTTGGAAAAGCTTTATCTCCAAGAACAAAGTGTTTAGAGAGCTATTGTAGTACACAGACCCAAGTTTGTGTCCTCTCTCTTTCTGCCACACACTAGTTTTGTGACATTTGGCAGGTTAATTTGCCTTTAGGTTATATTTTCTCATCATTGAAATGGGGGAATAAAATAGAACGTACGTTCTAAATTTTGAGGATTAGATGGGTTAATGATAGTCTGTGAAGTATCCTGCTTTTATGTTATTATTTCAACTCATAGGTTAAATCAGATAAAAGATGAAATTTTTGCTTAATGTTTCCTCTTAAATTTAAGAGGAACTTGAAATGAATTTTTTCTAATAAATTTGCATGTGTAATTTAGACAGCGTTTATTTGAAAATTTACGCATGTTACCTCATGCACCTGGCGTCCAGATGCAAGCTATTCCAGAAGATGCTGTTCATGAAGACAGCGGAGATGAAGATGGAGAAGATCCAGACAAGAGAATTTCTAGTGAGATAATGCCTTGATGTGTATTCTGTTACATTCTTCTGATTTGTTAAAGATATCACTACAGATTAAAGGTTTTAGTGGTCCAAGAACTTCACTATGGGTTATGTTTCATGAGGACACTATTATTATTGTCCGTTTTTTCCCATTTTTAATCTTACATAGATTTACCTTTTTTCTTTTTTAAGATTTTATTTAACAGAGAGAGCACAAACAAGGGGAGCGGTAGGGAGAAGGAAAAGCAGGCCCCCCGCAGAGCAGGCAGCCTGAGGCGGGGTTCAGTCCCAAGGATTGGGATCACGACTTGAGCCACCCAGGTGCCCCTAGATTTAACTTTCTTACGCCTTAAAGCCTGATTTGAGTGTCAGTGTTTTTTAGTTCATGTGACTCTCTATATAGGAGCACCCGGGTGGCTCAGTCAGTTAAGCATCTGACTCTTTGATTTTTGGCTCAGGTCATGATGTCAGTGTCAGGAGATCGAGCCCCGTGTTGGGCCCCGCAGTGGGTGTGGAGCCTGCTTGGGATTCTCTCTCCCTCTCTCTCCACCCACCCCCACATGCATGTGTGCATGCATGCTCTCAAAAAAAAAAAAAAAAAATTTTAATGTATATTTGGGAATGAATTGGAAAGTAATACCATTTATCCAAAGCAGAGTGAGTTCAGTAACATTAAACACCTGTTTGATTCTCTAGCCTCTCATTCCATTTAATATTGATTGCTAGAGTTGTAGTATAATGGTATCTGTTGTGGTGTAGACCTTCTAACATACTAGATATTAATGATATTTGTAATGTCTATCTACATCTCCTTTTAGCTCTGAAATAAATGGTCACTCCTTAGGTAAAGACATTATCCCTACCTCCTGTTAGTAAAAAATAGTTTTTCCCTCCAAATTTTTTTTGGTGAATTCCCCAAATGTTTTTCATGTTTCTTTGAATTATACTTCTTCCTAGATCAAATCTAAATTTTCAGTATTGAACAAACCATGCATTCAGTTCTAATCTTAACATCTGTTACCCTGTACTTTTAGATGTGGAAATTGGTTGGTACATTTTACATGAGTGTGTAACAATTATAAGACCTGTGACTGCCTTTGTGAACTTTTATTAAAATCTTTAATCAGTTCGAGCATCAGACAAACGGATAGCTTGTGATGAAGAATTCTCAGACTCTGAGGACGAAGGCGAAGGAGGACGTAGAAATGTGGCTGATCATAAGAAAGGAGCAAAGAAAGCTAGAATTGAGGAAGACAAGAAGGAAACAGAGGACAAAAAAGCAGGTAAGATTTATTTTTTGGTAAATGTGTTTTAATTGTAAGTTTTTAAGATGAGCTTCCCTGCAGTTTTTTATGAAATCCTGAAGTCAGTTGCACAAGTATTAAAAGGGATGGTTAATGCTAGGTAGGTGACTTTTCCGTGTGGTAAGTGGTGCTTACCTTCTGAATTTTTTATTTAAAGCTCTGTTAATGTTACTTGTCACATTTGCTCTTACAGAAAACCTTACCTTCTCTTGCTGACATAGATGTAAAATAGCAAACGTCACACTGTGATACAGATTGGGTAAGAAGACAAAGTGGTTATAGATCCATTTGTCGTCTGTGAACAGAGCTCAAATTCTAAGATAGTTTTTAACTACCTGAAGTTTATTTGATGGGAATAAGACACAAAAGAAGAGTTATCCTTAGACCAGTTTCACCATTGTGACAAAGCTGAGAGAGTAGACTTTGCTCAGAAATTGTTTGATGAAAACCTTAAAACTCTGAGGAAAGATAGGAAGGTATTTGGAAGCTGGGTTGGAGGGGGAGGTATAATACTTTGATGCCATCACTTAAAAATGCTGCTAGCTCGTCTCATGACAAAATGATACTTTAGGCAGTAATTTACTACTAGAATCTGTTACCTTTTATCTGCGTTCCCAGAGCACTTATACATACCTTGGTCATTTTATTTAACATAAATTATAATGCCTCGTTGCAGGATTTTATGTGCCTCCATGCTAGATTGAGCTCCTCGTGGCTAGGGAACACAGTATCTTGAATATCTATATTCTTAACACCTAGTGTGTTTCTTGATTGAGTGGCTACCTGATACCTGTATACAGGTAATGGTGATGAAGATGAGTTTTAGTTGGCTGTTAATTTTGAGCCTGTAGCGTGTGGAAAACTGCCAGACGATAGACAGACTTGGCCAGCATCCTTTTCCTTGTATCAGTCACATGGAAGTTTTCTCTTTTTTACTAGAGAGGTTAGGGTTCCCCAGCATATCTGACACTTCCACGTCTGTTCTTTTACTCGTGATTCACTCCACTGTAGGCTACCATTCTCTACCATTTTATAATTTTAACTTTTGAATGTATCACAGGGAAGGCTCCAGTCTGCCCTTACATACTGATTGACATCCAGGTATTCCACTTATGTCTGCGGTAAGGAGGGCTTAGCTTTAGCTGTAGGGCTTTTCTAGTATTTTTCATTTCTTTCACCATCAGTCCAATATTCTTGGCATTCTTGGAGTTTCTTCTCATTTTAAAAATCTTCAGCTTTTTTGTGCTTCCCCCCCTCCCCCAAATGGGAAAGCACCTTCACTGGGGTGCTACTTGTCTGTCATTGCTATTCTAGCTAAAAATGAGAGTACCCTTTGATCTGGCTTAATGACCTTGTAGTGGATTAATCTCTTAGTATTTAGCTCCTCAAAACTTTGGCTGCTGATAATGATAATTAAAAAAAAATTATTTTGTGGTGGCTCTTCTTTGTTTAAAATCTTTTGTCTTACACGTAAAGAAATACTACCATAGAAAACTTTTTTTTTTAAATCTGTAAATCAGAACCTAAATTTGGGGCCATTTCTTTTTTCTTCCTCCCTTTCCCAGTTCTGTTTTGGCACTTTGAATTACTAAGTTTACATATCCAAAATTAAGCCAGAAGTTGAAAAAAAATCATAGTATCCTTATTGTCACACACATTTTTTGTATTGTAAGTGAGATCAGTCCCTTGAAATGTCTATGTAGAATGCTTAATAACAGTGTTTATAATCAGATACCTTTATTGTCAGGTCATGGCTTCACAACTTCAGTTCATATGTTTCTTTAAAGAAATTCAGCACATTTGGGCTAATTTGTTTTAGTAATCTTGAGTTTGTAGTGTTAATGTTACTATTTTATTGATTTTTATTAGAATGGTAAAATTTTAAGACTTACACAGTGTGGGTTAAAAGTGAGTGGTATAAGCAGTAGGATTTAGTCTCTACTGTGCCCCTGGGCTTATCTTAATGTAATTCTCCTGTCTTCTCACAATACTTCAGTCCCAGTGGTCTTTCGGTTTTTCCTTCTAAACTGTTAGCTCTGTCTTGCCTGGGGCGCCTGGATGGCTCAGTCTTGGTTAACCGTCTGTCTCTGGCTTAGGTCGTGATCCCAGGATGCTGGGATCGAGTCCTGCATCGGGCTCCCTGCTCTGCTGGGAGCCTGCTTCTCCCTCTGCCTCCCTCTCTCTCTGTCTCTCATGAATAAATAAATAAAATCTTTAAAAAAAAATTCTGTCTTGCCTCAAAGCTCCTTTTAAGTTTTCCTTCTGTTCAGGATACTTCATCCCTTTTCCTACCCAAAAGCTGTTCATTCTTGGGACTCCTCTCAAATGTCGCTTCGCTGTGGTAGCCTTCCCCAACCTCCCTCAGTGCTGTGCTCATGTGTGTAGGCTGAACTTCTCCACAGCACATATCCCAGCTGTAATATTGTAGTATAAGGGAAACAAAACTTCAGAAGGGCAGGACCTCTGTTGTTACATTGCCCCCTTGAACGTCTGTCATATTTAGCAAAGCTTCTATAGTTACTGAATTCATGAATAGTAATATTGTATATGACAGCTTTTTATATTTTAAGTATATTTTAAAATGTATATATTTTGTATTTTAAAATAGGCTTTAATCTCTTCCCAATTTTTGTTTTTAGATGTTAAGGAAGAAGATAAATCCAAGGACAGTAGTGGTGAAAAAACAGATACCAAAGGGTAAATTATATTCTTTATCTAGTAATTTTTATATACTATAAAAATAATAAATACATTTACTTTGGGTGTGTATGTGTGTATTCTTTTGAGAAGTGCTGGACTGAACTTGCTTGAGAGCATCAGTAAGTTGTATGAGGTGCTCTAAATTTTAGTCCATATTGGTGCATAAGGGAATATATGCCATCTTAACCATCAGTTTATGTGTTGGCTGTTCATCTGTTACTTATGTAGCTTGCCTTAAAAAATGATAAAGACTTGAACTAATACTGTATAACTGAACATAAATCAGTTTGAACTCTTGTATGTAATGTATCTGAGACCTTTTGCTTTTAACTTTATGTGATCTTTTCATGGTTCTCTTAATTTCTATATATGTGAATTTTTTTAGTGTTAGGAGATGGATAAATTTAAACAGTGGGCTAGCATAACGCAATTCATGATGCAGTTCTGTTGAGCAAAATCATTATTGAAGTTTTTATCTCAACATATAAATACTTGACCACATACAATTTTGTGCTAGCATTTATAGGATAACTTGGAATAGATTGTAAAATCACTGGAAAGAGTAAGGGAGTTAGTACTCCAAAAACAAGGCATTATCGTGTGTTTCTGGGCATGACCCTACAGGACCTTAATATTTTATGTTGCCTCTTTTAACAGAGCCAAATCAGAACAGCTCAGCAACCCTTGAATTTGAATGTCTCACCAATTTCAGAAACCATAAAAGAGAGAAAATATTGGGAAGAAAAATTTTTTCTTTTTGAAGACTTCTGGCTTCATTTTATACTACTTTGGCATGGACTGTATTTATTTTCAAAATGGCTTTTTTTGTTTTTGTTTTTCTTGGCAAGTTTTATTGTGAGTTTTCTAATTATGAAGCAAAATTTCTTTTCTCCACCATGCTTTATGTGATAGTATTTAAAATTGATGTGAGTTATTATGTCAAAAACTGATCTATTAAAGAAGTAATTGGCCTTTCTGAGCTGATTTTTCCATCTTTTGTAATTATCTTTATTAAAAAATTGTACTTGGATTGTCTTTTGTCTGTTTATTACGACATTAAATCCTTTTTCGAGGGCTAATAACATGACTTTCTGTACAATTAGAATATACTAGGAGTGAAAGATAACTGATTACAACTTCAAGGACATCATTTACTGTTCAGGAAAGAGTATTTTACAGTACTTATTTCTTAATGCAATTGCAGTTCTACGATCTTGTTTTTTATAGTTTGGCCAGTCACTACCCGTAAAGATTGGCATCTCGTTATAATAATTTATCTCTACATTAATAATATAAGCTGTGCAATTGAAATACAGGAATTATATTTGAGCTGAACCAAAGATTCCCAAAAATTGGAAATGAAAATTCTGAATTGAAAGAAGAAATCATAGTCTGAGAAGGAAACTGTCTTCCATACTGAGCAATATGTGACTTTGTTGCTAACCCCACCATGTACCAAGTAGAAAAGGAATCATGTGGTTGTGTTTGATCAGAATTTTCCTATATTCATATTAAGTCTGTCTAAAATAAAACCTATTTAGACAAAACCTGGTCCTTTTACTGCATTTTACATAGCATCCAGGTTCCACTATTGCACACAAGTTTCCAAACCAAGGAAGTAAACACTTAAAAGAATTAGTTTATTTTTCAATTTATTGAGTATCTGTTCATTTTAATGCCTTGCGTATACAACTGAAAGTAATGGGAAAATGCCTGCACCCACAGCTTGCATTCTAGTGGTAGAAAGCAGACAAGTGGGTAATTTATACTTACTTTACGATAAGCAACAGAAAAAATAAAACGTTTTAGGAACTTGTCGAAATGAGCGAATAAATTACTTTTTTGCTAGACCTGCAGTGATTGTTTTGAGATGAAAATCCTAAAATTCCAGATGATGATGTGGAAGATGTTTCTCTATAAGACCCTGTGTTGAGAAATATTTCAGACATTCACAGAAGCACCCGGATTTAGGTAATGAACGGCCATGTACCCACTCAGATTTAATAGACTTTTTTTCACTTTTACCATATTTGGTTCAAGTGTTTTTTTTTTTCCTTTAAATATACCAGTTTGAAGACTTCTTTATACACTTTGCCATTTAACTCCCCTTTCCCACTTTTCAGAAATAACCATTACTCTGAAGTTCATGGATATTTTATCCATGTTTTTACTCTTGCAGCAAATCCGTCAGGATCTAAGCCTTTATGACATTAGGTATTAACTCAGTCCTTCAGGGACTAAGGAAATGTATTTAGTGTTTGTGAAACAAAAAGTATCACATACATACACTTGTGTAACTTGGTTCTTAAACTGTAATTTATCTCTGTTGACCAAGTGTAATTCATCTTAACTGCGATGCATTACTGTTCCATGTGTCTAAAGGACACACCAAACATCTGTTTCAATACCATAATGAATCTCCTTGGGCACATTTACGTTTTGTTTTCCTATTTACAAATACAAGCATTATGTATTAACTGAAGCTTCAAGAGAATTATGAAACAAGCACATTCAGCCTAAGTGACCTAGTACGACCTCCACACAACTGCTCAAAGAACAAGGACCCTGTTTACAAAAGAGCAATAACAAAAATTTCTAGGAATAAAATTATACAGAAGCTATAGTTCTGGTATATAATGAGAAAGATCAGTGTAACATAAATATCAATATATGTTTGGAAATAATGGATAAATATTTCAGATTGGTGAGGGAAGAAAGAGGGTTATTCCTTAAGGAGTGCTGGGATAATCGGTAGTCATACGGGAAGTTTTATACCTTCCACCAGAAGAATCGAATTTAAATTGCAAAGGGAAAGTGAGACCGTAAGTACTAGAAACTGTTCAACAGACTTAAAAAAGTAATTGGAGTAGATAAAGTCTGACTCCAAACTATAGACAAAATAATTGATATATTTGACTAAAAAAAAAAATTGAGGCTAACAAAACACTTAAGTTGAAAACAACACGGCAGTGTGCAGAAAGAATTACAACTTGGCAGCAGTTCAAAAGCCTAATATCTAAAGCTAGTAGAGAAGGACTGAAAAAGTGCATGAAGGATAAGAACATTAGGAAAGAAATACAGTTATTAAATACAAAAAGATCTTGAACCACTTAGGAAATGCAAATTAAAGTCTATGAAGGTGATTTTTAATTTTTGGACCATTTTTTAAACCTATCATAAACTTGAAAAACAAGTGTTGGCAAGAGGATGAGGAAATTGTCATACATTGTAATAGAGCGTGTGAGTCACTGTAACCTATGATGACTTAATTTAACATCCTATATCAAAATTACGAATAAAAACCTGGAGAGCCTGGGTGGCAGTCGGTTAAGTGACTGACTAGGATTTGGCTCAGGTCATGATGTCAGGGTTGTGAGATCGAGCCCTGCGCTCTGTGGGGAGCCTGCTTAGGATGCTCTCTCCATCTCCCTCTGCCCTTCCCCCTGCACTTGCTCGTGCACACTCAAATCTTTTTTAAAAATTGCAAATAATGTGATTCAAAATTTCATTTTGAGAAATTTAACACACTTGTGCAAATGACTTTCAGAAATCTTCATTATGCAACATTGTTTGAAATAAAAGATTAAAATGACTTAAATGTTATGTAGAGGAGGAGTTGAATGATAGTTCTGAAAGAATAGAGCCATAGCAAGTATGAGAAGTACATGCTATATATGGAAAAATCTCAACATCTACCATTAAGGGAAAGAAGGAAGAGGTGGAATACGTGACATATACTACCTTTATTTGTGTGTAAAAAGAAAGGCAAAATTGATTATACAAATAACATCTAGGAAAGATAATGAAATGCAGCATTGGGGCGTTGGCTGCTTTCATGGAGATTCGAATGTTGGACCATGTGAACATTACCCCAATTAAAAAACACAAGCAGGGGCACCTGGGTGGCTCAGTCGTTAAGCATCTGCCTTTGGCTCAGGTCATGATCCCTGGGTCCTGGGATCCAGCCCCGAATCAGGCTCCCTGCTCAGCGGGGAGTCTGCTTCTCCCTCTCCCATTCCCCCTGCTTGTGTTCCCTCTTTCACTGTGTCTCTCTCTCTCAAATAAATAAATAAAATCTTAAAAAAAAAAAAAAACCAGATGATTTCTAGTCCAAGGGATAGAAATTTTACACAACCTTACAACTTCCTTTTCCATGTCTCAAAATTATCTTTTGAAATGACGCAGATTCATGCAGTTCAGTTGCTGGGACAATAGAGACTATCTTAGTTTCATTTCTTCTCAGGAGAAGAAAGTCGTGTCATGTGGCTAAAAGCCATTGAGCCTAAGACATTGAGCCTAAGCTGAGATTATAAAAACCATCTGGAAGAATCATGTTCCTGATCAGGGTAGAGTAGCTATCAACTCTCACTAGCATTTCATTTTTTAAAAATGCACTTTGAAATTAAGACCTCAACTCGGGAAAAAAAAAACAAAGCAAAACAGTGGTCCTTTAATTTAATGAAGATGTTGCTTTGTTCTTAATTTTTCACATTTCCTCGCGACATAGGTGAATGCTTTCTCCAAGTCAGCATCCGTACTATAAGGTAGTTACATAATAACTAATCTTGGTCCTTCTACCAAAGCTACTAGCATTCTGTCAATAGAGGAGAGTTTTTGAAGTTCTTATATTGAAGTAATTTACCTGCATCTTCCGGTTCCAGTGCCTTCAGTAAAAATCTTTCTGAAGCTTCTCTGTTCTCTGGGATTCATAACATTTCTTATTTATATGGTGATATAAATGACATAACATTTCTTATTTATATGGTGATAGAAATGACATGGGTTTTCAAGGTTTAAATAAAAACTTTGATTCGTGTGCTATCACAAGTAGTACATTTCAGTAGTGTAAGATCTCTTTTTCTTCACCATAATCCTGTGTAAGTTACTAACCTCTGTGCCTCCATTCCTTTTTAATTTAAATGAGGAAGATGATAGTCGTCCTTACCTCATAGGGTTATTGGAAGGATTGAGTTGATACATAGTTAATGCTCAGTAAGTGTAAGCTGCTGCTGTTAAGCCTGGCTGGCTCAGTCCATAGAGCATATGATTTGGTCTCGGCGTTGTGAGTTCGAGCCCCACGTTGGGTGTAGAGAGTACTTAAAGAAAAGAAATATAGGAATCCGTAAGTGTCAGCTGCTATTGTTACCATGTCAGGTAAAGGTTGGTAGATGAGGCCAAAGTGATTCAGGGGGAAAGTCTTGGATCTTCAGGTATTCTTTATTTTTTTTTTTAAGATTTTATTTATTTCAGAGAGAGAGAGAGGCAGAGAGAGGAGGGGGAGAGGCTGAGGGAAAGGGAGAAGCAGACTCCCCACTGAGCAGGGAGCCCAACATGGGGCTCGATCCAGGACCCTGGGATCATGACCTGAGCCGAAGGCAGATGCTTAACCGACTGAGCCACCCAGGTGCCCCTCAGGTGTTCTTTAAACATCACATGGGTTGCCTTTGAGCCTTTTGGTGCAGTCTGATGCCTACTAAAACTCCTAGGTCTTGGTGGATAAAGAAGCAATCTTTTGAGAACTGATTTTCGCAAGGAAGCTAGCAAGATTTGGCAAATTTAGGAGGATATTAATGCCCCTACAATTTACTTGATGATAATCTGTCAAGCAAAACTGTTGTGAATGGGTTATAGAAAAAATAGGACTTACATTGTTATTGGCTATTCACATGAGTAGCGATGTTAATGTGAAGAAATAATGCTCAGGAGAGTTACAGTATTTAGAACTGCTGAACAATTGCTGCATTTCCTCACCTCACCACAAGATGGCATATATTCTATTGTTTAAATGCTGTTCTATTTGTGCTTTTTCTCCTGTAGTCACTTGGTCCATTTAACAAGCAGAGTAACATACACTAACTGGTTCTTTTGGATGCAGTATTGGATTCAATACTATTTGAACTAAGCTACAATTTGGTGTACTCATTTGGGCTTTTCTTTTATAATTATAACACTAATTCCTGAGCTTTATATCCGTAACACACAAGAGAATGTATCTGGTAGTAAATCATGCCTTCTCTCGTAAAAAGTAGAATAGAAATGAGTATTAGAAGAAGAAGAATTTTCTACTTTTTCCTGGGGGTTTAATCATTTAATATAGGAGAATTGAAATTTATTTCTAGGAAATATAGCTTAGTACAGTGAAGGTAATATGCAGGGCGAGAGCATTGGATTCTTGTTCTACAACTTCAGTCTCTAAACTATGTACCCAATCTCTTTGATCTTTGGTACTTTACAGAGTTATGATTAGGATTATTAATAAATTCTGGTAGAATAAATTATAAGGGAGAGCAGATTCCTTGCTTAGATTGTGTTATTACTAGAACTCTGAATAGGTAAAAATTTTTTGGCAGGCTCACCTTGTAACAAGTAGTGTGTGTTAGGGTTCAAGAGTTATGATTGAAACTCTAAGTCCTTTGGGTTGTGAATTTTGGGTTCTATTGATAAATCAGAAGCTTCCAACTTCTCTCATGCATCATTCAACTAGTTACCTTTTTTTGTTTCTTCAAAAATCAACATTTCAAGGGTGACCTCCAGTCATGTGGTCTATACTTAATAGGCTAATGTCTAGGCAAGTATAGACAGGCATTCCTAAGTTATCAAAATTCCTTCTGCTTAACAGATACCAACAGAAGATCACGATGGCCTGGCAACCAATAAGCTGAATTTGATTTGAAGAGACAAGAATTTCTCCTTTGCCTTTTTTAATTGCACTTATGCTATGTTTTAAGTGGGAAAGACTTCAAAAATCTCATTATTCTGCAGGATAGCAGGAAAGTTCGAACTTTGTTGTCTTTGACTAGATTGCGAGTGAGACTGAGATGCTCGAGGGCACCCTTGTCTGCTCCAGTGGTGGGCAACAGCCCCTGCAAGAATGGGAGCACTTATCTCAGTATTTCAGAAGTCAGCCTCTTCTAAATGGGCTGGATTTCTCATCTCCGTAAGATCTGCCTGAAGAGAACATACAGTATTTTCCAGGAAAAAACTTTCTCTATAATCCACAGTCCAAACCATTATTAGCTATTATCCTCCCTATCAATCAAATGCAAATAAAACTTCTTTTTGGTGAAGTAAAAGAAGAAGGTATTATTTTCAGGTACATTTATTTGTATAGTTTAATATTTACATGCAATAGGCTTAGGTAAAATTTCTGTGCTATTCCCTTCAGTGGTGAATACCCTTTCAAAATCTGTTTGAAAATCAAATTAACATAAATCTTATGGTAAAGCATTGGGCTTTCTTAATGACCCTTCTACCATCCTTTACCATTAATTATAAAGGGATTAGAGTAATGAAGGATTGCCTAGTAAAAAAATGAAGAGAATATATATTTTTTAAAATACAGGAATAACAGATGTAAGGAGTAGCCACTACCCCTAGCGCTGAGCATACCCAAAGAGCCACCTGCCTTAGCCAAGGCTCTGAAGAGGGCACACTGATGGCTCACTGGATGGCAGAGGCGTCACTGGGGTACTGCATAGGTGGGGCTTACTGGAAATCCGCCCTCGAAACTTGCCAGAAATCCTCCCTGTAGGGTGCTAGCGGAAGCTACTCATAGAAAGGTGTCTTGTGGAAGGGACTGGGCCATGAAACTCCCTGAGCTGCCTGGCTAGGTACAGGTGGAACTACCAGCAGCTGGACGCTGCTGATCACCACACACTACAGAGGTCAAGGGCTAGACAGCTGACTGGTGATGCAGGAGCCCAGAGCAGGAGCTGCCCATGCTCCAGGCACTGCATGCTAGAGGAGCCGTGGACCCGCAAAGACCTGCTAAGAAGAGCGCACCAGAACCAGAGAAGCCATGTCATCCTCTAGCGCCCTCTACTGACAGAGCTTAGTATTGTGCCAGCTGGCAAAAGAGAAACATTTAAAAAAGATTGAACTCAAAAAAAATAATAATAATAAATAAAATAAAAAAGATTGAACTCTCACACGGCAGTGCAGGCAGTGAAAGATGTGTTTGGAGCCGAGAGGCAAATAAATTGATAACTGGCCTGTTCCTCTTTCCAAAGGACTCTCTGGTGTTAGCTGTTGTGTGCAACGGAGTAGTAAATCATCAACCATTCTCTGTGGACTCAGGTTGGCTAGACTTGAGTCGCTTTTGCCTTGCCCTCCATTCTTTAGAAGTACAACCATTGTTTTTTGTGTTTTGGGGTTTTTTTTCCTGCACAACTAGCATCTCTCTCAGTCATATCACCATCAGTTGGTTTCCTCTTTACTGTCTTTTGAACCGTTGCTGGTAAATGCCTAACAGGATTCCTGTGTCTAGGAGTATTGAGTATGAGTGGAGGTTAAAAAATTGAACCTGTCTAGTCTTGAGGTATGAGCACTAGGAGGATAAACTTGTTGAACTTTACTTAGAGAACATAGGGAACTCTAAAACACTTGTTTTAGACACTTGCTGAAGCCAGATGACACTGGAGCAGATTGTGTCTATTTTTGCTTCGTGAAACTATATAAGGGAGTATAAAGGCCACTGAAACTGGGAGCCACCATTTACTGTCTTTGTGACTTTGGACAAGTTTTCTAAATTCTCTAAGCCTCAGTTTCCTCCTCTATAAAATGGGGATAATATCAATTTCAGGTAGACATAAAGATTAAATGAGATATGACTCTATCTCTGGTCCTTCCCAAAGCTCTACTAGTATACTAAAAAGGAACAAAAATAAATCCAGAAGGAGAATGTAAGAGGATATGATAACAGAGAAGAGAAATGATCATTTTGGAAAGCTATAGACAAGTGGTAACTGAAACCTACTCTTGCAAGGGTGAAAGCCAGGAAACAGTCAGTTCCCTGCCAGAACTTCAGAAAGGCTTAGAATGGGAGGCATCATGAAAGCTGCAGTGCTGATTAGAGGTGAAAATGGGAAGATTGGTTGATGTGTTTAGGAGGAACCATTAGATCCCTAGATACCTTTCTCTACCCTGAGAAGCCTGGCAGGCACCCTCCCCCACCCCAATTGGTAGAGGTTTGTCCTCTGCAGAAACTGAACCAGATTGGTTCTGGGCTTAGAGACACAGGAGGTGAGGTGACACATTGAGAAAATGAAAACCTTCACACCAAACTGTGAGACCCTACTGAATGTAGGTCTCTTTGTGAACTCATAATTTTTTTTTAAGTTTTTATTTTTAAGTAATCTCTACACTCAACGTGGGTCTCGAACCCATAACACCGAGATCAAGAGTCCCATATTTCACTGATTGAGCCAGCCAGGTGCCCCGTGAACTCTTTATTCTTGAGTTCATTGAGCTTCACAGGTTTGTGGATTCATATATGTCATCAAATTTGGGAATTATTTGGAGAGATTAATAAAACTGACAAAGTTTTAGCTAGGCTAAGAAAAAGAGAGGATACATAAATAACTAAAATCAGCAGTGGAAGTGGAGACAATACTACCAAGCTTACAGAAATAAAGGCATATAAGAGAATGAAGAATTGTGTGCCAACAATTTGATAACCTAGATGAAATGGAGAAATTCCTAGAAATACACAAATTACCAAAGCTGACTCGAAAAGAAATAGAAAAGCCTCAACAGTCCAATAACAAGTAAAGGGATTGATTCTTTAATAAAAACCTCCCAACAAAGAAAAGTCCAGGACCAGATGGTTTCACTGGTGAATTCTATCAGTCACTTAAAGGATTAACACCAATCTTCAAACTCTTCCAAAAATAGAGACGAGGAAGGAGCACTTCCTAACTCATTTGATGAGGCCAGTCTTTTCCTGATACCAAAGCCAGACAAAGACACCACAAGAAAAAAACTATTGACCAACATCTCGTATGTACGTATGACATATTACTCAGCCATAAAAGGGAATGAAATACTGATACATGATATAGCACAGACAAACTTTGAAAACATTACACTAAATTAAAGAAGCCAGACACAAAAAGTCACCTGTTTTATGACTGCATTTATACAAAATATTCAGAACAGGTAAATTCTTTGCTTTTTTAAAAAAACAACAAATGTTTTATTTATCTGAGAGAGAGAGAGAGAGAGAGAGAGCATGAGTTGGGGGAGGGGGAGAAGCAGAGGGAGAGGGAGAAGCAGACTCCTTGCCGAGCGGGGAGCCCCATGCAGGCCTCCATCCCAGGACCCTGAGATCACGACCTGAGCTGAAGGTAGACTCTTAACTGACTGAGCCACCCAGGGGCCTCATTTTTATGTTACTTATTATTAATACTTAAATTCTACTCTATAGATCAGAACAAAATTTGGCAGTTGAAGTTATTCTGTGGTTTCTGGGTTTGCTTAATTTTTCAATAGTATACCAATGTTGAGATTCATTATTGCTAGAATATACTTTTAAAAATTAAATATATCATGATTTGGAAATTTGCACATCTTGTTATAGGTTAAAATAACCTTGTCTCCAAACACTTTCCAGGCACAAAAATAAACAACTAAAACTGTACATGGGAATGGAAGACAAGGGTTAGTGAGTGAGGATATGAAGGTACTTTGAAAGCAGGCTGCAGGGTTTTTGATGACAACGGTTTGGCCATTATATTTCATCCTCCCCTAAGATACTGGCCCCAGGGTGCCTTAAATATACCTGGAAAACACAGCTCAGGAGAAGGAGAAGTCTCATCCTTTTTCCTTCTCTGATCAGAAGTGTGAAGACTAGGGGCACCTGGGTGGCTCAGTCGTTGAGCGTCTGCCTTCGGCTCAGGTCATGATCCCGGGGTCCTGGGATCGAGCCCCGCGTCGGGCTCCCTGCTCCGCGGGAAGCCTGCTTCTCCCTCGCCCATTCCCCCTGCTTGTGTTCCCTCTCTGGCTGTGTCTCTCTCTGTCAAATAAATAAAATCTCTTAAAAAATTAAAAATTAAAAAATATTAAAAAAAAAAAAGAAGTGTGAAGACTAACCAATCTTCTTGTGTCATGCTCTCCAAGAGAGATGGTGCTTGTAAATAGGAAGAATGTATGAAACTGTAAATTTTTACAAGTGGTTTTAAGCCTGAGTTAAAAAAATATTGTTGGCAAACATAACAAAATTAGTCCCAAGATGTTCATTTTAGTGTTGTTTATAATAACAATCTAAATAGTCATTCTTATCAATTTCTGTAAGGAATTATAGTTTATTAATTTACTGGAATATTTATTATTCCATAAAAATGATGATGTAAATCTGTATTCTTGACATGGAAATATATTTAGAGATGTTAATTAGTGAAGGGGAAGCAGGTTACATAACAAATATATAACTTCGCTACATTTTTGTTTGAGTGATAAATACACATGTACAGAATCTGGAAGGACAAAAGTCCAAATATTAACAGTGATTGTTTCTGTATGATGGGATTAATGTGATTTTTAATTTCTTCTGTTTATTTCTATTTTTGAACTTATCTACAATGAAAATATATATTAGTTTGATAAAATAATTTCTTAAAACAACTCACTGACTGCAAACTGTGATTAATTTCACTATCACAGAAATATTGTTAACATTTTCTAGCTTTCAGGTAATGGAGGAAAAGCTAGAGGTAAAAAAAAAAATCCCCACAGAGAAGCAAACTTTGAGATTCCCTGTGTTTTATTTTCAACCAGAATCTTAAAGAACTGCAAAAGAACACCTAGGAAAGCCCAGAACCTGTTGCTGAGCCAGCCTGATAAAGACTTGCCACAGAACAAAGGGAGGGGATGGGTTACTGACCTGCCTTTGGAGAAGCTGCGGAGCAATCTCCAGGGACTGCCCTCCAGTTGGTCGATCTGAATGTAATACAGGACAAGCTGAAAATCCCTAACAAAGCCCAGGATCCACATTTTTTTTAAAGATTTTTTTTAAAGATTTTATTTATTTATTTGACAGAGAGGTAGAGAGAGAACACAAATAGGCAGAGTGGCAGGCAGAGGGAGAGGGAGAAGCAGGCTCTCCCCCCTGAGCAGGGAGCTGGATGTGGGGCTCGATCCCAGAACCCCAGGATCATGACCTGAGCCGAAGGCAGCCGCTTACCCGACTGAACCTCCCAGGATCCACATTTAAACTCGTGTCCCCCATAGTCTGTTCTGTGGACTCTAGTTCCATGGCATATTAGCAGTTGATAAAACAAGAAAATGTTCCATGCTCAAACAGTTTGGGGAAGACTTTAGATTAAATGTTGACAAATTTATTTTCAGGAGCTCCTGCACAGAGCCTGGAATGCAAAGCTGTGCTTTGTGATCACCCAGAGAGATATCATGTTCACACATCTCTAACTAGTGTCCTCTGAGATTCCTGGTGGGAAAAAAAAAAGTGTCTTGTGGTCAATAAAGTAGAGAAATGTGTGTTAATGGGCTAGATACCTTCCCATATTTGTATATCTTTCTTCTTCATTTCCTGTATTCAATCCGCCAGCACTTATTTGTTTCTTCCTTCACAATCTTTTTCAAATGTGTCCATTTAAAATCATAGATTAACACTGAGCTTCTACTAAATACTAGGCATTTAAAGAACTTCATAATTTAGTTTTAAAACAATTATAAATGCTCATTTCACCTCTGTTTTCTAAGTAGAGAAACTGAGGTGTAGAGAGATTGTGTCAACGGGCTCATAAGTGACTGAGCTTTGTTTCAAGGAGCACATTTCAGTTCTACTTCAGTGACCTTTCTCGTTTTCCCCATGGACAACAGCAACAGTCTGCCTTCCTTCCCTCCAGTCTCTTTCGATCCACCTAGCTCTGTTTGGTCCCTGCTGCCGGGCTAATTTCTCTCACACGCATGTATCCCAAAGATCAAGGGCCCCCAAAGCTTGTGATTGAATCTGCAGGAGAGGGAGCTGTGAGTTTCCAGGGACTTCCTAGAATTTCACCTGTGGGAAAAATTTTTCTGCTGCCATTAAAACTTTTAAAGAAGAAAAAAAGATTATAAATTATCAGAAGAAGATGCGACAGTTCTAACTCAAGAGTATTGGAGTATGAGGCAGGTGGACTGTAGAGAGGGGCAGGCTATGAAAGGGATGAGCTAACAGGCCGGCTATTGCCTAACCTCCCTCTGTGGCCTCCTACACACCAAGAGGAGGTGGGGTCCCTCTCCACCGAACAGGAGATCAGGGCTGGGAAACCTACCAACAGCCCATGATGGAAACTGGAAAAGGAAACTGATGTTTTGATTAAACGAATATTTGAAATTATTTCATTCCAAAGGAAAATATCCCAATTAAAGTGCCAAGCATTCAGTATTCACAAACAGAAAACAGATGCCACATGTGTTCAGTTTGAAAGTGACTTGGGAATAACTCTCCTGAAACTGAGTGTGGACATATTTAAACAATATAATTCATAACAGAGCTCTAAAGGGATTTCTAAGAGGAGACAAAGGAGTGCTAGGGACACACATTATGCTATCCCAAGAGTATGGGCATGTACCAAATGTAATAAATATATGTCTGCTATTCAGCTCTGCAATTTCCACATGCTTTTTAAGTGACTGCATTACTGATTACATAAGACACTAAAATCTTTTTTAGGAATATATATAGTGGTAATGTTTTTAGAACCAAATTATAAAAATAATTAACCAGTGTGAAAAAATTTTTTTCTACTTCTCAAGTTCAATACTTTCCTAAAACATTTTCTGCTTCCTGATTTGGAAAATGAACTTGGAGCCAAGATTTACTTTCTCTTAGAAAGGAAACTTCAATAAAGTTTTGTCCTTCTTTGATCCTTTCAGAAAAAATAAGGCTTATTAGTCTTCAGAAAACAAAATTCTCTTACAAGTTCTTGCATTACTTTTGCATAAACGTAGGACTGTTTTTGGAGGGCAAAATAATATCGTAGTTAAAAATAATTGCTATCAGGATTGCTAAATTTTAGTCCATCTCCCATCCAAGTGAATACAAAGTTTTAGCAAGTCCATAAAATGCTTCCACGTATTTCTAGCCAGAAAGTGGATGGTGGACACCAAACTGTAATGTTTTGCAATTAATACTGTCATCGGTATTTTGTATGTATTTTTTTTCATTTTCCTTTGTTTAACAAATGAGATTTCTCACATTTTTTTTAATGTGCTGTTTTAGCAACAGTTCTCACATTCAAAATAAATTTACAAGAATTTACTCAGCAAATATATACTGAATGCTCACTATGTACAAAACATTATACTGTGTCATTATGAACTTTCCATTTGAATTAAACTTGTATATTGGTTAACTTATGTGTTAATTCCATAGACTAATTGTTACAAGCAAATTTTCAATTTGCTTTTCTTTATTCTAGTTCCTCACTAACCTACTCTACAATTGATTCTGTACCTGTATAGTCCTAATTAATAAAAAGAGTGGACTTAATATGGTATATTATACATCCAATGAAATTTAAAATTATTAATCCTATTAAAAATGTGGAATAAGATTAAACATTAAATAACATTGGAAATATATAGATATAGTATGCAATTTAAGATCATATAAACATATGTGAACATCTAAGATATGATAGATTACATTATTTGACCCAATTCCCTCCATCCCCCCTTTCCCACTGCCATATCCATACTCTGTGCCGTGCCACTTTGCAATGCTCTCCTACAGTAGACATACTTCTTATTGACTATAATTTACATTGTGTTTCATCTCTACCTTTGGCTTAGTCATGTGAATTGCCTTGGCCAATATATAATAATATAGTGTTATTATTATTATCATATTATTGCCAGAGTGGCCATAACTGAATGCCACAAACTATGGGGCTTGAACAAGATAAATTTATTTTTTCACAGTTCTGGAGTCTAGAAGTCTGAGATCAAGATGTGTTGACAGATTTGGTTTCTTCTGAGGCTTCTCTTCTTGGCTTGTAGGTTGGCCATCTTAATGTTCATGCAGCATTCTCTCTCTAGGCATGTCTGTGTCCAAATTTCCTCTTCTTGTAAGGACACCAATCATACTGGATCAGGCCCACCATAATGACCTAATTTTAACTTAATTACTTCTTTAAAGAGCCTTTCTCCAAATACAGTCACATTTTGAGGTACTAGGGGTTAGGACTTCAACATATGAATTTTGAGGGGCTGCAATTCAGCCCATAACATCAACCAAACTCAGCCTAGATCAGGCAATCCTCAAGTGTCAAACAGATTCATCACTTATAATAATAATAATAGATCTGCATTTTTAGGCAATGGATTTTGGTGTGCTTTGTTACAAAACATTACAACTAGCATGAAAAAAAATTTTAAACAATTATTGGTGATGAGATTTTGAGTAATTAAAAAATACTTTAAGATTTTTGCTACATATTCTTTTAAACTGGCTATATTTTTTTCTGTGTGTAAAGTAATACACAGAATTACTCCACAGAATGGAGATAACTCCATTGTTATCAAAACAGAAAATGTGGTAATATATAAAATATAAAAACAAGAATCAGTTGTAATGTGCCCCTTTCCCCATGCATGGTAAAAAGCCAAAGTTAAATACCTTTTAAACACTTTCCTATTTACAAACACACATACAAATACATATTTTTACACATACAATCATACATATTTTTACAAAAAAGGTATTATATTTTACATATTTTAAGTTGCTTTTATTTTTATAAATAAAAAATTGTCCAAGGGTAGTGTTCTGTTAATATAGAAAAGATTATAAATTATAAAATTATAAAAATTATATCATAATTTTAATGACTACATTGTATACCATTTTATCAATTAGCATAATTTACTAACTTTTTGTTTGCTATTATTTAGATTGCATTCATTTTTTATGATTATTTTATTTTTCCAATAAAAATAAAAGATGCAATAGTGTTTCTAAAATGCTTTGAGATTTGGGGTTAAAAAAATAAAATACATGTGGAGACAGTTACTAACTCTAGCTTGTTGTAGGTTTTTCTGCCAACTTTACATAGATGGCTCTAACAAAATGTAAAGACGATAATGTATTTGGCCTCAGTATAAAGGTCAGTGAACTGAAATAAGGATGATGGTAACAGCAGAGCTGATGGTTTCATTTTAAAACGTTAATTCCATCGATATCTGTTGAGTCGCCTACAAAGTGTGTGACACTAGCCTACATACTACAGAAATGATGCAGACACACATGTGGCTTCAGATGTCTTCCTGTTGAACAGAGGGAGCACACAAGGATGCGTACAGGTGATCCCAAGGGCTTAAAATACCAATCCAACATTAAATCCACAAGTTTGCATATGAGAGGATGAAGTTCAGTGTAAGGGTTGGAAAGAAACAGGTTTTCTACTATTATAATTAATAAACTGTTCTTAAGAGCAGTGCTTTTCTTCTTCGTTTTTTTTCCTGTATAAGAAAAAAGTAAAATTCTCATTTTCCTAACATCAGGACACATTTAACAACTCTCAACATCTTTCTAAGGAAGAGCCTCTGAGGCAAATACTTTCTGCGAAGTTTCTGAGATGGTTATTTTCTCCCTGGAGCGTTGGCCAATCCATCAATTGTGGGTCTGGTTTCTTTCCTGCCTTCTGTCACCTCATCTCAGTCGGCCAGGCCACAATCGGAAGTCCACATTGACCATGCAAGGACACCCTCTATTGTCCACTCTCCTGAGGCTGGCTGCACTCCTGGTGCCATCTGTTCTGTTCTTCTGGGGACTCCATGTTGATTTTAACTCGGTGCCAGAGAATCTTTACTTCTGGAGATTGTGGTGGTGATGTTCTTGTGTAATTTCTCCTCCAGAATGCAAGGTCACTCACTGTCTCAAGTAATGTACTTCACAGAGGCATTTTTCTCTGCAAAATTGTGAACCTCATGGGAGGAAACAATATTTTTAGCTCAATACACCGTTTGCCTTTAGGTTAGTGTGATCCAGAAATTGTACAAAATCCATGCCAACTTATTTTCTTCACCTCCATCAGTAAATTTAGAAGACAGTTTAACGTAGCTGTATCAACTCTTATTTTATTTAATGCTTTTAGCAGTGTTATGCGTTTTCAATGTCAGGGTCCTAGGAAGCAAATACTCGCACTGTCAGATAATGTAAATGACAAGTGTATTTGCCATATCCCTACTTACCTCCGGATATACACCCGGTCAAAAGTCTGAGATGCAGGACAATGAGGCTGGGGACCAACAAGCATATGTATTTTCAATCCAGATGACAAAAATCTGAGCCAAGGTGGACCTCAGATTTTGTATTGTGTGATTTGTTAACAGACTAAATATGGGAAGTGGAAGATAAACTAGAGCCATAATAATATTAATAATAATGATGGCAACAATGATGTTGATCATAAAGACAGCTGGAGTTTATTGTAGGCTACCTATTTCCCAGGATCATGCGAAACACAGTATATAATTACTTTGTTTCTCCTCCCCAACATTATCGAGGCAAATACTATTATTAACATTATTATTCTATTTTTGAGATGAGAAGATTGGAGTGCAAAGTGATTACTTGGCTTCCATCACTTTAAGGGTAGAAAGTGACGAGCTGAGACTTTTACCAGATCCTGGACTTTTAATTACTGCACCCCACTCCTTACGGGCATTTATCTGTCACTGTTCTTTTCTGCATTATGCAAGCTATTATTACTTTATAACAAGATAATTCTATAAACACTTAAGGGGGGGATAATGTTGCTCAGGGCTTCTTATTTGAAGAGGACCACCATTGCCGGGAGTTAAAACCCAGGCCTGCCAATGGCATTTATTATACCCCTTACAGCCATTGCCACATTTCCACGTCTAGATCTTTCTAAACTCATGACTAGATAAGACTCCTGAGGAATCACTTTGGGACTTTGGCGCAGAGCTTCCTATGGACGAAATGTACTGTGCTTACAGAGTGTGCTCTCTGCAGTGTAGGTCCTGGGTTGTCCTGGGTGGGGTGTGTGCAGTGGCTTCTCTCTCTGTGTGTGTTTGTCTCTCAGAATCATTACTAATGACTTCACTATCCATCCCTTCAGCATAAATACCCCCACCACCGTTCTTCCTACGCCTACTCCTAACTCTCCCCTTCTTCCTTCGCTCCTCTCCACCTGGCTCATTCTACAGTGTCACTGGTGCTGGCCGTGGCCTCATCCACCTTTGCACCCAGCCTTCTGGATAAGAGTCTTAACTTGGATCCACAGATGATGCATGCTGTGACCCAGGCCGCCAGGCAGCTGGAAAGAGAAGACAAAAGACACACGGCCACTGTTTCACCTGCTCGCTCAGGTCTGCAGAAGCTGCCTTCTTGGAGCACCGCGAGATAGCCAGCCAGTCCTGTGGGAGTGTATGGTTGCTGTCACAGCTTTAATGAAACTTCAGAGAGTGATGAATAGCTTCAGAGTGATGAATAGCTTCGACATGTCTTATGGATGCCGTGTCCACACTCAACCAAATCCACATTGGTGCTTACAAGTTGTGAAACTGACAGAGCATCTGGGGTAGGTGTTGCCTGGCCCAGTAATTAAATCAATCTCAGACCTTCTCATTAAGGCCAGTAAGGTCTGTTATAACTGGTGTTTTCATTTACTGCAGAAGAGTCTTTCAAAATTCATTATAATTTGTCCTTTTGTGAATCTGGGCAGCAACCAACTCCAGGTACAAATTCTATGTCAGTAACCCAAAGCTTTCAATAGTAATTGACTCTTCCCCTGTTGAGGGCCAAGAGTACACAGGCCGATGGGTTTGGCTACTGGACATTAGAACTAATACAGTGAATGAAGAGGGAATTCTAAAGCCATGGCCTCTCGCCCCTGGCTTAGATTTGCGTGTGTGTCTATAGTCACATGCAGAGGCTTTGAATTTTAAAATGTTGAAAGAGGAATCCTCTACTCTGGAGACCCAGAAATGCAATGATTTCTTTTTCTCTCTCTTTTGCAGAATCATTAATAACCATTTCCTTAATAAATGTGTAAACTATTTTTCTATTGATTTCTAATATATACCATTGTCCTAAATATGGGGCTTCATTTTTCTTTTTACTTAATACTTTGATGTAGTACATAATACATTCACCTTGTTCAAAAATAAAAGATATAAAACACGTGAACTTTCTTTCCTACTTCGGTTCCCCAACTTTCCCTTGTCATCATGGCTAACGATTATTTTCTTTCCTTTGTATTGTTGCAGATCTTTTAGTGCATAGGAAGGCAAATAGTAATACACATGTGCACACACACATAATCTTTAAGAACAAATGAGGCAGCATTCATCCATTCATTTACCTAGTCATCCAACGAAGGGGGGCATCATAACGTGTCTAAGGACATGGACTTTAAAGTCAAACAGACTCAGGTTTGAATTCTAGCCCCCTCACTTTCTAGTCATTTAACTGATGAAGTTACTAAACCTCTCTGTGCCTTCATTTCCTCAGCATCTAAATGAGGAAAAGAATGTCCACCTACAGGTGTGTGACAATTAAATGCAAAGAAACATATAAAAAACACTGATCATAGTGCCCACCACATAATTAGTTTCCAGTCTTATTATCACATATTTACAGGTACCTATGATGTGCTATGCACTCAAGATGTGTAACTCAGGATCCCTACCCTTATGGAGTTTGCAAATAACAGGGAGGATGGAATTCACTACATTTAATTTTTTTTCATAGAGAAAAACAGCTAAGGAATCAAAAAGGCAAGCCACAGAGTAGGAGAAAATATCTGCAAAGCATATCTGACAGAGGACTTTTATCCAGAATTTATAAAGAACTCTTACAACTCAGTAAGACGAACAACCCAATTCAAAAAATGGGCAAAGCGCTTAGGCATTTCATGAAGGAAGTTATACAGACAGCTAATAAACACCATGAAAAGTAGCTCAACACAATTAGTCATGAGAGAAGTGCAAGTGAAGACCGTAGTGAGATACCACCACATCCACTAGTATGGCTAAAATTAAAGACTGACGATCAAGTGCTAATGAGGATGTGGAGCAACTGGAACTCTCATGTGGTGATGGTGGGAAACAGTTTGGCATTTTCACATGACCCAACAATCCCACTCAGGTATTTACCAAAGAAAAGTGAAAACACAGGTCTACATAGAGAACTGTATGCAAATGTCCATAGCAACACTATTCATAGGAATTAAAAACAGAAGCAATTCAAATGTCTGTCTACCAGCACATTTTGTGATATAACTTTTTAAAAAGGAACAAAATACTGATACAAACAGCATGGATGAACCTCAGAAACTTTATCTGAATTAAAAGCCATATAAAAAGACATCATACTCTATGAGTCCACTTACATGAAATTCTAGAACAGGCAAAACTATAACAAGAAGACCAGAGGTTGCCATTGGCCAGAGTTTGGAGGAGGGGGTCGACTTCAAAGAGGCACAAACAAACTTTGGGGAATAATAGACATGTTTTATATCTTGATTGTGATGGTGATTATACAGTTGTATGTAGCAGTCAAAACTCATCAACTGTGCACTTAAAATGGGTGGATTTTATTATGTGTAAATTATACTTCAACAAAAAGGAGGGGGACAAAAGAGCCTTACAGCAGGTAGGAGAGAAATAAGCATTATGGAAATCGAGAAGAGAAAGTTGGCTTGATCATTTAAAAAGTTGTTACTGAGGAGGTGGCATATGTGGGCTGACTCTGGAAGGAAGAGTGGAGTGTAGACATGGTATTGTTTTTATGGGAATGGTCCATTGGATGGGAACAGTGTCAGCGTGGAACAGGATCTTGGGGCAATGCTGAGGGAATACCTAAGACCCCAACTTGATTCAAATTCAAGTTGTGTGCCTGAGGAGTAGAGGAGAAAGCTGAGATTGGAGACATAGGTTGGGGCCCCAAATCCTGCAGTGCTGTGAATGGAACGGAAGGAGATTGGACTTAATTTGGCAAAAAGGATATAAATACATAAAATAAAGGTTTTTGAGCAGCAGCACAAAGGGTGCCATGGGTTGTTGGCAACATAATGTGATTTGTGCTTTTGATCAGGAGGCAACTAATTCCGGTCTGTGGACCACATGCAGCCCACCGCCTGTTCTCACCAGTGAAGTTATATTGGAGTAAGCCATGCTCATTCTCTTATGTAATGTCGATGACTGTGGGTTCTGACTGGTTTTTACAGAAAAAGTTTGCTGACCTCTGCTCTACTTTGGATGAACCAACCTGTCAAACTCTTTGGAAAGTGAAAAACTCTTTTTTTTCCTCAAAACAGCTTGAATTAGCAGAGAATTTATACTTGTATCTTCTTGTCGAAATTCTTGTACGAGTTTCTTTAATTTACGTGTAGAAGCTTGAGGCCCGAAATATTTTGGTAGGATTACACTATATGTATTCATCTGTGACTAGTTTTTTTTGCCTGGTAGTATGTTTATAAGATTCATTCAAGTTGGTGAATAGATGTGTCGTTTGTTCATTTTCATTGCATTATAGTATTCCACTACACAAATAGCCACAATGTGTTTATCCTTATCACCTTTATGGAATGTATAAATGATATCGCTAAACATATTCTTATAGTCTGGTGCACATAGTGATCATGTCTTTGGGATATATATTTAGGAATGGAATTGCTGCTAGTCATAGATATATATGTATTCAACTATATTAATAAATGTCACATTATTTTTCAAAGTAACTTCTGTGGGTGAATTGTGTTGAAGTGCTAAGCCCTGGTACCTGTCAATGTAACCTTATTTGAAAACTGGGTCTTTGCAGATGTAATCAAGTTAAGATAAGGTCATACTGGATTAGGGTGGATACTAAATCCATTGACTGGGGTCCTTATAAGGAGAGAGTGACAGGGAGACAAGCAGACATACCCAGAGGGAAGTCAGCCAAGTGAAGACAGGCAGAAATTGGAGTGATGCAGCTACACTGCTGTCAACCACAAGAAATTAGCAAAGACATAGAAGGAGTCCCCTCTAGAGCCTTTAGGAGGAGCTTGGCCTTGCTGACACCTTGATGTTGGACTTCTAGCCTCCAGAACTATGAGATAATAATGTTGTTTTAAGCCACTCAGATGTGGTAATTTGTTACAGCAGCTCTAGGAGACAAAAACAGTGATCGTATTGATTCTATTCTCAATAGCATTTATGAGTATTTCTTTCCCTGTGCATCCTCATCAACAATTGATATTATCAAACTTTTGCTTGTTGTAATTAAGAGCATATAGGATTGGTACAAGAATAAAAATTATACCAGTGGAACAGAGAAGAGGGCTCAGAAACAGATTCTCACATTTATAAACACTTTATTTATTATGAGAATATACTTCATAGCTAGGGGGGAAATAGAATGGGCTTTTTGGTAAATAATGCTGACACAATTAGAAATCCTTATGGGGGAAATTGGACTCCAATTTCACACCATAAACAAAAATCAATTCCAGGTAGATTAAAGACTTAAACAGGGGAGGCCACAATATAAACCTTTTGGAAAATTATATAAAAGAATATCTTCACAACTTGGGGTAAGCAAGAAAAAAAATAACAAATTTTATTACTTTAAAATTAATAGTTTCTTGGGGCGTCTGGGTGGTTCAGTCAGTTAAGTGTCTGCCTTAGGCTCAGTTTATGATCCCAGCGTCCTGGGATCAAGCCCCGCATCGGGCTCCCTGTTCAGCGGGGAGCCTGCTTCTCCCTCTGCTCTTGTTCTCTCTCTCTCCTTCTCAAAAAAATAAATAGAATCTTTTAAAAAAAAATTAAGAGTTTCTTAAAGAAATAAAAAATAAATAAAATTAATAGTTTCAGAATTTTACTTCTAGCCAAGATGACGTGACAGGTACCAGATTTAACCTCTCTCCTGAAACAAGTTAAAAATTGGATGAAACATAGGAAATAATAGTTTTCAGATATCAGATATCAGACAGAAGAGTGATCCATGAGAGACAGAAAACAAATGTTGCTCTGGCTAAATGGTGTCCCCTGCCCCCACAAATTCATATGTTGAAGTCTGAACCTCTAGGAGTCTCTGAATGTGACTGTATTTGAAGTTAGGGCCTTTATTGCAATTAATGCAAGTGGGCCCTAATTTAATCTGACTTGTCCTTATAAGAAGAGAAAATTGGGACAAACTGAGAGACACCAGGATCATGCATACACACACAACAGAGAGAAAAGACTAGGTGAGGATGCAGCAAGAAGGCAGCCATCTGTAAGCCAAGGAAAGATGCCTGAAGAGAAACCTATCAGCACCTCTATTTGGACTTGTAGCCC
The DNA here is from genome assembly GCF_037043125.1 of Eumetopias jubatus. Classification (NCBI taxonomy): domain Eukaryota; kingdom Metazoa; phylum Chordata; class Mammalia; order Carnivora; family Otariidae; genus Eumetopias; species Eumetopias jubatus. Next base: position 48,076,398 of record NW_028274812.1, read on the forward strand.
CCTGAACTATGAGAAAATAAATTTCTGCTGTTCAAACCACCCAATGTGTGGTATTTTGTTAAGGCACCCTAGCAAATTAATATAACCATAATTGCCCCTATTTACTTCCTAGAGAGAGTTTTTAGGCTACAGCCCAGGGAAGGGAAAACACAAGCGGAGTTCAGCAGTCTCCCTGAGTTGAAAAGATGGAGCTGGCAGTGACAGGAGGTAAGATGACTAGAGTTCACAGGACAGAGCATATATACACACATATATGTGTATAAAGAGAGAACCTCAGAGATCTGCACCAGGTTTTCAGCTAAGCACTTATCAGCGTATGCTTGTGAGAAAATACCTTCCAAAGAGAAAAGAACCTTCCAAAAGAAGCAGAGAGCATAATACTTGGAGCTCAGACAGGGCGGAAAGTTTGTGTTTCTTTTAGCCAGACAAGAAAACCACACAATTCAGCATCAGGTAAAGTTCTCAGAAGGGCATCACCTCAGTAATGGGCCAAAATCAACTCCAGACTAATGGTTGCTCAATGTCATCTAACTAAATTGAAAAACAAGCCTTGAAAGATCAAGTTTTTTTCCACAAAATACATCTCAGAACAAAGCTTAAGATTGTTTATCAGAACACAAAAATCTAGTCTCTAACAAGGTATAGTTCATAATGTCTGGCAAGCAAAAAAATGAAATAAAAAAATATAGACACAAAATGAAAAGAAAAATTAATCATTGGAGACAGACCCATAAACTATACAGATGAGAAAATTAGATATGTAAACAAGGAATTAAAACCATTATTATAACTATGTTCCACATGTCTAAGGTGGTAGAAACAGGATTGAACATGTTCTGTGAGGACATCAAAGATATGGAAAAGATGCAAGTAGAACTTCTAGAGATGAAAAAATACAATGTCTTAGATGAAAAAATACTGGCTGGGAGTAAGAGCAAATTAAACACTGCAGATGAAAACATTAGTAAACTTGCAGATAAGCAATAGAAACTATTCAAAATGAAACGAAATATAGAGGAAGAGTGGGGAAAAAATGAGAATTTTACTGTACTGTAGGACTGCATTAAGTGGTCTAATAGACCGGTATTTCTAGTTTCTGAAGGAGAAGAGTGAGAGTAGAAACAATAATTAATAAAATAATGATGAAAATAATTTTAAATTTGACAAAAACTAACCATCCAAGAAGTTCAATAAACCTCTAGCCCAAGAAACATGGGGAAAAGGTCACCAAGGAATATAATAAACAGATTGATTACAACCAGTGATAAAGATAAAAATCTTAAAAGCAGCTACAGAAAGAAGGCACATTATTTACAGAGAAACAAAAATGAGAATGACAGTAGACATCTCGCTAGAAACAACGCAAGGCAGGAGAGAATGAAGCAGCATCTTTAAAACATGGAAAGAAAAACTGTCCAGCTAGAATTCTATACCCAGCAAAGATACCTTTTAAAACAAAAGCTAAGTACTTTTTTCAGATGTTAAATTTATTAAAAAAAAAAGTTTATTTCTTTAAAAACTAAACAGACAGAAACAGAAAGGAGAAAGTATTTAGAATACATACAAAAATAACAAAAATTCTGGTATCCAGAATGTTAAATACTAGTATAAATCGATAAGCAAAACGGCCAGAAGAACTGAATAGGCTCTTTACAAAAGGAGAAATCAAATGGCTGATAAATATATGAAAGATATCAAAATCTATAAGTAGCCTGAGAATTACAAATTACAACCATATCATTAAACACCTATCTGGTTGGAGAAAAATTTAAAAGTCCATAGTTTATCATTCTATTTCTGATTTGTGTAAAGAGAAAAAAAATATTTTTAATACTTTTCTATTCAATAAAAATAGATTCTTATTTTTCCCCCGATAAAGTGATAACAATGTTTGAGATGATAGAAGTGTTTACATAAAAATGTCTATAAACTGATTTCCTTATTAGTGAGCTGTGAGATGTTCTTAATTAGAACAGATGAACTAGAACATTGGATAAATTAAATTATATTAACTTTTATTAATAATGTTAGCAATCATGAAGCTAGAATATTGAAAAAATATCCTTAATCTAGTCATTACATTAAAAAGAATTGTTATAGAAATGTTGATTAATTAATTCAATAATTCATAAAATTATGATCAATTATTAATTTAATTTAATGAGCAGAGAGAAGCAGACTGTGGTGAGTGCATCTTACCAAAAATAACTGCTTTTATGCTTGAAAAGGAGAAAAAGAAAGACATATTCTCTTTAGGGTTAGAGAACCATCTATTATTAATTTCTTTGTCCCCTGTTGTGCTTCTGGGAGTGCTTGGGACACAGAAAGTTTGTTGGATAGAATTTTGATGTACCGTGGTATTTATAGTTACTTTAGAAAAGGCAGGGCAAAGGCTTGATTAGAGAGTTAAACTCCCTGCCTTTCTCTTACAGTGTCGGATAATGCTTATTGACATTGATCAATATACATATATAACTAAATAATTGTCCTCTAAATTCAAAGAAAGGGAGCTATAATTAAAGTCTACACATGTCCATGTAACTTGAAGCTGACTTTAGCAATGGCAAGTAGGTCCAACTACACTCAGGAAGCTAGACAATTAATGCCCTAGTTTATGAAGTTGATTGATATGCAGGGGAACCATCTGTGAAATGCCAACCAGGAAGACAGGAAGAAGGTGGCCAAATTCTTTTCTACAACTTCATAAAGAATATGTGAATATGGGCCTAAGGGAACAAAATTCAGACTTAAATCCAGCAAACATTATTGAGCATCTATTATGTGATAGTTAATGTGCAAGTTACAGTCCTCTATAACCTCTGGTTTGATCCTTAACAACAGGAACAGTGCATCTGTCCTAAATGGAAAGAATTGAATTAGAACACTGAATAAAGTAATATACAAAGTTGAAGAGGATTTGTGTTAATACAGAATGAAATAAGCTATGCAGGCAAGCAGGAATATTTAGAATTTTCCCCTGATTATCCCATTCACTGGGATTTGACAGCTATCTTAAAGGCGGAATAGATCGAATACCCGCACATGTGCATCAAGGCTCTAATTTTGTGTTCCTCATAGTATAGCTGAGTCGTCTTCACATGTCAGGGTTTGTAGGATTCACGGTACTGGAGGTATGTACAAATCTGTGTTTATATGGATCATTTTATGGATGTTTCGAGGGTAATTTTGACTACACAGTGCTCCCTTTAAGTCTTAGCCGGCTACTAGATGACGCGGCTGCGGGGGTCACGGTGCCAGAACGAGGCAGCTGTAGCTGAACTTACGGTCCCGACCCAAGGTTGGACAGCCTTCGAGTGGAAAAGCCACCCCCTCTTTGCACTCCTAAAGCTAGCTGTATATTTTCATCATAACTGGCTACCAAACCCCTTCTGGTGTCTACTTTTGCTGAAAACAAACAACTCTGGCCATTTTTAGCTTCAAAAATGGAGGCATTTTCAGAGGTGGGCCATAATTCCTTACTGCGGCATTAACTCCTCCTGGCATTCGCCTTGATTGGGGCTGTCATTTCCCTCAGTAAAAAAGGTTGAGGTGAACAGCAGGCAGCGATGCAATCACTGGGGCCCCACTTTTGTCTCGGCGGGATTCTTAATTACCATCTCAGAGTCAAATAGGTCGTGTGGAAAATGGGAGATTAATCGTTCACCCACTCCCTGCGTGTCGGCCAACCTGAACTAATGCCCGGTCCTGACTCCGGGCCTTTGGACTTACTGTCCCTCTACCTGTCCAGCTCCTCAGCATCCTTCAGGATTGCACTTAGGATACCCTCCTCCAAAAAGGCAAGTCTTCCCTGTTGCTCCCCCTCCCCCCCACCCCGTAGTTGGGATGGAGAGCCACACCTGGGGTTCTTCCAGGGCTCTGAGCACCTCGAAAGGCAGAGATGGCGTCTCCTTTACTTTGGTGCCTTATTACGACTCGTAAGAGTTTGAAAATAATATGTTGAATACAAGAGAAATAGAATGATATCTCTCCAGGGCTTTAAATGAAATAGCAAATGTAAAATGTGAAACCTACTACATGTCAAGAGTCGCTGCTCAGGCTTTCCTTTCTCTCCCCACAGCCTTGCCAATGCCTTCTTCTCAGGGGCTTTGCCCGACCCTCCTCCTTGGTGTGAGAGGTGATTTCAGTGGAATCTGCTGAGCGAGATCCCTTTCGGAAGGAATTCAGGTGGGATTCAGATGGGAAATGTTTATTTTAGGAATCGTTGCAACTTGAGCTCATTGTGAGAGGACATTGTATAGAGTGATAAATGATGACCTCACTTTCTTGGAAAATTTAGAGTAAATGAGCTCTACATTAATTAGGTGATAATTGTGTTTTGGTGTGGTCTGAAACTCGATAAACACACTATTGAAAACTGATAATTACAAATTACCACAATAATAGTAGATGTTGAGATTAACCATGAATATTATGGATCCTCTTCAATACAAAGCAAAGAAAAATTTTAAAGTGCAAATTCAGTTCCAGATGAAGTTAAACTTTACTCACAGAAATTATTTAAATATAAATGCATGGGGCAGATTTGATCAAGTGTAAAGACTATTTTGACCACTAGAGGGAGCTCATACTTTAAAAAATGTTTGGAGCAACGCCATTGTCCCAACAGGGGCCACTGTGGGTTTTGAAATCAGTAAAGCTATTGCCCTGATTTTTCGGAGGGGGCGGGTAGGGGGAGGTGTCTTACACTACTAACGTTTCAGAGGGATGAATAAGTGACAAAAATTGTATATCAATGTAAATATATTAGAACTGAGCGAAAAATGTTCAGAAGAAATATCTGTGATCATACATACATTAACTTATGGATTCAATATACTTTTTTCTTCCAGAACGTAAAGTATTTTTTAAAGATACTTTCTTTAAGAAAAAAAAAAAACCACACATTTCTTTCAGAAGCGAAAGCTGTGGAATTATTTAATTTGTTTTCACTTATTCAAGGCATGGGGGAATTTGTGTTAATTTTATCATTACATGTATGTGAAACAAGTAATGTTTCAGGGTCATATCAATCTTTGGAATGCCTCTTAAATCTATTCTCTTTACCTTGTTCTCACTACTACAGCCTTGGCTTAAGGATTCTTTGTTCTCCCCTGGATTTTCATGATAGTTTTTTTTTTAACTTCTTTTATTTATTTTTAAGATTTTATTTATTTGAGAGAGAGAGACAGTGAGAGAGAGAGAGAATGAGATCACAAGGAGGGAGGGGTAGAGGGAGAAGCAGACTCCCCGCTGAGCAGGGAGCCCGACTCGGGGCTCCACCTCAGGACCCTGGGATCATGACCTGAGCCGAAGGCAGACGCTTAACGGACTGAGCCACCCAGGCGCCCTTTCATGATAGTTTCTTTATTGGTCTCCCCACCTCCACTGACCAACCCTGCCTCATGTCCCCCAAATGCAACTGACTTTGTACATCACTTTCAGACTCATTTTCATGAGATGTATTTTTGATCACATCACCTTTCTGCTCCCTAGTTCTACAAAACAAAGCCACAAATGGCATTCCAGATCCAATTCAATATTACCTCCTCACACCCACCAGCTCCAGGCTGCAATAATTCTTTCCCTCTCTTTTTTTGGGTTCTCATGGCACCTTTTTTCTGTACTAATCTTTATTTTATAGTTGCTTGTGAGCATATCTTACCTGTAAGCCAACTCCCTTAAAGGCATGAGTCCTTGCTCAGAAACTAGAAAGCAAGCTTTGCCTTAACAAGTAAATGGTGTTGAAGGTCTGCCAAGAGAACCAGATTTGGGAGACATTCTGAGGTGGAATTGATAGAACCTGGTATTCTGGTTGTCTATTGCTACCTCAAGATGTAGTGGCTTTAATAATTTATTATTATCACCCAAGATTCTGCGGGTGCCTAGGCCCACCTGGGTGGTTTTTACTTGGAGTCTCAAATGCAATTGCAGTCAGAAGGGAACCGGGCTAGGGTCATCTGAATGTTCAGCCAGGCTAGACATCTAAGATGGCTTCCTCGTTTACATGTCTGGCCACCTAGACTAGAATGGCCAAAATCACTGGGGGCTGGCCACACATTTGCTCTCTTCCTGTGGTTCCTCCATGTGACTCCCTTCCTCAAAGAATGGTGGCCTCACTTTAGATACCTTATCCTGTGACTTACTTTCCTCGGAATGAGCATTTCAAAAGACTCATTTTTTAGTCTTGGTGGAAGCAGCAAGGCTTCTAGTGACCTAACCCTGAAAATCACACAGGATCATTTCCTCCACAGGGGCAGCCCAGAGTCAGTGTTGGAAGGGACTGCATGAGAGCACAATACTGGCTTGGTTCCTCAGGCAGCCATCTTTGAAGCCTAGCTACCTCACCTGCTAACATTTCCAGTGTGGAAAAAGCCTTTATTTGAGGTGTGGAAGGTAGAAGTTTGAAGATGAGACCACTCAAAAGAACTGGAAAAGTTTGGGGTGAAAACAAAAATTGCACGACAAAGAGGTGGTCAGTCAATATTGTTTAATACGTCCACGAATCCTTTTACACTCTTCTCATCAGGAGGAGCATCCATGTTGCCTCCCCCTGAAACTGGGCAGGCTTTCCTGACCGTTTGGTCTAACCGAGTACAGCCGAAGTGATGCTGTGTAACGTCCAAGGCAAGGTCAAAAAAAGATGACAGTGAGATTTCCATCGTGCTTGCTGAAATCCTTGCTCCTAAAGCCTTCATAAGCAGTGTGACTTCATCAGGCCACCGTGCTTCCAAGAAGCCCGGATTAGTCTATGAGGGACACTGAATGTACTGTCATCCGTGGATGTCATACAGAGTGGGGGATGGGGATTCCCATTTACTCACTCTGGAGAGATGTCTAAATTCTCAGATGCTTAACAAGGCCACAGGAGTTGTTTGGGAGGCATTGGGGGTCCCTAATGACCCTTGCAAAACGAGATTGAAGGCTGCTTAAGGCTTGGAACAGGCAAGTACAAAGTTGTAGGCATCCATCCCATAATGGCAGACATTCTGCTTTTCCCTTCCATCGGAGGCTACGTGCTCAGTGCCCCGTTCTTTTTTTTAGTTCAGCCTTTGAAGCTTTTTTTTTCCCCCCAAAGCTCACTTAAAAGTTAAAGAGCTGAGATAGGCCATATGCGTGTGAAAAGCCTGGGAGGAAATAGCACTGGCAGGGTTAGGTAAAGCTAAGGTTGGAGGGCCGTTAAGTACCAGGGTACACGCATGGATTCCTCCTGCCTTTCTGCCTTGCTAGTTGTGTCTGTGTAGCACAGTAGAACATTCTTAGGGAGAAACAACATCCACTGACTTCATTCCAAGGGAATCAGCAACAACACCCAGTTGTCCTTGAGAAGGAAAGAAGAGGACATTGAGAGAAAGGACAGTTAGAGGGAGGGGCACAGCCGGGCACTCTTTCAGCCATCCCAGTGGGGACCTGGCGCCTGGGATGAACAAAGGTGCTGGCAGGAAGGACAACCACACACCAGTGGACAGACTGACAGAGCGCAGCTAAAGCAAGGGCAACTGGACGAGAAAGCCCGGGGAGGATCCCTAGTTCTCTCCTCCAACAACTTTTGGGCCCCCTTTTCTGAAACAAGGCCCAAGGAGGATGCCTAGGGGATGTGGGTGAAGCTGAAGCATCCCAGAGAGCAGAGGATGCAGGTTTTGCACTTGCAACTGCAAGGAAGTCGGTACTGGAAGTCATTGAGGTCGGGGGTACAGAGACCTTCTTGCCAAACCCATTCCCAGGCTTTCTGACTCTCTAGGAACAGAGAGTCAGCAAAAGAATGCTCTGGCCAGTTTCCTGTAATTCAGTCAGGGAGCCAGGGCCCCGGCAGGCCTCACTCTGAGAAAACACATGCAGAAGAGAAAAGGACTAGAAGGAGGAAACGCCAGCTAGGAAACTCCAAAGGCTTCTGTGGCTAAGCTCACGGGCAAACTGCTTCCGCACAGGAAGTAAGTAAAGCGCAAACAGGATCTGAGCGAGGTCATTTGTTTGGGAGGCGAGAGAGGGAGGCGGAGGGAGGGGCGGGCGGCAGTGGGAATGTGCAGAACCGTGTGGGAGGCTTCTCCCATCCCTGGCACGTCCTGCCTGCCGCGCACTGCAAACAACCCTCCCTGCGCGCAAAGCGCGAGGGTCCTACAGCCCTCCTTGAATTCCGTCAGGGTGATTACAAAATCACTATCCCTCCAATTGCAAGATGCACATCAAGGGTCACTTCCTGGGGAGCTGCCCCAGGGGAGGGGCGAGTGTGGATTCCTGAGAGACCCTTGGTGATCTGCTCAGAATATTCTTGCAAATTCTTTCTTTTTGTTCTTGCAAATTCGTAAATGTATTCAGTAAGTTTCCTTTTTATGAAAATGCCATTCCCTGACCAGATTGTACTGATTTTTCAGAGCACCCTTTTCAGTGCCTTTCTACTTCATGAACTTCAAGAGCCAACTTTCTGTGTGTGGTATTTTGGCTGAACAATGGATAACCAGAACTTTCTCAGGGACTGTTTTGCTCAACACTTGACTTTTCTAGAGATAATTTGAGGAGCTTTAGGTGTGAAAGAATATTAGCATGGTCTCACTACATGGTATCCAGTGCTACAAGATTAACAAGCTTAGGTATTAGAAAGAAGAAAAAGTAGCATGGATCAAGAATCCAAAGTTACATAGCTCACAGTTCTTCAAGAAATGGGGACTTTTTTGCTCTTGGGTGGTATTTCCCATTGTTTCATGAAAAGCAGTACCTTTCTTTTGACTTCACTCATTCTGTTCATTCTTTCCAGACTCCAGTGTAAGGCAGAATTCATTAACCAAAAACGGCGTGCGTGTGTATGTGTGTTTTGGGGGTGGGGGTGTCAAATGCACTGATTAAAAAAATACCTCTAGGACTCCTGGCTGGCTCAGTCAGAGGAGCATGCAATTCTTGATCTCGGGGTCGTGAGTTTGAGCCCAAAGCTGAGTGTAGAGATAACTTAAAAATAAAATCTTAAAAAAAAAAAAATAGTCTCACCTAAGGACTTTTTAGGTGGATTCAGCTGTTCTATCTCAGCTAACTACCACCTTCTCTGGTACTTTCTACCCTGTGGGCTATGACAGACAAGACACACCGTCCCATTTCAGTTCAGGTGTCGCCTCTGTGGCCTTAGGAGGGAAACTGGGAACACCTCTATGCAATGAAGAGCCTGGGATGGGGGAGCAAAGAGAAGGGGCAGCTGGGCAAATTAAACAGCCAATCTTGTACCTAGGGAATTTACAGGCTGCTTCTGGGTCTAAATAGGATGCAACACAATGATTTCTCTATAGAGTCCCTGTACATTCCACAGAGAAGGCCAGCCTGTCTTGACATTTTCCTTTACACATTTCTTTCCCCGCTTGATATTCTAACTTAAATTTCTTTTCTGGAAATAATCACCTGGCAAGGATTAGTCCTAGATATCACTGGGGAGTCACTTGACACAGCTGGGTTCCTACAGTGGTAGAAATATGTCTTTTAAATGGAGTATCCTGAAATGATTCATGGGGAATTCAGTGCACTATTTGTGGTAGAAGACTTTGTTGCATAGTTTTTGGTCAAGGTCTGCTTTTTCAAAGTGGTAAAAGTTACAAAGGAAATTTAAGAGAATTTAAAATCTATCACTTATAAAATGGATATGTATGCATACCTGTTTAAGACAGTTGCATAAGAGAGACACAGGTTTTTTTTATTTTTTTATTTATCTATTTTTTTTGTGACTGCATTCCCTTTTTTAAAGGCCGATTTTTTACTTCATTGGCATTTCCTAATACAGATCTTCCTCAACTTAATATGGGGTTCGTTCTGATAAACCCAGAGTAAGTCAAAAATATCCTTAAGTCGAAAATGCTTTTAATATACCGAACATACTGAACATCATAGCTTAGTCTAGCTGACCTTAAATGTGCTCAGAACACTTACATTTGCCTACTATTAGGCAAAATCATCTAACACGATGCTTTTATAATAAGTATTGAATATCACATGTAATGTATTGAATACTAAACTGAAAGTGAAAACCCAGAATGGGAGGAGGTAGCCTCATGCTACCTTTAAAGCATAGGAGTCCTGCGGTGATTTTTCAGGTCAAAGGATATTCTGTTGACTATTTTTGACTCAGTATTCCAGTTTCTAATCTACCACAAAGATGCATTGACAAATACAGAAAGATGTATGCACTGCACAAGGCTATTCATTGGAGTACTGTCTGTTTATTAGAAACAACTTACATGTCAGTCAAAAGGGGAGTATCAGCTATGGTAACATACCCATATAATACACAGATGTAAAAAGAAATAAAAAATAACATCCCTATATACTTTTATGAGAAGATCTACAGGATAGGTCGTTAATGAACTAAATATGAAGACACAATCACTAAAAGAACAAAATGAAAAATTGAACCTAACTATGGATCGAGTTGATGGCACATCCCTTCAGAGAGGAAATATATATATTTTTTAAGATTTTATTTATTTGTTTGAGAGAGAGAGAGAGAGACAGCACAAGCAAGAGGGGAGGCAGGCAGAGGGAGATGGAGAAAGACTCCCCGCCGAGCAGGGAGCCCAACGGAGGGCCTGATCCCAGGACCCAGAGTTCATGACATGAGCTGAAGGCAGATGCTTAACCGACTGAGCCACCCAGGTGCCCCAGGGAGGAAATCTTTCAAGTGACTTTAAAACATGGGAATTGACTGTAGATCCCAACTAGGATATATCCTTAGAACAAAAGGAACTGGCAAAAAAAAAAAAAAACCTTCAAATATTTCCAGTAATTATATTCTTGCTATTGTTATTCTGAGACTGTTGTATGTGTTTTGTGGGGTAAAACAAATGAGTAATTATGTAGGTGTCGTTGAGAACCAGGATTTAGAGTATGAAAGGAGATGTAGATAAAAGATTGACAAAATCAAAGAAAAGCCATGCAGTCATGAGCTAGAATTTGCAGTGGAAACAAGAGTATAAATGCGTGCTGCTTTCTCTACATCCATCTATCTACCTGCCTATCTATCTACCTACCTATCATCTGTCATCCATCTGTCTCTAACCCTCTAGCTTTGTTCCCTGAAGAGGCCTGGAAACAAGTAACCCATGAGGAATGAGCATCCCTAACGCACAGAGTGTGATCTCCTCAGAGCTGGGGCTCCTCAGACAAATATGTGGCTCCTGGTCTGGGTCAAGAAATTCTCAAGGTGAACCTCTAACTTCTGATCACGCCTGAAAACACTCCTGACAACTACTATGATTGTGTCAAAAGGAGTCAGGAGCCAATATGCAGGGCCTTCCATTGGATTATCCATAAAAATAATACTTGCAGTAAGCTGAAGCACATCAACTACACTTAAATCTGTGAGCTTATAATGAGTTTATCAAGAAAGAAGTTCCTGGGACCTGAGGTCAGGGTGGCAGTGACCAATCCCAAGGGCAGGTAAAGGATGACCCAGGTGGTTAGGGGCAACAGGGTGACCACCTCACTGACAGCCACAAGGCGGCAGAGCAGGGGTCAGGGATGGGCCCCGGCACAGCCGTCCCCCTGCCGCGGGCAGCGGGAGGCCTGAAGGAGCATGGTGTGCCAAGCTATGTGCTGGCCAGTGGACAGGAGGCCGACAGGGGCGCTATGGGGTTGTGGGCCAGGGGAGACTGATGAAGACAGGAAACCACAGGAAACTCTCGCCATCACTTTCTTCTCCATGTTGCCTTGTTCCTGACGCTCTGACCCAGGCAATTGTACCGAGGAGTATTAACATATAGGAAATTGAAGTCAGTTACCCTGAGAGTCTCATATTATTGTGGAAGAATCTAAACTCGGGGTTTTATTATGAAAATCAATCAATTTTATTAGAAACCAAAATGTATTTTTGCTCTCTTATTTCAAGTAGAAAATTTGTCGGAAAACGAAGGTCCTCTGCAGCCATCTTGCTGGGATTCATATCTGAGAAGCGGTTTTTATTATCAGCTGAAACTCTCCACAGTCACCAATAATTCTTCTTCACTTCTGCTCTCCAAGAGCTAAGTAAGGGACTCAGCTCAGTTTGGCTTTAAATTGGAGATGTGATCAGTCCTTCTGTGGGGGGTATGTTTGAGCAGAGACTGGGGCTAAGCTTATTTGGCTCCCAAGGCCTGATGCTTTTCCTGACTGAAGTGCTATGATTGAATTTATGTTTTTTGACTGCAGGCTTATTTCCTGGTTTCTCAGATTTAAAGAAACTAATTGAAATAATAAACGTCCTTCTTCTTGTGATTGAATCTACGGTGGTAATAATAAAAAATAACACCATCTCTCCCTCTTCTTCCTCTCTCCATGTGTACCCCTTGGCCCCTAATGAAGTAAATCTCCCAACACCTGGCCTCACCTCAGACGGAACACAGGAGAGCGTTGAACACCGACTTAAGGAAAGCATATAGAGTCCTTATCTTATGTAGGGGAATGTAAAGTGCATAAAAACATTTTTTATTATGTAATTAAAGTACTCAACTTGCCTTGTATCTACTGATATGCATTATTATTATGCTGGTACCTGCGTCTTAAAAAAAAGAAAACAAGGTTCTGGAATGTCATTTTGGCGTACATGTTTGATTGCATGATGGTGCATGGGAACTGAAATTCTGGCCCATTTCCCCTAAACTTGCACTGGTTATACACGGTTTTCTGAAATTGAGCAGGGCCAATTTCTGATGTCTGCAAATGGTTCATATTTACACAAGGGCTGAGGAGATTGCTGAAATGGTTGTACCCTGGGAAAGCTTTATAAGAAAGATGATTTATGAGAAGTGTTCAATGAAGGAAAAGGACAGACAGGAGGCCAGAGGGAAGTTTGGAGGAGAGCAGAAGGCTAGGCATTGCAAGAAGAGGTGTCAAGTGACGGGGAGGGTAAGTGGAATTTACTGGCTGCAACAGAGACATCTTGTCTATGCAGCAAGGCAAAGGGATGTTATTCGTGGAAGTGGCGTTTGGTAATGAGCCTTAAACTCATGATGAAAGGCTCTAATTTAAACCAGTGGAAAACTTGCAACTTGAATCTGTGGAATGATTCAGTGGTAGCTGTCGGTAAGTTTTTGAGTGAGGAATGATGTCATTAAAGAGGACATGAGAAAGATCCTTCTTAGTCTCTAACATCTGGATGAAAGGAGTCCAGAGGAGCTTGAGGAGTCTACAGTGGGGGACAATGGATCATGACCTGGGTCAGGGGGTAACAAGGGAAGGGTTCAAAGCACCGTATGTGGGGTAAGAACCAGTGTGAGAGAGCAACTTCAGGATTAGAGATAAGGCAGAGAAATATTTTGGTTGAAGGGAAGCCCAGGGTAACAAGTCGGGAAAATGAGAGAGAAGTAACCCCACTGACAACAAGGGAAGAAGTGGGAAGGCAGAGGGTTGCTGCAGTAAGGAATGATCTCTGCATGTAGAACATGACATATGATAACCTTCGGAGAGGTAAAAGTTGGCAGAAAGTTGTGGTGCATGAATCCGGTTGCTGATGTTCAGAGACCATGTTTAAATTCTATGTGGATTATGTAAAAGACTTCTCGGGAGATCGTTTATTTGGGTGTTGACTCATGGTGGTCTGGCCCACAAATATGTCTTTTAGCAGTTGGTTTCTTCCAGAGAATCAAGTCCTGGGCCCTGGGACGGCACACTTGGAGAATTGTAAGGACTGCAATACGAGGGCACGAGGGGCAGAACGTAGATGAAACTGGGAAAGCAGAGAGGTTAACACAGAGTGAGTGTATATACCAATGTCAGGAGGTTTAGTGTTACTGAATGAGTACTGAGGAATCAGTGATGCTTTTTCACGCCAGGGAATGACATGGTCGAATGTACGTGTTAGAAAAACCTGGGGCACCTGGGTGGCTCCGTTGGTTAAGCATCTACCTTTGGCTCAGGTCATGATCTCAGGGTCCTGGGATGGAGCCCCGTGCCGAGATCCTTGCTCAGCAGGGAGTCTGCTTGGGATTCTCTCTCTTCCCCTGCCCCTACCCCTGCTCATGTGCTTGTGCTCTGTCTCCAGAATCTAAAATCTTTAGTTAAAAAAAAAAAGAAAGAAAGAAAAGAAAAACCCAACTGGCAGTGGTAAGGATGGCAGATTGAAGAGGAGGAGATGTTATAAGCGAGACCACTGCCTAGAGGGGGATTATTTAAAGAACGTCCAGGGCGCCTGAGTGGCTCAGTTGGTTAAGCAACTTCTTTCGGCTCAGGTCATCATCCTGGAGTCCTGGGATCGAGTCCCACGTTGGGCTCCCTGCTCAGCAGGGAGTCTGCTTCTCCCTCTGACCCTCTTCCCTCTCGTGCTCTCTATCTCTCATTCTCTCTCTCTCTCAAATAAATAAATAAAACCTTTTAAAAAAAATCTTTAAAGAATGGCCAGAAATCCCATTTGCCAGGAAATATTAGTTATGAGAACGCTTGGGACAACTCATGGGCTAAGTTCCCATGATTTTCAGACTTAGTGCTATGCTATCTATTGTACAGTTTAGAACACTGAGGGTCATGAGACAGTTAGGTGTTAATTTACTCCAGAAATTGCAAAGAAGAAAGCAAAAAAGTATTTGAGTGACTAGAACCTTAAATGGAGAAGGGAGCAAGAGTATTGTGATTAAGACATACATTATGGGAACTGCCTCCCTGGCTCAGGGTTCAGCCAGAGAGGCAGAGACTGGGATCTGTGTGTATGTACAAAGAGAATTGGTTTTCACAATTGCAGGGGCTGGTCAGGCAAGCCCCATGCCCGTCAGACGGGCAGGGGTAAAGAGAAGGTCAGGAGCCAGCTGGAAATCCATGAACTTGAGCTTGAGCTGAAGCTGGGAGTCTCTGAGCTTCAAGAAGGGCCAGCTCCCTCTTGAAAGGGCTTCTCCTTGTCTCAGTCAGACCCAGCATCGATGATGGCCCTTTTTGATTAACTCAAAATCAACTGACTTGGGACTTTAATTATGTCTGCATAATCCCTCAGTGGCAGAACTTAGATTAGTGCTTGATTGAACAATTGGAGGATGATGTGTGCACGCTTCAAAACGGCCCCTGTCTCCTTGCTCCTTCCAGCTCTCATGGGGAGTACCCTTGCAGCCGGCCCGATCCAGAACCATGCTAGAGAGGGCATGTGCACAGACTTCAGACTAGTTACCCCAACAGATCACAAAGCCATGAGCTGTCCTTCTACGGCAACTTTTCAGGTGTTCAGTGTTCAGGAGAACACTATTCTGGAGACAGTGAGAGCTGGAAATGCAAATTATATTCCTTCCGGTTTTAATAGTCATGAGGCTTCAGTGTCTCCATGCAGTATTGCAGGACTTTACTGCTATTCAATGAGAATGTTTTCTTTCAGAAAATGTTAGCATTTTTGTTACGTTTTCTTCTATATTAAATAATGCACACGTTCATTTTAATAAAGTAGAATAAATATTTATAATTCCAATAAGGAATATTCATATTATAAAGCCAAACCTAAAATCGGGATACCTGACTTTCCAAGAAAAGTCAAAAGACTTCTATTTTCTTCCATGGCTTAGCTTCTAATTAGTTTAGTCACCTTGGCCAAATCATTTACCCCAAAACCCACACCTGAGTTTTCTCATGGGTATTATGAGGTAGCTGACTCCAAGGTCTTTTAAGATCTAGAAGTCTATTGGCCACATTCATAAAACAAATTATAAATTATTTCTTAAAAATTGTCTGTTTGATATTATTGCCTAAACTGCTGATAAATCAACTCAAACAATCCAGAATCTCCTACTAAGTTAACAACACTATCTATTGTTTTTTATGTCTATAGCATTCTAGAAATCTGTATTTCACCATGGACTTATCAATCCCCCACAGGTTAATCTCCTTAGGGCAGTTTCGGGATGCTTCAGACCTCACAGGATGGGAAATGTGAACTGTAGTGGGTTCTCTCCATCAAGATGGAGCTGACAGTCATTATACATCATGAAATAGCTACAGAATAAAAGAAACCCATCATGGCAGTTCCTAAGTTCTAAACTACTGTACATCACAGACCGGATCATTGCTTGCCAGCCAGACTTGAAGACCATTTACTGTTTATTGTAGTGACGTTCTGGGATGACCTTTTCCTGATTTGTTTCAGGATCGCAACACTATGAATTCGTCAGCGTTATTTCCCCGGAGAGAATGAAGACGCCTGAAAGGAAGTTACAGCTCTTATTTTCCTTCACATGCATCAATTTTTTTTCGGGGGGGGGAGACTATCTATCCATCAGGGGGTGTGATCATCTCTTTGTTCCCAGTATGAGGCCCCAGGACAGGCTTTCCTGAGAACAATCAAAGATCTGAGTGTTCTGAGGCAAATTCTATCAAACTGTTGGGAAGAAACACGAATGAGCCCCAAATAGTGTTAATTTCTCATTCTTTTCAAAAGCCAGCCTTTTTTGTTTTCTGAAAAAGAAAATGAATGTAAAATACCACATCAGGCAACCTGTTAAAAGACCTCAAAAGACTAAGACAATGTAACCAAGGAGACAGAGAGCAAGAGACTGCTGGAGGCCGAGAGAGGAGGAGGGAGGGGCGGGATTTAGGACAATTTCTGACCCAGGAGCCCCTCCCACCCCGCCCCCTGAAATCTAGCTATATTGCTACCTTCAGGTAGATAGGACTTCTTATTGGAGAGTTGGAAATACGATAAGCAGTACTCACCTTACTTTTCTTTTTTTTTTTTTAAGATTTTTATTTATTTATTTGACAGAGAGTGAAAGGCAGCGAGAGAGGGAACACAAGCAGGGGGAGTGGGAGAGGGAGAAGGAGGCCTCCCACGGAGCGGGAAGGCCGGTGCGGGACTCGATTCCAGGACCCTGGGATCATGACCTGAGCCGAAGGCAGCCGCTTAACCGACTGAGCCACCCAGGCGCCCTCACCTTACTTTTCTAGAGCAATTCGTTCACTCAACAAATACTCATTGGGCCTGTACTCTATACCAGGCATATCGGGGAAAGAGCTGTGAACCCAGGAACACATTGTGTAGTGGATTCTCATATACTGTGTCTTTTCTCAGGCCTTGCATAATCTAGGTAGGAATAGATATTAGAAATATGAGATATTTTTGCCTCCTAGCATAAAATCAGAATATGAACTAAAAGAAAGCACAAAATCTGACTACCCAGGTGCTTTTATTTTTTTTATTTTCATAGAAAGAAGTGATGGTTAGTACTTCTTTCTAGACATCTTCAGTCAGACATTTTACAGTTTGTCCAAAATTATACTTGGCTCCAGGAGGGCAAAAACTTTGCTTAGTTTGTTTCTGTTTTTCTAGCTCCCAAAACAGTGCCTGGAGCATAGTCAGGATCTAATAAATACGTGTTGAATGGATGCAAAGGACCAGCAGTCCAGATGTTCTAAAACATCAACATTGATTATCATTTAAACTTTCCAATCAGGTATCTGTTACTGTGCAGACACTGTCTCCTCAAGCACGGTTCTTTATATACTCTGTGTTTATGGAATCACTTGACATAAATACTTTTATTAAACATATGGTCTGTGAGTTCATCAAGTGAGAGCACTCACAAAACATGCAATATGACAACTCACAGTCCCAATTTTCCATTTGGTAAGTAACATCGTTTGTCTTGTATCTACGATCTCAATTCAGAGTGTTTTCATTTCTTCATGGACACCAAATGTTCAACTTGGCTCTTGAAACACTTTTGTTTATTTTCCTCCCAAATTAGTTAAACAGCTGAAATGTTACAGGTTTTTCTTTCCTGTCTCTTTTCCTCTTTGTCTCTTTTGAGTTCTCTAATTTTTTTCAAGAAGATCACCCTCAAGGCTATCACACATGACATACTGTTACAAAGACCATTGATTTGACTCTGAAAATCGCACGGGCATATTCATTCAGAGGGCTGAAAACACTGTTGAAGGATTATTGTGGCAGAGAGTGTTCTTTTTCTGTAGATTGAATTCATCTGTCATTCACATTCTGATTCCAAGCACTCAAGAAAGTCATGCAATAGTCTGTATATTACATATTAGACATATTATATATCATGCATACTGCATTATTATATGTAATCTATGTATTATAATATATGGTAGTTTAAAAAGTGTTTTACCTTGGTCATTTTCAAACAGATCTAAAGTAAATGGAATAGTATAAGGAATCAGATACCTGACTGGAAAGTTTAAATGATAATCAATGTTGATGTTTTAGAACATCTGGACTTCTGGTCCTTTGTAGAAGCAGAAACAGGCAGTAAGGAGTACAGGATTTGGAGGGAAGAATGTGGTCGTTTTTAAAAATGTACTCCAGTAAAAGCTCAGCGAAGAAGAGACGTATGAGGAAGCCACACAGGCGTGCTGGGAGGAAGGATTCCCGGTGGAGTGCAGCAAGTACAAAGGCCCTGAGGTCTGGGGTATTAGAGAAGCACCGAGGGAGGCTAGTGTGTCTGGGTCAGGGTGAGCACCGGGAAGGAGTGGGAGATGAGGGGGAGGTGAGACCGTCCCCACCCAGTTCTGACAAGGTCCCTCCAACCCTACGGGGTCTCTGCAGTAAAGACTGCCCATCTGAGTGATCATGGGCTGGTAGAAAATGATGAAGCTTCTGTGCTACTGCCTTGGTCGCTGGCGGGGGCCACTGAGAAGACCATGAGCTCGCTGGAATGCTGGAGAGGACCTTATTGACCCAGCAGCCGGAGGCTATCAGGGCAGCCCACTCCCCACAGTGGAGTAATGACAGCTCTCTTAAAGAGAGATCTGAGGGCGCCTGGGTGGCTCAGTTGGTTGAGCGACTGCCTTCGGCTCAGGTCATGATCCTGGAGTCCCGGGATCGAGTCCCGCATCGGGCTTCCTGCTCGACGGGGAGTCTGCTTCTCCCTCTGACCCTCTTCCCTCTCGTGCTCCCTCTCTCTCATTCTCTCTCTCTCAAATAAATAAATAAAATCTTTAAAAAAAGAGAGAGAGATCTGAGCGGCTCACATCCTTTCAGACATAAGCAGAGCCTTATTCCAGTAAATAAAATAAAATGTCCAAGCTAACAGAGTATCTCCAAATTCAAGTCACACTGAAAACTACCCCTCCCTTGGCTGAGATCTGCTTCAGGCTTGGAGGCCTTCAGGGGAGGAGATGAGTGACATAGCTGGCTTCTCTCTCCCTTGCTCACCTCCTCTCTGGCTTAATGAGTCCAGCCGAAGGGGAGAAGGGGCTAGAAGAAAGAAGCGTCCATTCCAGTGGAGTTGGGGCCCCCTGGGCCTAGTGAGTGTTCACCAGAGGTAGGGAGAGTGAGGCACCTGCCTCAGGCACAAAATTTAAGGGGGGCATCCAGAAACTCAATAATCAAGTTAAATATTTCAACGGAATGGTTTTTTAAATAAGAAGTAATGCAAAAAACCCAGGATGAGCTGGTATCCCATTTTCCCCAGGTGGCCTAGGAGCTATTGAGGCAATTTGAAGAGCTGCATTTAACATTACGTTCTCTAAACATGGGGAATTATGTGCAGCTCTGCAAATCTGCCTTACCTGCCAGCCCGCACCTCTGTGAGCAAGGCCTTCCTCACCTTGCCAACCTGGCACGCCTCTCATTCTTCAGGATCCAGCTCAAGGGTCTCCTACTCCTCCAAGCCTTCCTTGACTACTGTTACAGACTAAATGTTTATGTTTCATAACGTTCATACGTTGAACCTCTAACTCCCAAAGTGAGGGTGTTAGGAGGTGCGGCCTTTGGAAGGTGATGAGGTCATGAACTGGAGCCCTCCTTCATGCGTGGGATTAGTGCCCTTATAAGAAGAGACCCGACAGAGCTTGCTTCTTTCTCCCCACCACAGAAGGAAACCGGGAAGAAGGCCCTCACCAGACCAAATCTGCTGGCACTTTGACTTCCCAGCTGTGGTATTTTGTTATTGGAGCAGAGCTGACTAAGATGGCCATCCCCACCCCTCCCATTGTTCCATGGCTCAGAAGGATTTTCATACCAGTCAGTGTACAGCCCATGTACCTCCCACACCCTCTTCACAACCATTCGTCCAGCCCTAGCTGACAGTGATCTCTAAATCACAAACACCTTCCCTCCATTTCGAGAGAGGACCTGGTACTTCACAGATCCCTTAGATTTTTCTCGCAGCAATACTTTGGGCATCGCTGTTTCTTCTTTTAAACTGCGTAAACTCTTTCAATGTATCAATGTACCATAGTTTGTTAAACAGTCACCCTAAGGTGGTTACTTAAGTTTTTCTATCTTTTGCTATAAAAATAATGCAGCGATGACTCTTGATGTATCCACATCCCTTTGTACTTGAATTGGTTATTTGATCAAGAATCCAGTGACAAGGAGGAATCACATTTGAGATTCTGTTCAAGCTTTATGTTTTGCTCAGAGATCATAAGCTTTTAAATTGTCACTATATAGCACTCTTCTTAACTTTTTCTTTCTTTCCTTTTTTTTTTTTTTGCATATTCCTAACTCAGAACTCATTGTTTAAATCCTCAAATAGCTTTGACATATACAAACAAATTGAATGTCCCCAGCATCTTCTTTTTATCCAATTTTCTGATGAGGACACACTACGAAGCTCAGTGTAAGATCAACAAAAGAAAGAAAAGAAGAGAAAACACATAGTTCCATGACTTCGTGACGCTGAGGTGTCTCCTGTTGAGCGGCTCTTCTGGGACAGAGCAACTATATGGAGCTGCCTCAGTGCTACTTCTCAGATTTAAGAAGATAGAAGCACATGAAAACAATTACATAGAAAAAAAATCAAGAAAAGTTAAAAGAATCCTTAGGATAATGAAATGCAACAAAAACACAAGTTTAGAAACATCTTTGAAATTCAAACTAGATTTCTTGTTCTTTGGGAGTGGTTGAAGGCAGATGGGAAGAACCACACGGGTCAGACACCAACAAATCCCCCTGCCCCACCAAGTTCCATTGCTGTTTTGTAAGGGATAGTGTGTGCGTGTGTGTGTGTTTAAGAATACGGTGTTCAAAAAAAAACAAAAACAAAAACAAAAAACCCAGACCAACCATTTATTAACAAATCTTCCCAAGTTTCAAGAATTTTCTGACAAAATATCTGATGTCATCTCAGAATCTCAAAGTCCCCAAGAACAAGCTGATTAGCTAAAGGCTGACCTCAGAGGGGACCCATTCATTAGGCTAAGTGTTTCGAATGCCCATGGCAAAGGGATGAAAATGAACGTTGGAACTCTCATTCCGCCCTCTTCTGGGAACTCGCCCCTCCACTGACTTCAAAAATGTAACCCCCAGAAAACCTCAACTTTGGGGATCACTCACTGATCTTCCTCTAGTCTCAGACCAAGGCAAGCAAAGGGGTCAGGTGGACTGCTGGGTTTCACCTGGAAGAAAAATTTCTCCCTGAAGCATTACCTTTTCCCCCCGCCCCTCAGATGCAGGAACATGGTCTGGTGGGCTTATTCCACCCTGCTTCCCGTGGCCCTTCTTCATGAGCCACAGTGACATCGAGAGAGCCCCTGCACTCCTATAGGGGCAAGGCACCCCAAGGCCCAGGCCCCTCAGCTTGGGGTTGCACGTGAGCACACGTCACTTGTGTTCATCCACAGGCACTCCTGGACTGGGGCCCCTTTCCCTGAGAAGAGGCAAAATAGATTCCTGCCTTCTTCCTGCTTCTCTTACCATTTCCCTCCTACGCTCACTTTGTTTTTCTGTGACCTCTAACTCCAGCCTCTCCAGTCGGATACACTGGACCAAATATTAGCTTTGCAGTCCAACAGATTAAGTCTTAATCTGGCTGTGCCACTGAGACGGTGTAGGATCCCGGGCATGTAATGCCATTGCCTAGAAGAGCTCGTTCCTGGGGCGCCCGGAGGGCTCAGTCGTCAAGCGCCTGCCTTTGGCTCAGGTCATGATCCCCGGGGTCCTGGGATCAAGCCCCGCAGGTCACAATCTCGGAGTCCTGGGATCGAGCCCCGCATCGGTCTCCCTGCTCAGCGGGGGGCCTGCTTCTCCCTCTCCCGCTCCCCCTGCTTCTGTTCCCTCTCTCGCTCTCTCTCCATCAAATAAATAAAATCTTAAAAAAAAAAAAGCAAAGAGACTTTAAAAAAAAAAAAAAGAGTCGTTCCTATTTCCTCTTGTCCCACCTGAAACCAAAAACAGGCCTGAAGCTTGCATATTCATAAGGATACTCATATAAGACACTCAATACAGAGGTTACCTGCTGGAGGGGCATAGGAGCCAGACAATTTGGGAACAAAAATAGGAAGGACACTTTTTGTTGCATATCTTTTTAAACTTCTAGCTTTTGAACCATATAAATATATTATCCATTCAACAAAAGTATAACACAAAATAAATAAGAAATACTTCTGCAGGAAAAAAATCACCTCGTGTAAATCAAATCTGACTTTGTCACAGATAAAACATTATAATAGGTTTATTTTGTTTAATGTTGATGAGTTTTGACAAATGAATTTTTTTCTTAAAATGGCCATAAATATTAAATATAATGAATTGTATCTGCATTATAGTATAAGGTGATAAATAAAAACTGTATTACTTCTGTTCTTTCTTATTCCATCCACTGAGTCGTGAAAATCTCCTGAGTAAAATGTTAACATTCGTAAAGCACTTCAAAGTTTACAAAGGCCCTCATATGCTTGGTCTAATTAAGATCTTCCAGGCACAGAAGCAGCCAGAGCGGGCCCAATTCTTCACGCCCCGGCTGAGGAAATGAGTTCCAATTCATTCAAGGTCACAGAACAAGCAAATGACAGAAGTGGGATTTGAATCCAGTTCTCCTGGCTCTTCATGATGCCATGATGTTTCCTCCAATTTCAGGGCAGAATTCATATGTGAAATGTTTAAATTTAGCTTGAGAGACTGGAAAGAGAAAAGTAAGACTTAAATAACAATTCTGTTGACAACACCATCATAATTCAAACATGCCGTATTTTACACTTCACTGCTTCCATTTCTCTATTCTTAGCTCTCCAGTGTGTTGCCCAGGAATGCTGGACACTGTCTCTGACTCCAAAATGTGTGTTTGTAGTGTGTCCCTCCTTTGAAGGGAGTTCAGAGCAGAGAGCTGGAAATAGTTGGTCTGGATGAGAAAAGAAAATCAAGCTTTCTCTTACTCTGCAGAGTGTGATGAGCTAGGATTAATACCCTAAGATGGCAAGACATGCAGCGTAGCACCCTCGGGAAAGATTATGCCTACATATTTGGTTTAATTTAAGGGAAAATGGTAAATTGGATTTTTATGTGTGTAACATATTATGAAAAAATGTACAGAAAAGGAAAATTTCACTGAGGTTTTTTTTTTTTTTCCCACTCCCACAAGCAATTCTCTTTTTAGCAGCAACTGAGAAAGCTAAACATTTATTTATATCTTTTCACTGTTCCATATTGTCTTGTCATCATCTTTGGTTGAATACAGTGGAGTTTTTCAGTGAGAGGGTCCTTTGTTAAGGATAAATCTAACTGCAGAGATTAAACATAAAAACACGTACACGTGAGCTAGTATTCCACGCTGCAGTTATTTAAGGATTTTGAAATCAGAAAGCCTGGCTCAAGCCCTACCCTGGTCCTACCTGGGAAACTTTGGGCAACAAACTCAAACTTTCTGAAGACTCACTTCCTATCTTAGAATCATGGGGCAGTCAAGAAAGATAATGAATTTAAAGTAAAAATATACTTCTTGCAATGTAGCATTCATTCGTTCATAATCCATTCAACGGATATTTAGTACCTCTTCTGTGCACACGCTGAACCCATCCCTGGAGACATAGCAGGGAGCGAATCAGCAGCTCCGGCCCCAGGAAGCTCACATTCTCTGAGGGGGGGACAGACAATAACAAATAAGATAAAATTTTAAAGAGTAGCCATAAAAATATTGGGGTGAGAGGAGAGAACATTAAAGGTTTTAAGCAGATCATTTAGGGAAGACTGTGGTAAGAAAGAACAAATTTAATAAATGTTATTTACAATTATTATGGTGGTGACATATATTCCACATTCACATATTATATTTGCAATTGTCTGTGAGTAGACCAATGAATCTAACTCTATTACTGGCAAACGTAGAAGATAATCATACACACACATTCACGATGGCCAGCCTCTTCCTGCTTCTCTGCAAATAATTTAATATCCTAGAATTTTTCTATGGCTCCCTGTTGTTAAACACTTGGTTTACATATAATTTTATAATACATCTGGTATAAAGGTTATAATAATGTTATGATCAAAACCAGTCTAAACTTATCAAAATCAATATATAAGGTAGATCTACTCCTTTTTAAAAAAATGCTGTCTGTAGGGTGGAGTGTCCATTTTGCATTTCCTTGACGTAATAACCTCACTTGCCCCCTGTGGGAAGTTCCCTTTGAAGCAGTTGTCACACCCAGAGAAAACAGGCCTCTGTGCCATTCATTAATTTTCAGAAAATAGAGTCTTTATCCACATCCCTTCTGTGATGATGAGCCCACTTAACTTTTCCCTTTATTTCTTACCTTCTGGTGTTTCTCTTTTTCCTTTCCCTCTTCTTCTTTACCTTCTCTCAGATTCCTCCCTCTGGTCCTCTCCTCCTTTTTTCAGCCCTGTCTCCCTGTAATTTCCTTGGAGAAGAGGAGGCATTTTATCGTTAAGTGAGGACATCTCAGACTCTGCAGAATAGGAATCCCTCCAGTCCTTTACCCTAGGCAGCTTGAATCATCAGAAAGCTTGGCTCAAATCTCTAATGGCAAAGAAGGAAAAATGGCGCCGTGCACCAGCCGTGTGGCCCCAGGTACCTCGACCTCTCTGAATCTGTTTCCTCAGTGGAACACCCCTGTATTTTCGGCTTAAAGCTTGTGTTATGGCATCGCAAGGCAGCAACTGCTGAATGGTGTAAATTAATGAAGTCTTGAAGGATTATGGTCATCTCATTTCATGTTCCAGTAACTACATTCATAACTTTTTTTTTAAGCGTGTGGTGTACTGTAGGCCCTAAAAAGGAGTTATTACCTCACTTGGCACTGTTCTCAGCAGTTTTCTCTTTGAGCCCGATCCTTCCCTTCTGCCCTTCCCAGTGTCTAAAATGAGCTCTACTGGGGCACCAGGGTGGCTCAGTCGGTGAAGCGTTTGCCTTTGGCTGGGGTCAGGATCCCAGGGTCCTGGGATCGAGTCCCACGTCAGGCTCCCTGCTCAATGGGGAGCCTGCTTCTCCCTCTCCCACTCCCCCTGCTTGTGCTCCCTATCTCTATCTCTCTTTCAAATAAATAAATAAAATCTTTTGAAAAAAATAAAAAATAAAATGAACTTTACTTTTTCTGGTATCTTTGGGTTCCTGAAGCAGCAGGTCCTTTCTTCCCGACCCAAAAACCCTTGCTTGGGTCTGGAGCGTAGTCTTTCACAGCCGGGTGCTGAGAGGGCCAGGGAAGGAACGTGGGCTGGCCTAGGGCGCTGGGGCCCCTCCTTCACCACACCATATGTCCTCTGAGGACAGGCACTGGAGTCTCATTTAATTGAAATTCTTGTAGAAAATCACTGACAATAGCATTAGCCGTCACCGGCTCTTTTCATTGTCCAAATAATCCTTGTCTGTTTTTGTGCAGATGTTGCCTTGCTCCTGGGTCAGCTGTGAGTGTGTGGACTCCTCGTCAGTGATGTGGACACTGCCCAAATAGTAATCAACACAGAAACTTTAGAAAATTACCAACAGATTACGGCTTCTGTCAGCCAGCACTTTCAATGCCAGCTAGCTGGGGGGGCTTTTTTGTTCGGGTTTGTTTTTTGTGTGTGTTTCTGTGGGGTTTTTTTGGTACTGGAGCAGGTTGTGATTTATAGGAAGGCTTTGTGGAGGCAAATGAACATATGGGGCTCACACCCAATTAACAAGCTTGGACAGACGAGGGCACATACATGGTGTGTTTGCAAGGATAAGCAACAACTGAGAAAACTGGGGATCCTTTTCTCCCTTTCTCTTACCATAATAATCCGGGACAAATTTAATACAACCCTGTGTTACCCCATCATAATGCTCTATGTTGTGAGGAATGCCAAAGAAGTAAGGGACATGTCCTGCCTGTCAAGGGCAAATGTAAGGAGGTTGGATCACAATGACCACAGTAGGAGTCACTCACCAGGATAGAAAAAAAATAAAAATAAAACTGCAAGTTTCTATTCACATTTACCTACTTTGAAATCCAAAGGATAAGAGTGACATACCATCTAAGTTAGATGCAAAAGGAAACATCTTCGTCTCACCCCTGCTTCTGCTACACACTCTCAGTCACCTCCCGAGGGCTCCTTCAGCTGGCCCTCAATGACTGCTCTCCCCTGTATTTTATAGGTTCCCCAAAGAATTTCTGCTTCTGTGAGGCCACCTCCACCATGATGGCATGGAAAATCACAGAGAGCACTGCAGAGTCCCAAAGCATCCAGCAAATCACTAGAGCTTTCTGCTGCCCAAGGGCTCCAGACCTGGGCTTCTCCCATGTGGTCCCTGCCCACCTTCTACCTCAAGGAGACTGCTACTTTTTTCTTTTTTTAAAAGAATTAACACTATTGCTATTTAAACAGCTATACAATATTTTCTCTAGTCTGACCTATGTCCTTCCTTTACATGCATGTTTAAACGGTTTCCAAAAAACTCAGTCTCCTGGGAAGCATGAATTTTTAATGATTTAGATCAGTTTTGTCATCTCTACTGATTTTAGCTGAACGATGTGTCCTGGTAATAATGTGAATTTAGATTTAACAGGTCAACTTTTATTTCAACCCTATGGAGTTTGGAAAGAGCCCTAGAAACCAATAAGAAACCAAACTCTCCAGGAGCCTGGGTGGCTCAGTCGGTTAAGCGTCTGCCTTCAGCTCAGATCATGATCCCAGAGTCCTGGGATCGAGCCCTCTGCTCAGTGGCAAGTCTGCTTCTCCCTCTGCCTCTGTGGTTGCTTTTGCTCTCTTGCAAATAAATAAATAAAATCTTAAAAAAACAAACAAAAAAACCAAACCTCTCAAGAAGTCTGGTAAGTTCCTCTACCTCCATTTTCCCATCTGTCAGCAGATGTCACTTAGGGCCACACAGTTTCCATATCACACAACTTCCAGAAACACGGTTCACATCATGGTTGAGCAAAGGCTGCCTGTCTATAATCACACAAGGGGTGGGCAAATTAAATGATCTTCAAAATCCCTTTGAGCTAAAATTTAATTATTATGTCAATGTGGTACTCCAATTTTTCTCTAAATTTTCCTTACATTTACTTTTAAAGTATCATTTTACCAGTTTTTTTAACATGTGTTCTGGACCAAATTTGCTTTAAAAATATTTTGAATTTAAGTTCATGTGCTACTTTTAAGAAAATGAAATAATAAATATAAAAAAAATTTAATGAGTTTTAAATCTTTACGAACCCCACAAAAATCAAAATCCTGTAATTCATACAACATGTCATAGAGATAATCTACACAGTGGTTTTTTTCCTTTTTAATTTTTATTTAAATTCAATTAACATCTAATGTATTATTGGTTTCAGAGGTAAAGGTCAGTGATTCATCAGTCCTACATAATACCCAGTGCTCATTACATCATGTGTCCTCCTTCATGTCCATCACCTAGCAATCCTGTCTCCCAAGCCCCCTCCCCTCCAGCAACCTTCAGTTTGTTTCCTATGATTAAGAGTCTCTTATGGTTTGTCTCCCTCTCTGATTTCATCGTTTTATTTTTCCCTCCCTTCCCCTATGATCCTCTATTTTGTTTCTCAAATTCCACGTGTTAGCGAGATCATATGATAATTGTCTTTTTCTGATTGGCTTATTTCTCTTAGCATAATACCCTATAGTTCTATCCACGTCGTTGCAAATGGCAAGATTTCATTTTTTGATGGCTAAGTAGTGTTCCATTGTATATAGATACCCCATCTTCTTTAACCATTCATCTGTCTCCGGACATCTGGGCTCTTTCCATAGTTTGGCTGTTGTGGATATTGCTGCTATAAATATTGGGGTGCAGGTGCCCCTTCGGATCACTACATTTGTATCTTTGGGGTAAATATATAGTAGAACAATTGCTGGGTCGTAGGGTAGCTCTATTTTCAACTTTTTGAGGAAACTCCATACTGTTTTCCAGAGTGGCTGCACCAGTTTGCTTTCCCACCGACAGTATAGGAGGGTTCCTCTTTCTCTGCATCCTCGCCAACATCTGTCGTTTCCTGACTTGTTAATTTTAGCCCTTCTGACCCATGTGAGGTGGTATCTCATTGTGATTTTGATTTGTATTTCCCTGATTTTATTGTAAGTGCTGGCCATTGGTATGTCTTCTTTGGAGAAATGTCCATGTCTTCTGCCCATTTCTTGATTGGATTATTTGTTCTTTGGGTGTTGAGTTTGATAAGTTCTTTATAGATTTTGGATACTACCCCATTATCTGATAAGACATTTGCACAGCAAAGGAAACAGTTGACAAAACCAAAAGATAACCCACAGAGTGGGAGAAGATATCTATACAGTGATTTAAACTGAGGTTGCTAACAAATTTAAATGGATTACTAGAAGTCAAATACTGTTGCTTTCCATTGTAATCCATATGGAATATTCCTAGGGCTTAACATCACCATAAATACTGTGTGCTCTGGAATGACCTTCCCTACAAGGATCATTGGTCTTGGAATCCAAATAAAGGAGTTTAGTGACTGAATCATTAACAAGAAGCCCTTGATGAAATGATTCTCCCTGTTAAGTGGTCCTAATAGTGTTAGAATCCAGCTCTTCACCTTTAGGTAGTAGCATATTTATATCAAATCACTATTCTTCATATCGAACCAAAAGGACACAGGGAAGCTTCAAAGTTTATTAAAACCATGTTGACTGACAACAAGTAGCTTTTCCTTTCTTTGTAATTCCCAGATCAACAGTATCTTACAGTGCAATGTGCCAGGAAATCTACAAACTCAAAGCGTAGCTTTTCCTGCTATAAATTAAGCCCATTTCCTTGTTGTTATCAACCAAATGCTTAATTATCACTCTCCTCTTTCACAATCCCTTCACAGAACTCAAGACTCTTTGGTCTTGGTCTTCCTCTACTTTTCCATCTCTGCAAAAGGACATTGTTTTAAAACATCCTCCATTTTAATGACTCATCCAAAATCTATACCTAATTTAAAAACCAGGTAGAATATTCTCTGTGATGCCTGACTGCTCACTATGTACCAGGCATTGTTCATGATACTGTGTGTGTGTATATATATATATATATATATGATTACCTTATTTAATCCTCACACCAACTCTAAGAGGTAGTTCTGTATTCTCATTTTACAGGTGAGGAACCTGAGGCACAGAGAGGTTATGTAGACGGCCCAAGGTCACACTATTGGAAGTCAGCAGAGCAGAGTCTGTGCTCATAATCACTGTTCTGCAAGCCTCATCCCTACGTTGAGCTTATTTGTTTGGTAGTCAGCTTTCTAAACACTGATGATCACACATACCTAATTGCCTTCAGAACATCCTTCTGGTAAGTAAATTATTGCAAGTCTAAAAGCTTGCTTGCCAATGGAACACACTCAAGTCATCAGAGAAAGAAATTATGCTCTAAACATGTCTAGTTCAGTGCCCTCCCCTCCCAGACTACTCTCGCCCTGCTTTTTTGTTTGTTTGTTTTGCAATGGTACCTTTGATATTCAACTCCTTCTTTGTGTTGAATACATTGAATTTCACTTTAATTACCAGATACTGTCTGTGCAGCGTTTAAAATTGAACTAAAAATGTAGAGATTACTATATAGAGAACTATAGAAAATTTTAGACTATTACTGGTAGTTAAAAGTAAAAAAAAAAATGATAAAATGAAAAATATAAAAATGATATTTTGTTCAGAATTTTGCGTAAGACAGGCTAAAAATTTTCCTTAGGAACAATTTTCTACAGGCCATATTCACGTTAACCACTACATGGTGTAAGTGGGTATTTTCAGATGACTGGGGCAAAGCTAATAACTTCAAAGCAATAGAAATAAAAGCAAAGTGAAACCATAGAACACTAAAATCCCAATTTCCAGTAAGTCTAAATTTTAGTCCTTACTCCACCAAGGAGTGCCCTTGGCCTTCCAACTGAGATTCAGTACACACCAATGACCTCTCCGTGTCCCTGGTGTGCTTTCTTTGGCTCCGTTCTACCCTAGCTCTTGACCGGGTTTCCCTCAAGTGCCATAGATGTTCTTGCAAAGGCCACTAAAGATAAAGGCTTTTATCACAGCTAATCTTTTCCCAAGGCAAATAGTATTCAGGGTGAAAAGAAAGCTCCTGGCTAATTTCTGTTGCTTAGAGAACCAAAACAGATAAAGGAATCGCCTTTAAAAATCGCCACCACACTGTAATATAATCAGGAACTGGGTAAATTCAACAATAGAAGGAAGTCAAATAGGCTGACCTTTCCCAAGTTGTTTTAAAACTGACATGTGAGTGGAAGTTACTGGTGTGGTTTTGTTGCAGCTTCTGTTTTCCTAAGGAATTTGGAATCTAAGCAGGGAAGTAGCCTGTTCTTTAAACTAGGAGTAGAACAAGAAAGAACACACCCATCCTTGGGGGGATGGGGGGGCCATTATTCTAGCTGGGATCCAACTCCCCAAAAGACACATACACACACACACACACACAAAATCACCAACCAGCAACTTAAACAAGAAGTATTATTTATCTCTTACTATTGACCTGCACTGTTCCAAGCATTGGTAGAGCCAGAGGGGAACAAGGATGCAAAAGGAATATTGGAATCCCCTGAGTGAAAAAAAAGGTCTCTCCTCTCAAGAAGCTTACAGCCTAATTCAGCATTGTTGTATTTTAAATATGTTTGAAAGTATTTATTTTTTTGCATCATCATTTGTCATTTTTAAAGTTATTTCTATGGTGTCGACATAAATTGTGATTCCTGAATTTTCTAACACGGTACCAAAATACTATGTATGTTGTACATTGTGTTGTCTTTTCATATAAATACTTAACAAGTTACCAAGAAGTAGGGGCCATCGGTAAGCCACATGTTTTTAGCTGGATTTATAAAATACGGTTCCTAGAACCATGTCCTAATGTGGTAAGTGGACTTATCCAATTTATACTTAACCAGTCAAAAAGTAATGCCCCCAAGTGACACGTGGCCAATACCCTTCTAGCAACCAATACTAGAAGCGGAACCCCATGGTCATTTATTCCTTGGATTGTATCTTCGTCCAGAATTGTGCTGTGTTTGAAATTTTCAGCATCAAACCCGTCATCAAATTATGTTCTGTTTGTCTACCTTGACTGCCCTCGCTTCCATTACTACCCCTGGAGTCCTCATGGGTCCTGCTGATTTCCCATATTTCCCATTTCTTCTGGATTCTTGTCCAGTATTACATGGTCCATAGCCTTAAATGTCTCACACCACATTCCACATTCTTTCGTGCTTCTCCCACACCTGTCCTCTGCATCCTTGATCTTAGATCACTTCATTATCTGTTTTATCTGCAACTGAGTTGGCAGAGAAAAATCTAGTCGCTGTGTTGAGGGCAGCGTTGCAAACTCCTATTTTTTAACCTAGCTATTCTATTTGTTCTTACTTCTCTTACTCATTTCCTACAAAAACGCTGCTGACTTTACATTCTCTTCAAGCCTTCCTCCTTATCCCCAAAACCCACATCTAGGTATGACCTTGCCTCATCTTTCATATAAAAAATAGACGCCGTCAGGCTTGACCCTTCTCGATTTCTCCTTACTGCAGCTCACCAATATTTGCAGGCTATCCTTTTTATTAATTTTTCAGATTTATTTATTTATTTGAGAGAGAGCAGGAGTGGGGGGAGGGGCAGAGGGAGAGGGAAAGAGAGAATCCCAAGCAGAATTCCCCGCTGGGCATGGAGCCCAATGTGGGGCTCCATCTCAGGACCCCAGGTCATGACCTAAGCTGAAACCACGAGTCAGAGGCTCAACTGACTGAGCCACCCAGGCGCCCCTTGCAGGCTGTCTTTTCACTCTTCCAGCCCTGGTATAAAAGCCACTTCTTTGCATGGCCACACTGGGTCATTCTCTCCCAATGCAGGCAGTCAGTCCTCTGTTTTCTGAGCTCCAGTCACATGATGAATATAATCGCTATCAAAATTGATACCTTTAGGGATAGATTTCAAATTTCCTGCTTTCTACTAAATATATTTTAAATTTTTAGCTCAGAAAATGTAGCCTGTAATACTTATAATATTTATGGGTTAACTTTTTAAAATAGGTAAACATTCATACTGTACAAAATTTGGAAAAGTACAACAAGAAATCAGTGAACATTTTTCCACTCCTGGAACTAGATACCCAGTTTCTTGTGTATTTCTCTAAAGATAATCTCTGGCACATGTAAGCAATTAAGTATAGTCTCCCCCACCCACACTTTTTGTACACATAGATACTATCATATTATACACACTGTTATACACCCATCACTTAACAATGGATACCAGAAATTATTCTGAGTCAGTATATAAAGTATTACCTCTTTCTATTTTACAGATGTATGGTTTGGTAGATCACGGATGGTCACAAATTCTTTGCCCCTCTTCTACTTAAAGAGATGGAGTCTATTTCCCTTCCCTTGTATCTGGGCTGCCCTTGTAACTTATTTTGTCAGTAGAATGAAGTAGGAGTAATGTTCTATAACTTTTGAGGCTGGGCCTTAAACAATCTGCAGCTTTACGTCCTGGGAACACTCCCTTCTGGAAGCTAGTCATCGTGCTGGAAGAACACCAAGCTGTGAGGAGAGGCCACATAGATGAGAGTTTATGCTAACGCACTATGGTCAACAATCCTAGCTGATTTTCCATCCAACGGCCTGTACAAACTACCAGCCATGTGAGTGAGCCATCTTGGACATTTCAGCCTAACTGAATCTCCAGATAACTGCAACCCCAAAAGACATCACCTAGAACAGAACTTCTTAGCTAGGTCCAGTCACCCATAGATTTTTGAGAAAAGGTCAATAATTGCTATTGTTTTAAGCCCCTATGTTTAGGGTGGTTTGTGAATAACAATAAATAACCGAAAGCACATAGTTGTCCATCATACGGATGTACTTTAATATACATAATCCAACCTCTATTGATGGACATTCAGGTTGTTTTTCCTTTTGCTCCTCTTTTGTTATTACAGATAATGCTGCAGCTAATCATAATGTATACAATGTCATTTTGCTTGTGTGAGTGTATCTGTGGGATGAGTTCCTAAAGGTAGAATTGCTGGATATAAGAGGATATGCATTTATAGTGTTGATAGATATTTCAAAATTGTTATCCATAGAGATTTTACTAACTTACACTTCTATCAATAATATAAGAAAGTCACTGTTCTTGCACACCCTTACTAACACTGTGTTATCAGACTTTCTGATTTTTGTTAAATCTAATAAGCAGAAAATGATATAATTTCTATCTGTAGTTCCATTTTTATAAATGAAGTTGAACATGTTGTAATATATTTTAGAGCCATTTATATTTTCTCTTAAGCGACCAGTCCCTGTCCCTTGCTCAGATTCTGTTAGGGTGTTGGTTTTTCAATTAACTTATAAAAATCCTTCCAGGAATTTAACCCTTTATTTATCATATAAGCAATCAAGGGGCGCCTGGCTGGCTCAGTTGGTAGAGCATGTATGTGACTTTTTTAAAAATTTTTTATTGTGATGTTAATCACCATACATTACATCATTAGTTTTTGATGTAGTGTTCCATGATTCATTGTTTGTGCATAACACCCAGTGCTCCACGCAGAACGTGCCCTCCTTAATACCCATCACCAGGCTAACCCATCCCCCCACCCCCCTCCCCTCTAGAACCCTCAGTTTGTTTTTCAAAGTCCATCGTCTCTCATGGTTCGTCTCCCCCTCCGATTTCCCCCCCTTCATTCTTCCCCTCCTGCTATCTTCTTTTTTTTTTTTTTGTTCTTAACATATATTGCATTATTTGTTTCAGAGGTACAGATCTGTGATTCAATAGTCTTGCACAATTCACAGCACTCACCATAGCACATACCCTCCCCAATGTCTATCACCCAGCCACCCCATCCCTCCCACCCCCCCCACCCCAGCAACCCTCAGTTTGTTTCCTGAGATTAAGAATTCCTCATATCAGGGAGGTCATATGATATATGTCTTTCTCTGATTGATTGACATATTTCGCTCGACCTCAGGATCATGAGTTCAAGTCCCATGTTGGGTGTAGAGCTTACTTTAAAAAAATAAATAAAATAAATATAAGCAGTAAATATTTTTTCCCAGTTTGTCATTTTTCTTTTGATTTTGCTTAGAATTATGTGGTCAAATTTATTACAGTGGAGTAGGGTCTTTCCCATTCTGATAGTTAGAAATGCTGCCTTAGATTCTTCTAGTACTTCTTTTTCATATTTTTATTTTAATTGCTTTTAGTATTTAAATATTCTCTAAGATACGGATCTACTACTTTTTTTTTTCTTTCCAGATGGCTTTCTATTGTATTTCACAATCTATTTACAAGTCTTGCTTGTAGCCCTGGTATTCCTTAAGGACAGGAAACTTGTCTCTTTAATGACCTAATCCTGAAAACTTCGCATAACAGCTCATACCTAGAAGACCCTCAATAATATTGATAACCATTTGAGAGAAACTCTGGTTTGGCACTGAATTCCACAGATAAAACCACTCTCTTCTGACATCATCTGGGAGAATTTTGTTGAGAAAGAGCAAGAAAGCTTCATTTTAAACACCCATGTTGGAAACACTAGGACGTTAAGTCTGGGTGATACGGGAATACTTTTGAGTCTTTCTCTTCTCTAGCTTTATTTACTAACCACCAGGTGTGACTTCTATTTCTTTTAATGCTAATCAATTAATACTACAAATGTCAAACACTTATTTATCACCTGCACATACACACCTCTACTAGAGGCCTGCAATGTTGGTGGGTGGGTAGATACTTTAACCTTATCTAACCTCTGTACAATAATTAATTTTAATTGCTTTTCACACTGGTTATATGATCTCCTAACTTCTTGGTAGTGGTATAACTCCGTAAAGAAACTGATTAAGAAAAGAAAAACAAAAACAAAAACAAAAAACCCTGCTATGAAACTCTTAAAAAATAGATGTGAAATATGTTTTAAACACTCTGTAAGCAAATATAAAAATACTTAAACCAAAGGAAACATGTTGCTTTCATTGCTTGCGTTGGGTGCTGCCTCTCTTCTCCCAAGGAGTGTCACTGCCTTAAACTCTATTCCTCAATAGACACTACCTGCTTCTGTAAATCACCTTCAGATTTATCTGAGGATCAAAACTCTTTACCACCTGGTCACCGCTTTAACTCTTATTCCACATGACTAACCTTTTTTTTTTTTAAGATTTTATTTATTTATTTGAGAGAGAGAGAATGAGAGATAGAAAGCACGAGAAGGAAGAGGGTCAGAGGGAGAAGCAGACTCCCTGCTGAGCAGGAAGCCTGATGTGGGACTCGATCGCGGGACTCCATGATCATGACCTCAGCCGAAGGCAGTCGCTTAACCAACTGAGCCACCCAGGCGCCCCATGACTAACCTTTTTAATGGTTCTTTGTAATCTCTCTGATTGGGGAATATATGCAGGCGAGCACGTGTGCACGCAGATTCTATCTTGCTTCTTCTCATGCCTGTGTG
Source organism: Eumetopias jubatus (assembly GCF_037043125.1). Taxonomy (NCBI): domain Eukaryota; kingdom Metazoa; phylum Chordata; class Mammalia; order Carnivora; family Otariidae; genus Eumetopias; species Eumetopias jubatus. The sequence continues at coordinate 48,111,941 of NW_028274812.1, forward strand.
CTTCAGTCAAAAGAGGAAATGTTTTAGCAATAAAGGTTGGTGAGAAACTTAAAACACCACTGAAATATTATTTGAGATGAGCTATGGTTGAGAGGAGCCAAAAGGATGACACGAGGTCGTTCTTTCTTTCCAAGTACGGCCACTTCCCTTTTAACAGAAATATTACAAATAATGGTTAAAACATTTACTTAATCCCCCTTAAATGAATCAGGTACCCCTTTTCCATGGGCCAACTGTGTTTACACACTGGCTTTCCCTTGTGTTTCCCAAAGACTGCAATAAAAACTTTCTCCTGTGGCAGTTAAGTTTAGTTGGCATATTTCTCTAACTAAAATTTTGGTTGCTGGCTTTTATGCTAGATGTACACATTTCACATAGTGGCTGAACATATAACAATGATTTTTGAATCTTGATAATAATTTATATGGCTAAAATATACTAAATATTAAATGACACAATATTCTATAATAAAAAACAACAATATTTACCGTATTACTTGATCATATGTATTTATATCCAAATGCACCCATTTATAATATATCAGGGCATAAGAGCTCCAGTTTGTTTGAAGAACATCGCTTGACGAAGAGCAATGAAGACAGAGGAGTTGATGGAATTTCTTCTACCTCCTTCCCCTAACACGGCCCTTATAATTCCCCCCAAATAGTTTATTCATGTTTTCAATTTGAAGTCCCCTTTTAATCAGGAATATAGCATATTCAACATGTATTGTAGTGATTTAGAGATGGTCAAAATTTCTTTGACATTTCTCCCACCGAGAGGTGGTGTCCACGTCCTTCATTCCTAGAGTCTGAATGGGCTCCGTGACTATTTTGACCAATAAAAGTGTAGCGGAAGTGAGCTGTGCCAGTTTCTGAGACTAGGCTGTAAGAGATTGGCAGCTTCTACTTCCTGTCCCTTGGAACACTCTCTTGAAACTCTACCCCTGGGAGAAGCCAGTGGCGGTGCAGTTAGTCTGAATCTCCTGAGACAGCTGTGTCCGCTGTTCCAGACATCCCAGCCCAGGTACCAAGACCAGTGTCAAGGAACCACCTTAGGCATTCTAATCCTAGCAAACACCTCACGAAGAAGAATGAAGATCCCAGACATATGACCCCAATCTAGCTATCCCAGCGGTCTCCAGCTATTCAAGCAACCCCAGCTGGTGGGGCAGCCACAAACATGTATCAGAGACAAGCTGTCCCTACTGTGTCTGCTCTAATCCCTGACCCACAGAATCATCATGGATACGATCATTATCTTGATTCTGGTGATGGTTTCACAGGTGTGTACATACGTGTGTGTACCAAATTGTGTCCTTTATGTGCAGTTTATTGTATATCATTTATACATCAACAAAGCTTTAAAAAAGAAAAAAATAAATTATTGTTGTTTTATACCACTGAGTTTTCAGGCGGCTTGTAATCTGACACTAGGCAACCTGAATATGCATCTTCTGCCTTTTATGTTTATTTTTTCCTGTTATTAAAATGCTATTAAAATATAAACTTGACATATAAATTTAAAATATATACCAAGCATTGTTTTTTATAATATTTCATTTGTTTTCATCTAATGTCTATAATCAAGGCTATATGATAATTAAATGTGTTTGACATTTTAAAAAAATCACGTAGATTAGTAGTAGTAGTATTGGTACTATTTCTGACTTGTGATTTTCCCACCGGAATAGATTCTAGGCATGCAGTATATTCACATATGAAATGTTTCTAGATTGTAGTCCTTTCCCTAGAACATATTAGGTGTTCAACAAATATTTGCTAAAATAAAAAATGAAGTATGGCAGATTCTTAAGTAGAAATCTGTCCTTTAAAAAGAAATCTTTATCCAAAGCATCTTAATTAAAACATATTGCAAATGACTTCAGGGTACCAGCAGAATACCTAAGGTAGATTACTCAATATTGAGCCAAAAAGTGCAGATACTAGGAAATAAATAATAGCAAACATTCCGAGTAACGGCACTCTTTTTATTCTCAGCTTACACATGAGAACACTGAGGTTCAGATAGATAAAGTAGAGCAGCTAATATTATAAAAAGTTTGCAGAGCCAGATCGTGACTCCAACACCTAAGTGCCTAATCACTATTTCATTCTTGTACTTTCATTAGGAAATAACATTATAATCACAAGTCTCACCAATAAGATCTATAAAAGAACAAAAAGGAAAAGTCAAGTAATCTTTATTCTGCCTGTTTCTTCTTTATCGTAGGTCAGATGTGCATGATGATTATTATTATAACTACATGTTATGAAAAATTAATGAGCGGTAAAACTAAATTAAAGATTTTCACACAAAGAATCTCTAGAAAAATCAACTTCTGGTCAGAATACCCTCATTTAACCAAATCTAAAACCACATTCAACCATTGTTCTCTATTATCTTAGGAAGCATTTGGAAGATACCATATTTTCCAAAGACTTCAAGGAGCAAATAAGGGAGGTGACAAAATTAAAAAATAGAGAAATTTTGTTTAAAAGTTTTAATATTAAAAATAGCACACATTCATATTTACGCCTGATTTTATAATATATATTAGATATATATTTATATTAAATACATATCACTCTAAAATATATTTATATATTTATAAAAATATGTATCAAATCAGGCATAAATACGAATGTGTGCTATATTATTAATTTTTTTATATAAATTTATATATGTGAAATATGTATTTATTACTTGCAAGTATACTTGCGATAACAAAATTGGAATTCAGAACAGTAAGAAAGTAAGGAGGAAACATGCTTTATGAACAACTACTTTTAACAAGTCTTCTTTTTTTAATATATATTTTTTAAGATTTTATTTATTTATTTGTCAGAGAGCACAAGCGTGGGTGGGGGGAGGGCAGCAGGCTTCCCGCTGAGCAAGGAGCCCCATGAGGGGCTTGATTCCAGGACCCTGGGATCATGACCTGAGCCAAAGGGAGACGCTTAGGCCCCTGAGCCACCCAGGCATCCCTTAACAAGTCTCTTGACCTAAACAAACAAAAAAATCATGCATTTTCCTCAATAAATATGCTTATTCTGTGTTTTAAGTCTCAAGAAATTATGGCAGAAATACTTCAGAAGAAATAGTCTTTTTACTGATTGTATGTTAAGTTCTTCTTTGTTCACTAAGCATTAATAAGTGTGAAAAATCTTTGTGCTCTGTAAGAATGCTAAAAAATGTAGATTTTCTCAAGAGATTTGAATAATAACTCATTATTGTTCAGAGGAAACTCTGGTATTTGCATATTTTGGGTTTGTTTTAGATAAGTTCATCACTGGAATTCTGATGTTTCACTTCTAGACTGCAAAGAATTTTAAATTTAGAAGCTATATACCAATACATTAAAAAAATTAAAATTCTCATTCAAAATTTTTCAAAATTCTTAGCAATTTTTTAAAGATTTTATTTTTTAAAATTTATTTATTTGTCAGAGAGAGAGAGAGAGAGAGAGCACAAGCAGGGGGAGCGGCAGGCAGAGGGAGAAGCAGGCTCCCCGCAGAGCAAGGAGCCCGATGCGGGACTCAACCCCGGGACCCCGGGATCATAACCTGAGCTCAAGGCAGACACTTAACCAACTGAGCCACCCAGGTGTCCCAATAATTTATGCTTTTTAAAATATCAGGAAGCATATGAGAAAAGGAAAATAAGACATTCTTTGTACTATTGTAATGCAATTCATGAACTAGTTAGCACACTAAAGACAGGGGAAAATGACCCTTGTAAGATAATTCATTTTTCTAGTTAATAATTAATATTTTATAATATGACCTGACCAAGTCTACAGGCTCTTTTTTCTTTACAATTTCACCAAGTGTCTTCAAATCTATTAAAATGGTATCTATTTTATATGATCTATTGCTTCATCCAATGCTTGCCAATTTTTCAAAAACATTAAAATAAGTAGCTCTAGTTGGTAGTTTGCTTAGAAAATATTACCTTATGTTCAGTAAAATTCAACTTCTTCAAAACTTCTTCACAAAAATCATTAATTAATCCTGCCATAGGAACCTCTGGACTATACAATGAGTATAATTTTTCTTTAAAAATTACCAATTTCACTGACACATACCCCTGTTTTAGTATTTTGCTGGTGAAGTTAGTAATGACTGTTCACCAACATGTTCTATTTAGTGCACTGCTTCATCAAGTGCCAACATGGAAGTCTGCATGACTGGTGATTGCTGAGTCTTCTCAAATTCATACAGTTCCAGACATTTTTCTTACTACATGGGTAAGGTGCTATGTCGATAAATGTTGATGACATTTAAATAGGATTATATAGCAGTAATTAGAGGGTAAAAAAAAATTGCAATGCTTCCCATTTCTTTGAAATTGTATAAACAGACGGCTTCTCGACGTGAAACCCCAACTAAAATTAGGGATGTCCCAGCACTTAAATGCATAAGCCCATTTCATTTGAGTAAAATAAATATTGAGTTTCATCTATCTTTTAGCACATTCTCAAGTAGCATCTTAATAAAATTTAAACTGATTTCATTTATTGAATTCTATTAACTTTAAAGCATAATCTACCATGAGCCAACTTGAGCATCATTTATATCACTTACATTAAATAAGTTTAAATCTATGAATGTATAATGGTACTAATCAAATACCATCATTGGTCACCTTTGAAGGGTATTAGGGAATCAACTCATTATTCTGAAAATCAATAAATAAAGGGAAAGAATTAAACATTTATTCTGCCTTTCCATTCAGAAAGGACAACCCATGGACAACCAAATGGTTGATGAAGGAAAGTTTCTCTTTGTAGAAATAACTGAACAAATAAATAAAAAGGAATGACAATTAGAATAACACCATTTGGCAACTCTATATTAATTAATGGATTTAAACAAAAATCAATGGCTTTAAACATCGCAAAAAGAGAAATGACTGAACATTGTGTGCCTCCTGATAGAAATACAACATCACCTGTGATATCGTCCTTTGAATCTGAATCTGATCTGATCAATTTACAGAAAATATAAGAAATATAGGAAAGCCAAAGTAATGTATTAAATGATAGCATGAGGTGCAACCAGCAAAATCCATACCATGGACATTTAATGAACAAATAACTCAGTTTCTTATACAAGTAAATTGCAAGGGAAAATAGAGATGGATAAATTCAGACATAAAATTACATAGTATTTTTAGACAACATTTTTTTTCTATTTGTGTTCCAGAGATCTTTCCTATCAACTCATTAATAATGAAGATAGCAATATAATCTACCTTTCTAATTTTTAAGCTATCATTTCTCTCTTTTCTAAGGTAACAGTAACAACAATAATAAAATTCTCAAGCTAGAAAGCAGTTTCTTTTCTATTGAGGGAAGAGCAAAAGCAAGCCTGTAAAATTCTTTACATCCTCAAGTAGAGACAATCTTTGCATTCTTACCAAGGAGTCCTGTATTAGTTTACTACGGCTGCCATAACAAAGTACCACAGACTGGGTGGTTTAAACAACAGATACTTCTTTTCTCTGAATTCTGGAGGCTGAAAATCCAAAATCAAGGTGCTGATAGATTTGATGTCTTCTGAAGCCTCTCTCTTTGGCTTGCAGATGGCTACTTTTTCATTGTGTCTTCACATGATCTCTTTTCTCCATGCGTGTGAACCCCTGGTGTCTCTCAATGTGGACAATCTATTTCTTCTTATAAGGACACCAGTCATGTTGGATCACCCTAACACTTTATTTGAATTTAATCACCTCTTTAAAGATCTTGTCTCCAAATAGTCACATTCTGAAGTACTAGGGGTTAGTGCTTCAACATGAATGGGGGAGGGAGGGGGCACACAGTTCAGTCTATAACAAGACCATTCAGAATCTCACCATATTTACTGATAAGACCAATGCTTAAAATGGTTTGAAATTTAGAAAAAAAACCCTCAATGTGGGCTCAAAAGCTAAACCCTTGAAGCTCATGAAATTAATCACATAAGCTACACTTTACAAAGTCTGTACCCAACATTCCTCCTCACTTCTTAACTCTCAGCTTCTGGTTCTTCAGACCTGTGCACTACAATGTGGTAGCCACATGTGACCAGAGAGCATTTGAAAAGTGACTGCTCCAAACTGAGGTGTGTTGTAAGTATAAAATACACTGGATTCCACAGACTTGGTAAGAAAAAAAAGTAAAATATCTCAGTAAGTTTCATGTTGATTACATATTGAAGATTTCTGGATTATTAATTTCATGTTTCTTATTTTTTTAAAAAATATTACTAAAAAAGTTTAAAATTACATGTCTTTCATTTTATTTCTATTGGATGGATGCTTTCCAAAATATGGGTATATCATTTGACCTGAGACTTCCTTTGAGAGCTTTCTTACACTTCCAATTTTTAACTCTCCCCAAAAATCCCTTCCCTTTTCTCACCCCTACACAGTATAGAATTGTAGCATGATACCCAGTCCTTAACTTGTATTTCAAACCTAAGGAACGGCGTCCCCCTTGTTAGGAAGAAAACCTGTAAGGCTAACTTAAGGAATTCACCTGAAATGTGTTGTATTGAAATCCTATGTGACAAGTAGTCCTGTTGCCTTTCACCTTTCCCAGAAATGAGAGTTTTAACAGCAATTGACAAAGTTTTTTTTCACTTACTAGTAGTATTTAAGAAGTGTTATGTTCTAATTTTATCAAAACACTAGAACTGGGATTATCAGGATTTCTAGAAATCTTGGCAGTAATTATTTTATATAATCGCAACTGCTAGATCTTATGGGGTAGTTTGTTTTGTTTCAAAGTTGCTGTTGAGGGGCACTTGGCTGGGTCAGTCGGAGAGCATGTGACTCTTGATCTTGGGGTTGTAAATTCCAGCCCCAGGTTGGGTGCCGATTACTTAAAAACAAAGTTGCTGTAAAGCAGTTGAGAGGAAATATAGATAGAAGCATTTCAGGGATCAGTAATTTATCACTCTTTTCAGGCACATAAAATATAGTTAACATTCACATCTTTTAAAAGTATTTCCCATTTTTAAAATAGCACCGTTGGATGTAATTTAAAGGAGTGCTGGAACTCGAATCCCCAGCAAGGACTGGAATATTTACAGATTTAAAGCATTTTAAAATTCATGTTTGCTACATCCTGTTTTAAGCACTTTCATACAGCTGGGAAGTGGAAAGGGGAAAAAAATGGCTCAATATTGCACAGTGAATTATTAAAGGAAAAATAAAAGCTAATAGCCCTGTTACTGAATCAGTTTTCTAATTTTCAAAGCAAACTTAACATTAACTACAACCCCTTTCTCCAAAGTATATGAATGCAAAAGGCACCCTTTCCCCAAATTTTTAATTGCAAAATTTTATTGTTTATATACACGAGAGGAAAATGTAGATACACTGCATTGGTTCTCAAGCATTTTATCAAGCCCTATCATTGAAATGTTTACTTGACTAGCTAACATAGAACTCACTTTCAATGGATATAATTACATATCCTAAGTATAATGTCAAGCATACCTTCCACATCCCTTAAACTGAGTAATAGTTATACTTACCATCAACACTCAAGATTTTAAGTTTTTCTCTAAAATTTGCATTTTAAAATTGTAAAAAATCCTATTTTAGCAAGCTTGATTATATCAACTGGTAAAACTTTATTTTACAAGCAATAGGAATTGAATCAAATGATAATTATAATCCAGAGGAAGTATTTTATAACCATAGCAAATGCCATTATACATACTGCCAATACAGATTTAATAGACAATACTGAACTGTACAAGAGTTATTTATTTTTCCTTAATCTCAAAGCTATTGTTAGTAATACAAAAAGCCATATTAACATTTTTCCATTAGAAAACAATGTGATGTACAAAACTTTGGATGAAAAGATATGTCAAATTTCATTTAATCACTTGGTGGAAAATCCACCATTCCATCAATACCACCCAAAGTGTTTTAGGCAATTAAAATCAAAATAATGCATCTTAATTCCAGCTGTTAAAAAAACAAGCCTAGCAATATAGTTGGCTACACAGTATTTTTGACTACTCAGGAGTTAATTTTTAAAATCCATTTTTTTGAGTCCTCCCACACACTAGGCCCTGTACTTGGCCAAGCAGGTATTTGAGGAAAGTTGGTAAGGTTGGAAAGACCCCATAAAGCAGTCTTTGGTTACCAGATTTGACTTTTAACTTTCAAACATCCAAAGATCAACACACCCCAGCTAAAAGTACATACTCTTCCAAATGCTGTTTTTATTAGTGGGGAGCATATTTGGTAAGGAGAGGGCATGAATTATTAATGATTCATTATTCCAATTAATAGCACATGTCAAAACCTAATTTATTTTTCTAAGGAGTTTAAGATTTGGTGCTCAGTTGTTACAAATGTGGTTCACTGACTGTGAACCCTACAAGGCAAACTGCTCAAAAACAGCAAAACAGGGTGTGCGTAAACTCTTTTCCTTTGCATTTAATGAAGTAATGGTATTTGATATACACCTTTTTATTCAAATTGACTTCAGTTTAGGATCCAGTGAAGAAAAAAAAATAAATCCAGTTATGGGGTGGTTAAGAGCAAAGGTGAAACTAGTAAGGATTATTACTATATAAGGAAGTATTATTCTCTATCTTTTCCTTTGAGTAACAAGATACTAACACACTACTTTCATTTAAAAAAACTGCAACTATTGAATTGAGGCAAGTTATACTAAAAGGCCCATGAACTGACAATGTTGCCCATTCGTCACCGTTACTCCTTCACATAAGCCTGTTTTTTCTAAGGTGTAACACATAATCTAAGCAATTATTTGGAAATTAGCCAAACACTAAGCAATTACAATGGCAGGTAATACACATCAGTTTTTGGAACACATTTGGCCACTTTTGTGGCCCATCTGCAGTTTGGATTAAATACTCTCAAGTTTCTGGACCTGCATGACAAAAAAATGTATTTTATGAAATTTTCACATGACATTTAAATAGTCTTCAGGTCACACCACTTTTGTATTATATAATTCATTCTGACATGCTATGTTAACTACAATAAAAATAATTACTGAATTTTTAAATGAAAACTCAATGTCATTGCAGGTAAACGGTAACAGACATGGAATGTTATAAGATCTTCCTGTATGTAATCTGACACTGCTGATTACGAATTTCAAAACTTTGGAAACTTCAGATTAAAAACCACAAGAAAATTTACTCTTGATGGCACGCAAGATGTTCCTCAAAATTACCCTTACGACCTAAAGTCTCAGTATTTTATCAGAACATAAATAAACACAACAAATTTGTACATTTTATTCACATTTATTTTTCGCTTTTAGTGTGCTCACAGAAAATTAGAACACCTTAAGCAGGAGTTTAATAGCAATTTTTGTAAGCAAAGTTACATTCCATCTCTAAGTCAAATTGGTCAAAGCTTCTCCAGTATTTACAAAACATGATAGACAAGATGCTACACAAAACCATTGCATCTGAAGATTTTTTCCTTTATTCTCAAAGACGACTGGAAAAGAAAGCATTGTCTGCTGTAATCAAAAACATACCACAGTATAAACAGTAACCATTCCACTTATCACAGCTTGGTTGAGTTTAAAATTTGTGTTTAAAAGGTCCAAGATGACTGCAGTTTTACAAAAATGGGCAGGGTGGAAAGTTGCAAACTTCATGTGCTTCTGGATATCAAGATTTGTTTTTATACAATAGTCACAGTTAAAAACACCCTGCTGGTAATACATAATTACACTTTATTAAGGTCATAAACCAGCAATAAACAATAAAGCCTATACAACTTGTAGTTCTACTTAATCACTGACTGGTACAGCTAACATGAGATAAGTGAAAAGTTCCTATGGTTTAAATGAACTCCTAAGACTATGATCTTTTTTTAAAATCTGGGTATTGGTGTTTTTTTTTCTCTTTCCTTCTTAGTCAAGACTTGTAGTGTTGTAAACCTGCCTCACAAAATACATCGTAATAACTTTTCTTTAAAAAAAAAAAAGACTAAGCCTTTACACCATCATTTCTAGTGGTACATCATTCTTGGCAATGTTACGCACCACTTCAATTTCCCCATCGTGACCCCTTATCACTTCATTTGATATCCCTTTTGACCCACCCATCTCCTTCATATATGGGCATGTCCATAGATTGACAAAGAAAGTTTACATTTTGAATAAAGATGCAAAGTATGCAAAAAACATTAATACTGATGCAAAAAAATAAAAACAAAAGAGAAACAAGGCAGAGGAAGGTGTTTAAGCTCTCCTCGACCTGTTGGAATGGTGGTAACAGAATGATCTGAGATGGGATCTGTGGGGAAGGAGGGGGAACAAAATTTGCTGCTTAAAAAAAAAAAAAGTAAAATAAAAAAAGACATCTTTAAAATCAATCCCTGGTTGTAGACAAGTTCTCCAAAACCAGTACCTGGCACCACTCCAACAAACAAACGGGGGGAGAAAAGTTCTTCGATTATCTCAAAAATCGGGCCCTTTTACTCTGCCGCCTCCGCTGGGGGGGCTTCTGGACTGCACTCGGGCTGGGCCTCCTGTGAGGGGGCTGCGCAGGCTGATGAGGCTGACGCGGCCGCCGCCTCCTCCGCGGGCGCCGCCTCCTGCTCCGGGGGCGCCCCGGGCCCGCTGGCTGAAGGCGCCTCGCAGGCAGCGGCGCTGGCCCCGGCCTCCTCGGCCTTCTCCTCGGCCTTGCTGGGCTCCTCGGGGGCCTTGGTCTCCTCGCTGGCGGGCGGCTTCTCGGGCGCGACGGCAGCCTCCTCGGGCTTGGCCTCCTGCGGATCGCCGCCCGCCGCCCCCTCCTCACCCGCCGCGGCTTCCTCGCCCGGCGCCGCCGCCTGCTCCCCGGAGGCCGCGCCCGCCTCTGCGGCGGCTGGAGCGGCGCCCCCGGCGGCCTCGTCCTTACCGCCTTCGGCGGAGGCGCCGCCTGCGCCCTCGGCCTCCCCGCCCTCTCCCGCTTCCTTCTTGTTCTTCTTGAAGGAGAAGCCGCTCAGCTTGAAAGACTTCTTGAAGGAAAAGCGCTTCTTTTTTTTTTTCGGGGTCTCGTTGCTGGGCGAGGGCGTGGCCCCGTCCTCGGCCTTGGGCGAAGACGTCGAGGAGGCGGCCGACGCGGCCTCCCCCTCCGCGGCCGACGGCGAGCCCGGCTCGGCGGCCTCGCTCTCCGCGGGGGCCTCCTTCTCCGCGGGGCTGGCCCCGGCTTCGGGGGCGGCGGTGGCCGGCTCCTCCTTCTCGGCCGCGGTGGGCGACGCCGCCCCGCTCCCGGCGGCCGCGGGCTCCTCCTTGTCGGCGGCCGGGGCGCTGCCGTTGGCCTGCAGCTCCTCCTTGGCGCCCGGCTCGGCGGCCGCGGGAGAGGCGTCGCCGTTTACCTTCACGTGGCCATTTTCCTGCGGGGCAGAGAAGGCGGGAGTGTCACTGAAGCGGCCCGGGCGCCGCCATTGCCGCCCCCACCCCTGGGCCGGGAGGGACCAGTTCCCCCCACACCCCGGGCCCCTCTGGCTTTGGAGTCCCTCCACCCCCTTATGGGGAGGCGGGGTTGCCTGCCTAGACAAGGGCTCTCCGAGGAAACGGGACAGTGCCGTTGGGGGCGCCCTAAAGACACAGCAGTAGCCTCGACCACTCAACAAACGGATTTAAAAGTGCCGAGCCCCAGACGTAGAAAGCAAGGGATAACCCATTCCAGCCTTCGCCTCACGGGCTCCACAAAAAAAGAGCCCCGTAACACGATACACCAAACGCCTTCGGGAGAAGGCACGAACCCAGAGCCGGTACACAACCCCCTTTTCCCTAAACCCTGAGAGGCTCTGCAAAAACACCGAGAACTCCCAGGGGCATCACAGCGCTCCAGCCAGAAGCGCCTGGGCTGCGCGCGCACTACGCCCCCTAGGGCTTGGGGTCGCCAGGGGGCGCTGCGCCTCCACCGCGCGGAGCTGGGCGCGGGCGGGCCGGCGGGCGGGCGCGGAGGGGCGGGGCCGCGGGGCCACCCCGCCCTACCCAGCCCGGCCCTGCCCGCCGGCCGAGGCGCCCCCGAGCCCGGATCGCGCAGCCCAGAGTCCACAAACAAAGCTCAGGTGGCTTCCCGGCGTCCTGGTCCGAATAAAACCAACAAGGCAGGGGGAAACCCATGATTTCTGAGGTGTTGCCTCGGCTTCCACGCCCACCTTCGCCCGAGATTCTGTGAAGCCGGGGCGCGCCACGGCGGCTCATTTTGCATTTTTAACGGGTTCAGAGCCTCTTGGCAGAGCTCGCCTTCCCCATTAGGTTACAGTAGGCGAAGCTACACGGCCTCTTCTCTAGGAAAAGAGGCGTGGTGGGTGCCCAGTGTTTGTGAAGCAGCCACCCATGGCCGACCTCTCGCGCCCACCCAACCGTGGCCATCTGCCTGGGTCCGGGCAGCTCTGGGGTGGCCCCCCGCAGTGGTCCAGGCGCCACCGCGCACACGAACAACCCCGACCGAAACACACCAACTGCCTCTTGTTGACCATCTGGACAGGTTCTTCTTCAAGGACCCACCGAGTCTTCCCACCCAGAGATACCATTTCAAAGTCGGATGGGTGTGTAATTCCACAGACAGCTGACGAATAAAGATTTAGAACAGTGGGAAAGCCCCCACGGAAAAGATACCGAAACCTTCCTGCCCAGCTCCAGCCAGCCAGCTCCCTTTCCAAGAACCCAGGGCATGCCGCCTCAGCATACAATAAAACAGCCTTTCCCCTCCTTGCCTTTCTCCACCATTCCCGTTCTCCTCCATCCTGCCCCCCATCACAACAGTTCAGAAATTTTGAAAGCGACCCAATCTCGACAACAAACACGAGAGCCACCCAAAGACCTTTGTGCCCACCAAACACAAATGCAACCTGACTGGGGGGAGGGGGGGTTAGCACCTAGCTAGTCACGTTCTGCCAAGCTCCAAACACGCCATTTTAGACGATTTATCACTTCTTTCCTCGCGTCTACACAAGAATTTGCCAGGATTCTCCGGGAACCACTCCTCTGGGGTGGAGAGGAGGACCCCCCCCACCTCCTATGAGAAATTGACAATTTAGGCTATCGCTTTCCATTCAACTTTCAGACTGCAATCTGGCCGTGCTCCTCTCTCCGCCGAATGCGCCTCGGGAGCGACCGGGAGGGGAGGAGAAGCGTCGGGACTAGAGAGAGAGACACCAAAGAAATGACCAGAAACACAGGTAGACTTTACCTGCCCATTCGCTTTGGAAGGCGATGAGGCCACAGCCGCCTCCCCGGGCCTCTCCGCGGTGGCTTCTCCCTTCGCAGCGGTCTTGGAGAACTGGGCACCCATGCTGGCTTCTTCAACAAAGAAACTCAACAGATCCAAGGGGGGAACAAAGAGCCTCCGGTTGGTGTAACGACGGGGCGAGCGGCAGCAGCAGCGGCGGCGGCAGCAGCGGCGGCGGCAGCAGCACACACACCGGAGGGAGGGGGGGAGTGGGGGTGGTGAAGAGGACAGAACAGAACCGATTAAATACACTCCGGATAAAAAGATTTAAGTCGAAGAGATAAAAAAGCAGCAGCGCAGGAGGGAGGGAAAAAGGGAGGAAAAGTCGAGCACAAAAAAAGGAGCCCAAGTGTAGTTTAAAAAAAAAAAAGAAGTAATAAAAAAATCCCAGATTTGTAGCCGCACTGTAGACAAGAGGAAAATGGAGAAATCTCCCTGGTTGCTAATAAGATGCGGGGTCCAACGCCCAAGTGCACAGATGAATGGGCTCGCGGGCGCTGACGCGGCCCCCGCGCGCGCCGGCCAATCCGCGCACCGCACACAAAGCAGGGGGCGGAGCCTGCGCGCCCGGCGAACAATGGAGCCGCGCTTTGCAAATGATTTGAAAATCAGCCTCAGACCGAGAATTAATGTCCTCCAAATAAATAAATCAATTAAAAAATACATGCCTCTCGCCTCCCTCTGCTTGAAAATAATAACGCATCACTTGATTGGCTTGCTTTGTTTGGAATTAATTAACGCGGGAGGGGGGGTACTTGTGGATGGGGGCGGAGAAAGCTTTAACTTGACTCGCTTTGACTCTTGTCGGTCTATATCCGTGTCTGTCTCTCTCCACTCGCTCCCCTCCCCCATCTTCCCTGTGTGTTTATGTGTATGTGTGTGTGTATGCGAGTGTTAAAGACAATGGTTGGGATTTGTGTGCAGCATGTTTTCTTTCTCCGTGTTCCGTATTGGTTTCACAGATACTACACAGGGTTTGTTTTTTTAACGGTTGCAAATGTTAAATCGCCCTAAATTGAAAGGTATTTAAACCACGAAGATCGAATTTCATCAAACGACATCTCGAGTTAGAATTAGGTCTGTAGGCCAGATGTGGAAAATGCAAAAGCGTCGAGGAGCCTAAGCCACACTCCCTACCCTATCCCACATTGGCATGAAATAAAGTATTTCGATATTGGCCTGCGATGTTCATCGAAGTCCCTCCACCCCCGACTATTCCCAATTAGTGATTTTCCCCCCACAATATAAAGTGAGGGGCATTTACAAAAGATCATAACAGTTTGCATTTTATCACTGTATGAAATGACAATTTTCCTCCATGGTGAAACGAGATACAGCCTCGAGTATATGAATCCATATATACGGTTAGGATGCAATTCGCGTAGACATGAATCGTTTTTCAGCCTACTGCCAGGATCGGATGGACTCTTTCTGAACATGTGTAAGTGTGCATGCAAGCGAGTGTGCTCCTGGAAGGGAGGGAGGCAGCCGCGAAGAAATTCTAAACAACCGGAATGACGATTACAGTTCTAAGGAGAAACTGCATGTTGAGAAATAGCAAGAAGATCCCTGAACGCTCCAAGTCTAGCTTGGGTTAGAGAAAAAGCTTCTATAAGGGGACACAGAGTACCTCCATCGCACCGCTTGCCACGGAAGTACCAGACGCTATTTGTGTGTGAAAGACAAGGCACTGATTTAAAGAAGGGGAAGAGGCGGTAAAAAAAAAAAAAAAAAATCAAGGATACAGCCTAATAAACATTCTCCTACCGCCTACATTTTTGCTCCCAAAGTTTTCACTCGTTTCCACATCAGACCCTTTTCTCGTTTACATTTAGTAATCCTGAAATGAATAATCTTTCGCTTGTGGAAGCGAGAAGCAGTCGAGAGAATGGTTCATTTCTCCTGGTGTTGGCTCTGAATTCTCAAGCAGTTTTATTTTCTGCTTATTGTAGGGAAATGGGTCACACTGAGTGAAAAAGATGGTTGGTTCAAGCCAATAACTCTTTGTTCAAATATTGCTTTGCAAATCACCAAGCTGTACATCTTTACACGAAGCTTCCGTCTTCTCACTGCCCACTGCCTTCAGATGTATTATTCGATCACGAAGTCATATTCTCCAGAGCTGATGTAAAGACGTTTCCGTAGAAGTATATCCTGCCAAACATATTATCACCCTTAAGGGAGCCCGCTGGCCTGGCCCAAGACCCCAGCCGCCGAGGTGGACGCGAATCTCTTGTATTAGCGGAGTTCCAACTTGAAAAGCCAGCTGGGTTGATCCAAAACCACCATCCAGGCGATTCTCAAAAGCTCATTTAAATCTGTTGATTTCCCCCACCCCCAACGTGAATCATGCCCCTTCCTCTGCATCCCCCTCCTGGTTTTAACTTGGGGTGATTGCTAGCTCGCTTTCGGATTTTCTCGCAGACGCGTCCCCAGCCCTCCATTTGGGGGCTGCTTTTATTGCTCCTTTGTTACCAGACTGCCGTGTAGCTTTCCCCCCTTTTCTTTCTCGAATGCCTATTTGCCTGGTATCGGCCGGTCTCCCTGGCAACGGCCACGAAAGATTCGGAGCCCTGGACTGGGGCGGGGGGAGGGGGGGCGGAGAAGGGGCGGAGCCGGTTGGGGGGGCAGGGAGTGGTGGAGGGGAAAGAGATGCTGAGCGAGAGACAGCGAGACCGACAGCGAAGCAGATGGCTGCGCGAGGGGGCGGGGTCCAGGCGGAGCGCGGGGGGACCCCAAGCGTCGGGGGCGTGAGGGAACCAATCAATTCCCGCAGCAGCTGCGGGGCTAGAAAACAAGTGTAGACGCAAAGGTTCGCTCCCCCTGAGCTGTCCCTAGTTTTACAGTAGAAAACATGATTTCCTTTCGATAACGAAAGCGCATTTCTAGCGTGAGTTGGAAAGCCAGTGGTCCCCAGTAACGGCGGTTTGCGGCTGCCGGGGGCGCTGAGCGCTGGGGCAGTTTCTCCCAACCTCTCCCAGCGTCGGGCCAACCGAGGGAAAGCCACGAATGTGGGAGATGGGTGAGGGCAGAGGATGGGGTGAGGAAGAAAGGGGCTGAGAAATGGGAAGAGGCCGTTCTGCCTCGAAAACTACATAATGGCAGGGAAGGACCGCCAAGACTGGAACCAGTACAAGTTGTACAGTGTGAGTATATAGTTCCTCAGGAGTTTGGTGCTCTCGCATCCAGAGCTAAAGGTTTCCAATAAAACGCAAAATGTATAAATATCATTATTTATGCAAATATGATTAACCCAGTAATTCACAGTGAAAATGTGAAACAGATAAATGCCTTTGTCCAACTCACCAAGAGGAAACAGGCGTTTATTTTTCATTTGTATTCTCTTCACCATGAACTGGGGTATCTATTTCTAAGATGATAATCTGTAGATGAGTCACTCTAGTAAAAGAACTATTTATGTAGAATACCTCAAAGTTATTTTTTTCCTTAAAATCTTAGCACTGGAAGGACATTTTAGAGAGATTTACACAAATTCATGAGGGCCTACTGTGTGCCACACATAATCTAAGTAAGCCTTGTTTTCACACCAGTGAACAAGACAGATGCCGGCTCTAGCCTCAGGGAACTTACATTTTAGTAGATCATCTAGTTTTCTCCCCTCGCCAGGTGAAAAATCAGGGCCAGGGAAGTTGCCAGATTTTTGTTAGATGGTAGAGGTAGAAAGGGAGCTCATCCCCTTGATGATTCCAAGTCCCCAGCTTCTTCCAATACTGCATGGTGCTGTCTAGCCTCCACCTGATGGCACATACTGGGTAGGTCCCCTCATTTGTTCCTGATTTTATTTATTTATTCCTCCTGCTAAGTACGAGGAAGAGGGCTAGACATCAGCTGACACCGGAAGTACATGGGCATAGTCTTCCCTCTCATGTCACTTCCACCTCATATTATTATCTCTTAAAACTTTTTGGAATGTGGAAAAAGAGAACAAAAGACAAGATGGACTGTGTGCTAAAGCAAAAAACAGTAAAAAAAAAATGAGGGCCACTGTTCTAGATTCCAAAATAAATATGCCTTATTCATCTGAAAGCATTCAATTTAGCATTCATTCATCATTCACAGAATATGAGATCCTACTGTGTTTATGATATTGTGCTCCCTTTTTCATCCTAGATTTTATGTTACCAGAACCTTAATTCCACAGAAATTGATTAGTTTGGAATATAGGGTATAATGAAACAGACACAGCTCCTCATTCATTCAACAGATATTTATTGAATTCCTATCATGTGCTGGGCATTTGGAACATATCAGTGAACAAAAGAGACAAGAAATCTTTATGGAACTTATATTCTAGAGTGGAGAGAAAAACAAAAATTAATAACTATAAATAAGCAAATTATATGGAATGTTAGAAGCAGGAGTGTGAGGAGGGGGGAACTAGAGCAAAGTAAGGGAGATGGCAGAATTGAACACAAAGAGTACAAATGGATATGTAATTGTAAGTGGTCATGTGTGCTCTGAAGGAAAACGCAGGTTGCTATAAGATAGTCTAATTTAGTTAGGAGGGTTAAAGAAGGCCCTTTTAAAGCAGTGACATTTGAGTAGAAACCCAAGAGAAAGCAGGCATTAGTCAAGTAAAGAGGTTGAGAGTTGTGTTCAGAGGGAGGAAATAGCAAAGTTCCTGAGGAGGGATAGGGTTCAAATGGGTTTGGGAGGAAGCTCGAGAGATTAGTTTGGACATATTTTGACATGCCTATAAAACATCCTAGTGGAAAAGTTAAATGTGCAGATCATAGAGTCTGGAGCTCAAATACTGGTTTGGAATATAAATATATATAGATTTGTGACCATTCCATATGTAAATACCTTCTGAAGCCAAGATATGCAAAAGACAAGAGAATCCAGAGTCATATCCTGAGTATCTTCTGCTTTACGAGGCTGGGGAGAGATTTGTCAATTCTACTTCAAAAGAGCTGAAAAAAATAGAATAAAATAATATAACACAAAGTAATAGAATAAATGAATAAAAAAATAAAAAAAAGATTGGGTAGAAAAAGAGTCTGGCTGGCAAAGACGACTGAGAAGGAACCCCCAAGGAATAGACAGAAAACCAGGAAAATGTGGTGTCAGGACAATCAGTGGAGATCATGTTTCAAAGAGAAGTGGTTAGTTTTGTAAAATGCTGTTGAGAAGTCAAATAAAATAAAGACTGAAAAGTTTCCATTGGATTTTGCTGGTTTTAGAACAGCATTCTGTATACAGAATATAGAAGTTACAAGTTAACAGACCTGAGAGCAGTTTCTACAGTATGTTGAGTGGAATCCAAATTTAGCATTGAGGAGTAAAGAAGAAGATGACAGAATAAATGGCCCTTTCTCTATGAAGCTTGACTGGGCAAAGAGGGTGGAGAGACAGGTAGTAGCTAGAAAGGGATGGAATAATACTTTTTTGTTTTGGGTTGTGTTGGCTTGAATGGAAGATATTAGAGCAAAGTTGACTGCTCTGGAAATTAATCCAGTAGAAAGGAAATGCTATAGATATAAGTGAGAAAAGGAGTAAGGAATGGGATGAGGTCCCTAAGAATCTAGGAGGGGATGGAGATATAGGGCATGCTGAGAAATTGGCTTTTGAGAGACCCTGTTGCTTTCCTATAAAGGATGGCTACAGATTTACTAGAGGGAAAATGAAAGCATTCCCTTCTGATGGTTTCTGTTTGTCCTTGAAGTCATAGGCCAAGAGCGAGGGAGCGTTGGAGTTTACTTTTATTACAGAAGTTATGGAATGAGGATTGGGAAACATAGGATTGAGATTTGGGGGCACAATGAGACTTCAGAGCAATCATGGGTGCCCATTTGAGGTTGATAAGTCCCACAGATATTTAATCAGCATATCAATGTTTCTCTCTCATACGAAGTTTTAACTGAATAATAGTATCCATTACAATTCTCCTTAAAATTACCATTCACTTTCTCAACCTATATCCAAGTTGTGTTGCACCTATACAGTCAGTATCTGCACGAAAGTAAAGTACAGATTGAAATGGCTCTGCTCGCATAATGCTCCCTTTTACTTAATCCTGTATGGTTTCATACAGATATGTGTAAACATAATGAGAAAGGGAGGAGAACTTAGCATGTGTCAGGCAGTGCATTGTGTGAGCCTGTGCTGGGCTTGTGTTTCACTCTTACTGCAAACCCCATGGAATCGTGCCATTATCCCCATTTTACGTTTGGAAATTTGGCAATTGGTGCTCAGCAAGGTTTGAAAAGTGAATACAACTAGTGTGTTAACTTGTCCATTGAGGGCTATCTGATTTTAGGAATCTAATAAGGTCTCCAGTGGTTGTAACAAAGCAGTGAGATCTCAGATATTATAGGAGTGTTATTAATTTTTTAATTGGTACCATGTGCTGAAATTTTCTTTAAACTTTGCTTTAGTGTTCCTTATCAACTGTGCAATAGCATTCAAAGGGAAAGATTCTTTCATAGTTAGGAAACATCAGAGTCACTGTTTATCTGATCCGGAGACTCAAGGGATAACACCTGTACAATAGGAATGAAGTTTCTGGAATGTTGGATGCCCTCCAGATACATAGGTGATTATTGCAAAACCACTATAAGCATGAGTCTATTTTTAGTCACTGCTCTTCAGGCATATCAATTGAATTAGCAAAAGTTTTTATATTTGAAAGGGTTACCAAAGGGTGGGATACATTCTAGATTAGGGAAGGGTAAACAAAAAGCAGGAAAAAATAAATTTTAAAGAAGTTTTCTCCACGAATTCTCAATCAAAGCTTTTCTACAGTAGCATTTCCTAGAATTTGTATTATTTGCCCTCCAGGGACAGGCTGAAAACTTTCCATATCAGCTCTTAAAAGAACTGAGTTGGGGGAGGGAGATAATTCCCCTCCCATCTTTTTTTCCAGAGGTAACAGGCAAGTAAATAAAGATGAGCAATCAAAATTTACCTTAAAAGGGTCAGGTTCCTAGTCTTACAGAAGTACCCAATTAATTGGCCGAGCGGAAGTGAGAATACAAAATTCATACAGAAAAAAAGTTGACTTTTCAGGGTGATAGCATAGGAACCATGCAAAGGGTAATTTTTATCATTATTTGAAAGTCATACATACTTTCTGATACTAGATTACTAGTATCAGATTACTAGTATTGATATCTAGTATCAAATACTAGATTAATTTCCTGGCTAGAATGAGATACTTGAAGTGTGTTTCTTGAAATTAACGTATGAAATTATATTAAGCATTTATTTTTGTTGCAAATGATAATGTAGTTTTAAAAAAAAAAAGGATATGTTAACCTTTAGAAATCACTTGTTTCAGTTGATAAATCTACAAGTTTTTATTAAACTACTGCTAAACCAGACCTCAGTTAGGCCTGCTCCAGTTTGATAGATCTTTCAGTGCATTCAGCACTCTGTTAGACTTTCGGATGGGCTGATTGGGAAGGACGCTGACATTCCTTTGCTTAACAGATAGTTATTAAGTGTCTACTTTATACCAGGCACTGGGTGATCGTGCTTTGCCTATTATGCCTCACTGAATCCCCACAGGTAGAAACCATTACTTCTATTGTGTTCCCAAACCAAGCCCTTCAGGCGTTACATAACAGGCTCAGGTTCTGCGGTTCATGAGTGGTCTGGGCTGGGTTCTGAATCCAGCCCTTGGTAGTTCCAAAGCCTGTGGCACTGTTTCCCTGGATACCATGCTGCCTTAGAGAGTAGAAGAATTTTATGGGATGTTTCCAGTTCTCTTGGAGGCTACAAAAATGCCCAAGAGACACTGAAAATTAACCAGAGGATATGAAAGTATATTTATGCATTGTGAGAGAAGTATCTAGGGCCACATCTATAAAATGAGAATTAGCATTTAAAGACACATACACGCGCGTGCACACAGAATCTGACCAGTCAGATTCTTGAATCTGGATACATACTTAGTAACTTTATCCAGAATATTGTCACCACAAATTAGATTTTGTGTAATTGAATAAAAACGTGGTTAGGTTGCACCCAGAACTTGCCTCTACCTTCTCTAGGGACAAAAGTGTGAGTGCTGCCTAGGGCCGAGTGAAGTCACTCAGAATATAGGTCAAAGAGTGTGCAGAACTATGGAGAGGAAGTTATACTTGGGGATGTGGCCAGGGGGTGAGATTAGGGATGAGGAGGTGCAGACCCTCATAGCGCCGCTGTAAGAAGACTGTAAACGTGCCTGGGAAGGAAGAGAATCTCAGCAATAAATGTAGGGGTGATGACAATGGAGCATTCTTCCACTAAGACTACAGTTGGAATTGGGTTTACATTTTGGTGGTAGGTGTAAATACTTGTTAGTTTTTAAACTTAAAGCAGTTTTGCGTGTATTTTTTCATTTAATACCTACAGTAAATTCAAATACCAATTAAGTGAATCCCCAGTTACAAGAGAGTTAAGTTAATTTGCTTGAGGTCCTAACTGTAGCTGCCCAGAGCAGCTGGTATCTTGCGGTCTGCTGGGCCGGGCCAACTTTCTCACTGCCCCGTCCTGTCTCTGCCCTGTGTAGCCTGCCTTCCACTCCCATGCCACTCTGATAGTCAATAATAAGATAGTCATGGCTTGTTTCTAATTGATTTTGAGTTTTATTCTCACTGCTTCGAATACTGCTTCTATGCCAATGACACTACGATCAGCATTCCTTGTCCTAACTGCCAGCCCAAATCCCAGATCTGTATTTTCTGCTCCTCACTGATCTGGGCATTGCTATGTGCGTACTTCTTACCGCTGCCTCAAACTGAGGTGGTTATCATTTTCCCATCCAAATTAGCATTACCTTCTGAAAGAATTTTATTAGGTTTCCTGGAAACATGTTGGACTTTCCTCTCCCTCTTTTTCCAGGCTATGAACAGAACCAGATATAAGACTTCGTTAGGGTTCAGTATGGCTAAACACTCTACTACCAATTAGAAAAAAAAACGAAAACAAAAATTTACCCAACAAACTAAAAGCTTCAAGCTTGTGCCTGTTTGGGCCTCCCGTAAACCTCTCTCCACCTCTACCATCTTTCTTTCTTGGACACGCGATCCCCTCCTGTTGCCTTTTCTCCCTCTCAAATTCCCATTGATTTGACTTTGCAAAATATAAAAATAATTCAGTAGCAAGGAGAGGACTGGAATTCTCACTGTATGATTTACTACAGCCCGGAACACCCCATGGATCATCCTTGTCAAGTCGTGTTGATTTTTTTTCTTTCAAACATCTCTGGTATTTTCCCCCTTCTCAGTGCCAAACTGAAATCGAGGTTCTTGATGCTTTCTGTCTGAATGACCTCCTAGGTAGTCTCTCCCTGCTCCAGAGCATTCTATGCCATGGACATCTCCCCTGTAACTCCCCTGATCAAAAACTGACTTTCAGCTGCCTGGGGTCTGTCTAATCCCCCCATGCCTGACTTCCAAGATTCTTTATAATCTGTCTCTGTAATCTCTAAGCAGAAGGCTAGTTTGGGTCACTAAGTGGCACTAATTGAACGAATCTTTCGATTATATCAGTAAAAAGAAGATAAACTGAAAATCAAATAATTTTCAAAAAGTGCTGACAATGTCTAAAATATAACAATTCTTTGCTTATTATGGGATACTCTCAAAACATCACAATTATAATAATGTAAATTCAGAAGTTGCAGATATTTTTTTGCATCTGGTGAAAAGAATATAAAACAAATGTAGGGAAAATATATATATATATATATTTTCTTTATAATCTGTCTCTGTAATCTCTAAGCAGATAAAGGGAAAATATATATATATATATATATAATATATATATATATATATATATATATAATATTATATATATATATATATAATATTATATATATATATATATATATATATATAATATTATATATATATATATATTTATATATATATATATATAAATATATATATATATATATTTTAAGATTTTATTTATTTATTTGACAGAGACAAAGCGAGAGAAGGAACACAAGCAGGGGGAGTGGGAGAGGGAGAAGCAAGCTTCCTGCTGAGCAGGGAGCCCAATATGGAGCTCGATTCCAGGACCCCAGGATCATGACCTGAGCCGAAGGCAGACGCTTAACGCCCGAGCCACCCAGACACCCCCACTGAGTGGCAATATATTAAACTCTTCCTTATAATTGTGTTATTTGCCTCCTGGTAACAAACTAGTAATTACAAGTTTTCAGTATAGCCCCCTTAAATATAGTTTATAGAGAGAAGAGTGAAGAACTTCTTCGAGATAGTTCATAATTTAAAACAATTGAGGAAGCCAGGTCTCCATCAGCTTCTTTTCTTAGGGGCTGAAAAGGAAAAGGTTTCAAGGGGGATGTCGGCTGATTTCCCTTTCTGCTGAGGAGAGAACCCTGACTTTGAACTTTTTATGTCCTTTTCCAGTCTTATATGTTTGACTCAACCACAGCAATAACTTCATCAGAAAGGGCAAAATGTTCCTGTAAGAGGTAGAGAAGAAAAAACAGCAATTAGTAAATAATAGACATTGTGTAGATAAGACAGGTTTTTCCTTCTTGATCAAAATATTTTTTCATGTTCTTAACATTTCATTTTCTCACACTAACATTTTTTCTGGCTGGGTCTCTTGTTTTTTTTCCACTGTACTGTCCTAGTATTTCTAGTGAGTTTAAACTATATAGTGTCTGTTAACTGACTAAAACAGGTAGCGATTTTCCCTACATTTGTTTTATATTCTTTTCACCAGATGCAAAAAAATATCTGCAACTTCTGAATTTACATTATTATAATTGTGATGTTTTGAGAGTATCCCATAATAAGCAAAGAATTGTTATATTTTAGACATTGTCAGCACTTTTTGAAAATTATTTGATTTTCAGTTTATCTTCTTTTTACTGATATAATCGAAAGATTCGTTCAATTTAGTAGGGGAAAGCAGTAAAAAATTGACATGATATAGGCAAACATCTACTTATATTGTTTTTTCCATATCTTTTCACTTAATTCCTATTTAAGAACTTAGTAGTAGGCCCTTAATGAATCTTCAGCACTATTTCATGAAACATATTAAAATGTAGTTTATGTCATTGTATGGTTATATGTATATATATATAATATATTGAGTATTACATATACACATGTTACAAAGTATATTGTTTATATAATACATTATATATTATATATCACAATATAATTATTTGAGTGTATGGCTATGCATAAACAGAATAAAATATGAAGTTAAGAATATTGATTTCCACTGTTATCAAATCAGCACTCATAGGAACATCCTTTGAAATGATCACTTAATCAGAATAGCCAGCAGACCAATACCAATCTTCAAATCAGTTGGGGAAACATTTCTCTTTGGGATGGACTTCACAAGCCACATGAGAAACTCTGTCTCCATACTTTATAATTGTACTTTATGATGATGATTTTTATTATTATAGACTATATCACCCACTTTGATCACTCACTAATAATACTAACGCCTTCTAGGTACATGAAACATTTCGTATTCAATTAACTTTCAAAATATAGGTTTATTCACAGTGCTTTTGGCTGTTTCTAAAATTAATACTTGTCTTAAGAGAATTTACCACTCCCAGGGTGAGACAGCTGTGGTGTAATGCGACTACAGGATTTGAGGACAAGAGTTCAATTTCAGGTTCAAACAGGTGGCAGCTATGCTGTGACCTTTCACAGTTGACTCAGGTTTCCTGAGCCCACGTTTCCTCCTTTGTGAGATGTGGATAAAAATTCATATCTAAGGAGTCATTAAGATAATGTATTGAGATGTCTGGGTGGCTCCCTTGGTTAAACATCTGACTTTGGCTCAGGTCCTGATCTCAGGGTCATGGGATCAAGCTCTTCATTGGGCTCTGCATTCAGTGGGGAGTCTGCTTGTCCCTCTGCCTCCCACACCCCAGCTTGTTCTCTCTCTCAAATAAATAAATAAAATCTTGTAAAAAAAAAAAGATAATGTGTTATTGTTGTTTTAAAGTATGCTTTGCAAGATGTTTTCTGTTGGGATTTGAATGAAAATAGGCAGGAGATACTTTGAGTGTTCTGATATAACTAATGTGAATAGCCTGGGGGGGCACTTAGTAAACTCTCAATAAATGCGGGGTTTTTCCTTTTCATCTTGGATTGAGAGGGATTTGGTGAAAACCTCTGAATAGATTTGGAAGTCAAAGAAACAAGCAAAACAGCTATCAGCTGAGCTATTATTAAATACTTATTTGTAAAGTAAGGATTTGCAGTGAATCCATTCCTTGGGCAGAATTCCCAAAGGAATTCTGAGAGAAGCTGACCAGAGACTTCCAGAAGGCCTTAGATGGCCTGTAAGAGAATGGGTGATTCCATGTGAGTAGTTGTGTTTTTCTTCCAGGAAGCCAACGGCTCTCATGAAGCAAGTGGGATTGTGTTTCTTAATTAACATCAATTTTAATTACCATTTAGACTTCTACATGATTAAGCAAATGCTATATCCCCACATTTTGCTTTTCTTCTATCTTTACTTTTCCTTAAATATCCTACAAACCAGAGTTGTTTAATTTAAGTAGGTGTTTTGTCCTCCCTCCTTGGACATCTCACCTGGGCCTTAGTTGGGAGTCAGGGTAAAGAACAATTAGAAAAATTTGCACTGGACTTTTTTAAAATCCCACTTTTCTCGTAGAAACTCTAGAAAGAGTAATGGGCTTTCTTCAGGTTCTCTCTCTCATTTTTTTCCCTGGGTGTTAATTAAAATTCTTGTTAACAGCAGTCTGTTAATTTATTTGTACCCTGGATTTCTTTGGGCAATATTTTGTTATCCATATGCAAATTTTATTTTTACAGTTTTGCTTTTACCTTTAATTTGGAAAAAAATATTAAAAAGATAATTTATAAGTTATAATCCTCATAGTCATTATTATTGTCATCATGATTATAAAACGTGAAATATGTGATTACCCCAGGAGGCAGGGCGCTGTCTAGTGCAGCAATTAAGAGTTCTGGAATCAAATACACTTAGCTTTGGATCCAAGCTCTGTGAGGTCTGCACTGATATCATTTCATTTTTTTGTTTGTTTGTTTATTTTAAAGATTCCATTTATTTATTTGTCAGAGAGAGCGCGCACAAGCTGGGAGAGTGGCAGGCAGAGGGAGAGCAGGCTCCCTGCTAAGCAAGGAGCCTGAAGCCAGACTCAGTCCCAGGACCCTGGGACCATGACCTGAGCCCCAGGCAGATGCCTAACCAACTAAGCCGCCCACGCTTCCCCTGCATTGGTATCATTTCAGTGATGGGATAGATAGGAAGGCTTGGAAAAGTGAAGCAGTTTCCCCCTAGATCACACTGCAAGTAAGTAGAAAAAGTGGTCTCAAAGGTTTGGTAACTGAATTTAAACATGCCCTTTCCCTTACAGAGCAAGATCCTTGGAATTTCAAAGAAGGTTGGACATCACGTTCAAACCATGTTCTCACTGTTGCAGGCGTACCAATATCATGTGATTCAAGGTTGATGTCCAGCCCAGGGCTGTTTGTCTTTTTATTGTTGATTTGAAGGCGCTTTTTTTCTCTTTAATATTATGGCAATTCCCCCTTTTCTGTTCCGTGTTGCAGAGACTTTCTTCCCAGTCTGTCACCTCCTTTAACTTAGTTTATGGGCTCTTTTGTTGTGCAGAAAAGTTTAGTTTCTGTCGGTTGCTTTCCTTATGGCTTTGAGGTTTTCTGTCTTATTTAGGAATGACTTTGCTGCCTTAAAAGTTCATTCTATTTTCCTCATGTTTGTTATAATTTTTAAAATGTTATGATTATTCATTCAGTTGGAACTGATTTTGAAATGTACTGTGAGGTAGGGCTCTCACTTGATTTTTTTTCTCATCTACCACAATTGATTGGAAATGCTATCATTGGTTTACACTAATGTTCTCCTAAAAACATGGGTCTGTTGCTGGATTGGCTCTTCTGTTCATTAAACTATCTTCCTATTTATACACCAAGAGATCTTTGTTTAATTAGTATAACTTTGTAATATATTTTGATATCTGGTAGGGAAAGTTATCCTTTCTTATTCTTTTGTTTAAAAAGGTCAATTTTCTTAGTCATTTATTCTTCCAGGTGAAATTTAGGGTCAGCCTTTTAATTCCAGAAACATTTTTTCTCTGAATATTTGATGGGATTATGCTGAATTGAAGATCAATTTGTATAAAATTGACATCTTGATAATACTGAGTTTACCTTTTAGGAACATCAGATGTCTCTGTTTTCAGGTCTCTTTTACATTCTTAGGTATAGATATAGAGTCGTCTTCATTATATGTTGAGTAAATTATTCCTCGATAATCTATTATTTGATCTCTCCCCTATTGTCTTATTTATTTATTTATTTTTTACTGAGGTATCATTGACATGTAAACATGATGATTCAATATTTGTGTACACTACAAAATGATCACCATAAGTCTAGTATACACTATGAAATGATCACCATCGTAAATCTAGTTACTGTGTGTCACCATACATAGTTATGAAATTTTTTGTGTGTGTGATGAGGTCATTTAAGATTGAATCTCTCTCTCTTTTTTTAAAGATTTTATTTATTTGAGAGAGAGAGAGAATGAGAGACAAAGAGCACATGAGAGGGAGGAGGGTCAGAGGGAGAAGCAGACTCCGCGCCGAGCAGGGAGCCCGATGCGGGACTCGATCCCAGGACTCCAGGATCATGACCTGAGCCGAAGGCAGACGCTTAACCAACTGAGCCACCCAGGCGTCCAAGATTTAGTTTCTTAATGTATTATTAACTACAGCCAGCTTGCTATACAATATATACCCTGTTGTTTTTAAACGGGTCACTACCTATGTGCCACAAATAGAAGCGGATGCTAGAAATAGTGGGTGATCTGCCTAAGTTTAACTGGTTAACATCAGAATAAGGATTAGAAACCACGTCTTCTCACTCTCTGCTTCCACAACAATGCAGCTTCTTCCCACAGTCCCATTCTTGTCGTTGTCTCTCTTTTAGAGGTAACTTCATGTTAAATATCGAACGTTAATGAGAAAAATATCACATAATTCTGAAGTCCCTGAATCACAAGACATTGGAAGAATAGATTCTTATATGGTTAAAATTTCTCAAATTCGATTCATGTTCAAAATGAGTGATATGTATGCTGATAGAGTTTTTGGAGATTTATTTTTAATCTACTATTTCTTTAAAGGATTCACTTAAGTGAAATCTCAGTAAAACTTAAATATTAATTTCAAACTTCACCTACAAAATAAAGCTATAAAATGTCATCTCATCCATAAAATTGAAAAACATTATAATTATAACTAAGCTTAGCCTTTGTCTTTTCTTTAGTATGGTTGCAAAGCAGAGTTGTTTGATCACTGTCAACACTTGACAAATTGATGGGAGTTTGAGCAGTTATCAGGACACTGACTCATCAAGTGCTTTGATGTTTGGACAAACCTGCAAATTTCAATAAATAAATATGATATCCACATTATTTATCCAAACCTAAAGTAAGGGCAGTAAATGGATAGATTCTGGCCTAGAGATGCATCCTAACAATTTCTACAGGTGGTTAGTCAGGAGGAATGCCTAATGCATTGTGTCCCTGGATTATGCAAAAGTCTCTAGACATTTTTTTAAAAATAAGTAGGTATGTATGCTAATTCTATATTGCAAAGAGAACTCAGAAAGATTGAACTGCCTCTGTATCATTCTTCTCACTTAAGCACAGTGCCTCAGGTATGATGTCAGTGGTGCCTGTTAGATCAGATCAAATGTAAAAAAAAAAAAAAAAAACCGAGATGTATAGTGTAGTCAGCTCATTTAAATGTTAATCCAGTCAAAAATAGATTTAGTAGATGATAAAAATGTGGCTTGCTCTAAGTACAAAAACCGTAGGTAAGGCACTGACTGAAAGAATCAAAGATGAGGGGAGCTGGGTTGCATAGAATAGAGGCCAGATGAAGAAGTAAAGGTCACAAAATAAAGACATGAGTTGTCTTGACTCAGGAGGCATCTGAATTTCCAGTGCTTGTGGGGATTGTCATCAAACACTTGAGAAAGTCTACGTGCCTTATTTAAGCAGTATGTGAGGATGAAGATTCTGACATCCTTATTTTGAGGGGTGGCTTCTACCTCAATAATAAGTCAGTTATGAACCCTCTGTGACACCTGCTGGTGTTCAGAAGCCAAGTGGAGTCTCCCACAAGTAAATGATGGGACTTGGAGAAGTCTTGTATTTTAATGAAATCTTTATGTCACTATTCACAGGAGTCTCACAGAATTTTTTGTCTCCTTCTGTTGGTGTGTGTGGCTCTTCTCTGGTGAAATGGATCCTGGGAAGCCATAGTGCAGGAGGTGATCCAGTACATGAAATATGATTCCTGTTCTTTGTTTTGCTGTCCTTCATTCACTTCCTCTTGACAGAAAATGTATTATTTTAAAAAATGAATTGTTCTTATTTTTAAAATAGAAATGTTTAAAAGAATTACATGTAGGCTTCAATATCTCTACTCTTTGTCCCTTGTTCTCATGGCTGCACACACAGAACCCACAAGCTCAGTCAGGTAAACCTT
Organism: Eumetopias jubatus; assembly: GCF_037043125.1. Classification (NCBI taxonomy): domain Eukaryota; kingdom Metazoa; phylum Chordata; class Mammalia; order Carnivora; family Otariidae; genus Eumetopias; species Eumetopias jubatus. Next base: position 48,141,689 of record NW_028274812.1, read on the forward strand.
CACTCTTTCATGCGGCAGCTATACCCGAAATGAGAGTAGTTGGGATCTGGTACCCAGACAGGAGCTGGAATTGGTTGTCTCAGGCTATCAGTGTACCAGCTTTTCACTGGGGAATTGATGCTTCTTTGGCTGACCTGTATCTTCTCTACTGAAGAACATTTGGAAGGGAGCTTTGCATCATGTAACTTGCCTGGTTGGCAATTTTGTTTTTTTCTTAGCCAAGAAGCAAGGGGCTCATCAAACCAAATTTGAACCTTAAGCTCCACTTGGAAAATCATGGTGGTTGGTGTTAGAATCACCAAAGTCTTTGAAGTTCTTTGTCATGCAAGGCAAATTATAATTTGGTTTGTAACTGCAACGTGAGTTTCTTTTTGAGTTGCTTGGTATCCTGGGCACAGAGTTCCCAATCTTTCGTAGCCAACATCATGGGTATTTTTGTGTTAAAATTACAATGTGAAGTTTCATCGTCCTCTGACTAGGTATATTTCATCTTTCATCTGAATAGTTAAGCCAAGAGAGTACCAATCTAGTCTTGAGCCAGATAAATTCAGGTTACACAAGAATTAAGTAATTATTGAGAAAAAAGCATTTTGTTACCCTCATATTGTGTTTTTATATCCAGTAGAACACTGGCAATGGAGATTCTTGTAATCACATATGATAGAAGTTACTGAAAACCTGAGTCTTCTTTAAATATTACCAATAAATAGAAATGGATATTCATTAATCAGTCAACATAGATTTATTGAGTGACTCTCAGTTTAAAGATTTTAAAGTACTGCTTTAAAACTCTGTAGTCGTGGCAACAGCACTTCCTAGAAACTGGAAGGCAGTAGCATTCTTACTGAGGCAGATTTAGGTGTAGTTATAGGGGATCACTCCTTAGACAAAGTCAGCTAACCTCTCCCACCCCTGCTCTTGATTGCTGGCCTCACATACTAACACACTGACTTCCTGTTACACTCACAGAAAATAGAACAGTGAGGTACTCATGAACTTTTAAGTTGAGGTGCTATTATTGAAACTCATGCAGTGTGCCGTAACAGTGTGTGATCAACAACTAAAATAAATAATTAGAATTCTTTACTTCTGTGAAATTAAGAAAAACTGTAAGTTAAGTATGAGCATGTGTGGTAAGAACTGCCCTGTCCTTTAACTGCCATGTGATTTTTCTAAACGCTTTTATGCCCTTTCTAGACCCATGATAGCCCTGGTTAAGTCGGCCTGGGGTAACTTATCCTGTGTTGAGGTTTTTTTTTTTTCTTTTTGTCTCCCCCCCCACCCCCAGGGCACAATCCTCTATATCAAGAGTCAGCAACATTTTTATGGAAAGGGATGGATATTTTAGATTTTGCAGATATATTAGTTTCCTAGGCTGCCATAAAAGAATACCACAAAACAACTGAAATTTATTTCTTTTGCTGGTTCAAAACAACAGATATTTACTCTCTTACAGTTTTTGGAGGCTCTGATGGAGAAACCATTCCGTGCCTCTTTTTGAGCTTCCGGTGGTTGCTGGCAATCCTTGGTATTCCTGGGCTACTAGATGCCTCATTCCAATCTCAGCCTCTGTCTACACGTGAATTCTCTCCTTCTGTGTATCTGTGTCCTCTCCTCTTTGTATAAGGACACCAGCCATTGGATTTAGGGCCTGCCCTACCCCAGTATGACCTCATCTAAACTTAATTTCATCTACAAAGACCCTGTTTCCAAATAAGGTCACATTCTGAGGTTCTGGGTAGACATGAATTTTTGGGAGATATTGTTCCACCACTACAGAGGGCCATGTGGTCCCTGCTGGAATTACTCAACCCCATTCTAGCATCAAAGCAGCCATAGACAATATACAAATGAATGAGTGGACTGTGTTCCAATAAAATTTTATTTATGGACACTGAAATTTGAATTATATGTGGTTTTAACATGTCATGAAATGTTCTTTTTTAAATTTTTATCCAATAATTTAAAAGACTATTCTTTGTTTGTGGGTCATACACAAACAGTGAAGGGATGGGGTGGGGAATAGCCAGATTTGACCCACAGGTCATAGTTTGCCAACATCTGATGTACAGTATTGGTGGGCAGACAGAGGTAACTGTAGGGTAATTTTTCCTCCTTCTGCTCATAAGCCAAAGAGCCAAATTTGAGAAAACCTGTTTGTGATTTGCATCAAGCAATTTTCGTTAGATAGCTTTATGTTTCAGCAGAGAGGAAACCAGAATGATCAGGAATGATGCCTGTTTGGCAGCATCATTCCCAGTATGCCTGCCAAAATTTTGGTGAGGATTTTGTTGTCAAGATTCAGAGGTGATGCAGGCTTAAATGAAGAACATGACCTGAAGTCCTTATGTTGAAGGATTAGAACATTTCCCTCATGGACTCATAGTATTCCCTGTGCCAAATGTTTGAGTATACTTTTGAGGTGATTTAAATTAAAGGCATTTTGTGACTCAATACTACATGGCATTCTGATGAGATGTTGTCAATCCCTAGATACCCATTCAAGGCCAGATATTAGATAATACTCTGCACATCTGCATTATCTTCTAATGCTAAGAGTTCCTAAGTCATCCAGGGCCAAAATAAATCTAAACTTTCTGATTTATCGTGCATATTGTTTTTAACCAAATTTGTATGATACACCTTTTTGAAATCATTGTTGAAGACTATGATTATATATATGCTTTTTTTAATTACAAAACCAGTGCATGATCTTTATGGAAAATTTAAATGATGCCAAAATGAGTAATATAAAGAGTGAAAGTTTCCTATAATCCCAATTCCCAGAGATAATTTCTGAGATATTGGTATTTATTTTTCCCAAAATTTCCACCCCATGTAATTGTGAAAGTACACTGAACAGATGTTTTCCATGTTTTAAAGAGATTTAGGGACAAAACACATGAACATAAAGAGCAAAATATGATGAGGTATATAGTCCCCAACTAATAATGGTTCGACTTCCGGTTTTTTGTCTTTGTGTTGGTGCAAAAGTCGTATGCATTCAGTAGAAACTGTACTTTGAATTTTGAATTTCGATCTTTTCCCAAGCTAACGATATGCAGTACAATACTCTTTCATTATACTGGGCAGTGGAAACAAGCCACAGCTCCCAGTCAGCTATGTGATCATGAGGGCAAACAACTAATACCCTTAGAACTGCTCTGTACCAATACAGTCTTTCTGTTTTTTCACTTTCAGTATGGTATTCAATAGATTACATGAGATATTCAACAATTATTATAAAGCAGGTTTTGTGTTAGATGATTTTGCCAGACTGTAGACTAATATAAGTGTTCTGAGCATGCTTAAGATAGGCTAGACTAAACTGTGATGTTTGGTAGGTTAGGTATGTTAAAATGCCATTTCAACTTAAAGTATTTTCTTAAATATGGGTTTATCAGGAGGTAACCCCCTGGTTAGTAGAGGAAGATATGTAAATACCTAATTATGCATTGAACTCAGTATGGTGATAACCCGGTATGAAAAAGTCATATTTCCCGATCTTAAGGGATTTATCTTTTGTTTTGTTTCCAATAGGCAGAGAATGAACCAATATAAATAATAAATTACATATGTATATAATAAAGTCGTGTTATTCAGAAACTTACTATGCCTTGGGTTTGGCAATGAATCTTCCTTCCCTGTTACAGAGACTCTAAACAGATATCCACCTTCTTCAATAACATTAACATTTTAATGAAGTTTTACCATCAATAATGTAAAACCAGTAGAGGTTTTATCCAACTGGGAATTGAGAAAATCCTGTGACCTTCAGTCTTATTTAGGGAGAAGTTGATTGCCAGGATCTCAAGTGGATTTCAGTTATTACTGGTGTGGTATATGCGCTTAGTAGCCCAGAACAGAATGGCTGAATTATCACCATTCTTTGATGACATGGAAATCTTGTATACAAAAGTGGATAGATAATCCTCCATTTGTTCCCAAAAGTGGATAATCTTAACACTTACGATATGCCTACAAGTTGCCAACAGACTCGATTACTAGTGTCTTAAGGAATAATGTGGGCTTTGGAATCAGGCAGAACTGAGTATGAATCCTAACTTTATTCTCATTATCTGTGGGGCCATAAGTTACTTAAACTAAATTTGAATTTCCTTATTTGCAAAATGGGAATAAGCAGTACCCACTTTGTAGGATTGTTATAAAGATTGGTGTTAATGTGAGTGTAAAGCACCGAGCCAGTGTCTCACATTTAGAAGGAGCTCAAAAAGTGTTATTTCTTTTTTATTGCCACTATTTGAGAGATCTTTAGATGATCCAATCCAACTCTCTTACTTAACAGGAAGAAATTGGATTCAGAAGGCTTATTGCTCTTAGGTTACTCAGGTAGTTGGTGGCAGGCCTGGAAGGGTAATTTTGACACTTTGATTCTTACCCCAGTCTTCATCATTCACTCACTCCTTCATTCATTTATTCATTCGTTACTCATCATTTATTATGCAGCCATTAGATTCCAGGTCCTGTGCTGAAACTTGAGAACATAAAGGAGAATAAAAGACAGACTGTCTTGAAAAGCTTACAGTCTAATGGAAAACAAATGCATAAACAGATAAATTATTGTTGTTTGTTAGATGCTATAATGGAATTATTTTATACATATTTATTAAAAATGGTTCAAATTGTGGTCTGACTTAGCTTTGGGGAAACACCAAGGCTTCATAAAGGCGGCGTGGTATTTGAATCTAGCCTGGAAGCATGTACTGAAGATTTGAAAAGCAGTTCAGTGTGTGTGTATGTGTGTGCAAGTATGTGTTTGGGAGGGTGATGATGGTTGGAGGTGGTGGAAAAAACAGCCTAAGCAGAAGTTACGATGGTGTTAAAGCATGTGGCATATTCATGGAAGCTTGGATAGTTTAATGTGGTTTAGGTAGCGGGAAGAGGTAAGACCAGAGAATGCCACACAGAAGTGCCTGTAATGTAGCACCTCTCTTTCTACTGAAATGCAGCCGTGCATTTTGTGGTAGCTGGAGGGCTAGTAAAAGTTAAATGTACCTAAGGGGATGAATGAGTTTTTCTGATAAAACTCATTGGGATGTTTTGGGATAAAGCATGGTCCAAGTTCAAATGAACAGGACTTAAAATAAACATTTGGAACACAAACTGAACAAAGAAATTCTGTGTAATGGCTGACTTACAGATAGTAGGCACTGAATAAATAAGTACTGGTTAAATATTTTTATACAGCGGTCCAGTTACTCTAGAGTTACTTTTGATATGAAACTTCAGGACAATATAATAATTACCTAATTCTGCAAAGTACAATAAAACTTTATTGGCTTGTATTACGGTTAGTATTATTATTTATTATATGTATTGTATTATGGTTATTAATTGACCATTACAATCTGATTAATGTAATTGGGCTCATTTTTGTGGGACTTAACCCAGATAAGTTTGCTTTTGATGGTTGCTAATTGGGCAAGGGGAATAGTCTGGAGTGTCATAACTATGTGTCCTTATTTAATTACATCATATTTCCATGTTTAGTTGAAGTTAATGTCTCTTGTGCTTGGCATTTTACTACATTTATGTATACCCTATATGAATAAATATTCCCCATTTTTTATTTTGTTGAGGTGATTTATAGAAGTTTTTTTTTATGTGTGTGATTAAAAAATTCCACCATGTGTCTCTTTTTAGTGCAATTTAAATTATATCATCTTTGGAAAAATGTTATCTGCTTTCAGTATGTTATTCTAGGCCTAATATCCTAACATAACCATATTTCCACATTTCTTCATATTTTGTTGATTCAGTGATTTGTTACTTTTCAGTTTCTCATGGACTTATCACTGTGGTATATTTATTGTACTGAATTTACTCAGCAAATCTTATAACTCTGTTGATATAATTCCAAATATGATCTGATTATAGAAACTTTAGGCTTTGTTTTGTTGAAAAGGATTTCTTATTTCCATTCTCAAATGTGGAACAGTCAGGACTATCATCCACAATTCAGAAATAAGAAAAAATCTTAATAGGCTGGAGAGAGCTGCTCAGAACTTCGCTAAGTGAGGGGCAGGGTAGGTGATAGTGGATGAGGAGGGTGTAATAAAGAATGAATTTGAGGGTTTAGTTGAAAAGAAATGGTAGTTAAGGGGGCCTCTGCTAAAATTTCTGCAATTGGCTTTTTAGAAACTTAACCAAACTACTGTTTACTTCCTGGGTCATCTTTAATGACTATAAGTCTTACAGGATTTGCTTGGTACCTTGGTTCCTTTAGCCGAGTAACTTTTTCAGATAAAATGATAACTGCACACAACTATAGTATTTTAAAGTCTTAGAGGTCTTTTGAAAATAGGAGTAGTTATTTCCTAAACAAGTCACTGAAGAGATGTTTTTGGAAATTTCTGTAGCTATGGCAACATTTTAGGCCAAAGTATCAGTTAGCTTTTGCTGCATTAAAAAACACTCCAAAATTTAGTGGCTTAAGAAAATAACATTTATTATTTCTCATGTTTGAGGTTGGATGATCATGGATGACCTCACCCACTCCCATGTCTGGGGTGCCATCTGGGTGGGTTGGATGATTGAGGAGCCTTTCTCCACATGGCATCACCCAGAAGACTAGTGTGGACTTGTTCATAGGGTCCCAGCAGCAAAAGAGGGCAAGTCCTAATTTGCCTTTTTCATATCTGCTTGAGTCACATCTTCTAATATCTTGTTGGTCAAAGCAGATCATACAGCAAAGCCTAGATTCAAGGATTGAAAACATAGACTCCACCTCTTGATGGGAGGAACAACAAAAGGCCTCACATACGGTGCTTAGAGAAATTGTGGTCATTTTGAAATGGATCCCAGCCAGTCATTGTAGAAATTAGTCTACGTGTTCAATAAGAGGCTATAGCAGTGAGTGCAACATGTATGGCTTCAAAAATTACCACACTTACGTGCAATGTTTGCCACAAGCTAAGTCTATAAAATTTAGGGAAAAAAGCTACCTATTTAGAAGGCTGAATTTAATAAGGGAAATAAGAAAATCCACTAACATTTCTAGGTTATTTCACAGTTTACAAAGCATGTTCATATATATTGCTTTTTAAGAAATCTTTTAAGCCTTTTTAGAGGTAGGTATTAGATCATTATCCTCATTTCATGGACGTGTAAACTGATGCATGTACATGTTAGGAATCTTACTCACAATCACCTAATAAGAGCAGTGGGTTTTGAACTTAGTTTTTTGGGAGGTAAAGCTGGTGGCCATGCTTCCATGTTGTACCCAGGAGTCTCTCGGGCGTCGCATTGGTCATGTAATGCAGCAAGGGACAAATAAAGGTAATTATTAGAGCTCTTTGTAATTTTTAAGCCATACCCCTTATACACCATGCTGTCATTCACTGAAAAGTCTGAAGATCTGTAATTCTTTTTTGGGGGGGAAATTTCTATATAAATAATGTGCTCATTAAGAACTTGGTGTATTCTGTCTTTTATTTCTGGAGTCTGTTAATAACTATATTCGGTTCCACGTTACACTTACATGTTTTTATTTTTTACAACAATTTTTTACAATATTTCTTACAAGAATTTTACAAGAATTGCTGAATTTCACACTTTTTTCTGGAACCTAAATGTTAATAATGCCTGCATCCATTTTACTGTAAGAAGGTGGTTTATCCTAAATATATACACATATATACACATATACATGCACACATATATACTAAATTTACATTTATGTACGTGTATGTGTGTGAACATATGTGTGTGTGTATGTATATATGTGTGTGTGTATATATATATATATATACAGTCAGGGGTCTGCAGCACAACCTGTAGACTTTTCGTGCTTCTGTTATCTAGCACCAGAGAGAAGTAGGTTCCCAAAGTCTTCTTTAGTGAGAGATCTGCATTCCTTAAGCCCACACAGACACACAGTAATGGAAGAATACATACCCTTTCTCATCTGCTTTTCACTGAGATTATCTCACGCATGGACTAGTGATCCTGGCCATCATGTAATGTGCAGCCAGCCTCCAACACCTCCTCGGCACAGTAGGTCACCCTGATGGAATGACTCAAAGAAATTCTAACTGGTGAATCCCCTTGAGCCTTCAGGGACATTAGTTGGCCTTGAGCTAGCTGTGTAAATTTTCTCAGCCTCTTAATTTTCTTTACACACTTGGTGGGACTGCAAATGAAGTCATATAGGTAAAAATCATTTGTAAACCTCTATAAGATACAGAAACATGAACTATTAATATAAACATGCCTCCTCAACAAAGTACCAATAACTGAGACCAGCATAATTGTTTTAAATTCTTAATTATTAAGTTTATAAAAATTCCAGGATTTTTGGAACCAGTCTCTGTACCTTTCCTGTGTCTTTTTTTTTTATTTTTTATTTATTTATTTATTTATTTTTATTTATTTATTTGAGAGAGAGAATGAGAGATAGAGAGCACGAGAGGGAAGAGGGTCAGAGGGAGAAGCAGACTCCCCACTGAGCAGGGAGCCTGATGTGGGACTCGATCCTGGGACTCCAGGATCATGACCCGAGCTGAAGGCAGTCGCTCAACCAACTGAGCCACCCAGGCGCCCCCTTTCCTGTGTCTTTAAGCTCAATAGTACTTGAGAAATATTCCAGGTTTGGGAATAATCACAACTGCTCTTGACTGCACAAAGCCAGGAACTTAGTCGAGAGGTGAAATTTTTATCATTAACTTCTCATCCCCATCACTGGGCCTTACCCCAAAAGAGGATGAATCTCCTCAGGGCTATATTCAAGAGGCAATTAACATTCCTACCCAACCTTTCTCTGGTTGGTCCCTCCCCACTACTGAGTACTTCGACCCCTCCTCACTCTTGGCCTGGATTCTGTTAGTTGAGTCCTAATTATATTCATGGCCTGGGCTTTTAGACTGAGGTAAACTTTATGACCAATTTATGGGCTATTTTCAAAGAAATTTCCTAGTGTTTTACAGGGGCTTTATTTACTTTCATAAGATTTCATCAATGTATTCATTATAAGGAACCACATTGGTTTGCCTTTCTACTCTTCATGCTGCCACCTCTATAGGAAATTACATTGCAGGCAGAAGCTTCACGCAGAGAAAAGATGTCGTCTTATTCAGTGGAAGCAATTTCTGTCTCATGTGTTATTCCGACTGTCATAACATTCTGAGGCATGAACTTCACTCTCTTGATTAATATTTATAGCCTGCTCTTTAGGTACCTGTAATGTCTGTGGTTGTGGGGGTGGGAAGCTCAGAACATGGCAGGCGGGAGAGTTGATACAGTCTGTTAGTACATAGAGAGACCAAGGTCTTCAAAAGGTCCCACTGTCAGAGGAAGTCCTGAGACAAATTCTGCCTACTCCAAGTAGTTAACTGCAGGTGGCATGACCCACTGGACTTGGGGCAGAAGACCCCGGCCCCTTGATGTAGTTTCTACTTGCTGCTGCTTTGCTCTGTGACTTTGAGGAGTTCCCTATTTGATACCTTTATTTCCCCAACTGTAACATGGACTGAAGGACTGTCTCCATGGAAGTTGTTAGAAAGAGGACAAGTGGCATGCCTGTGAAGCTGCCTTCAAGACAGTCTTCTGTTCTCAGAAAGGTTAAAACGGGAGTATTTTCCTCCCCCTGGAAAGAAGAGACTTCCAGGAGAAACTTAGAGGTACAGGCACTGAAAAGGCAGGGCTGTGCCCTTCACTCTGTTGGCTCTCAGAGACTGCCCATCACTGGAAGAGCACAACAATATTGCAGATCTCTAGTAGATCATGATACAAGATCAGGGGTGGGAGAGGTTAGTTGACTTTCTCTAAGGAGTGATCCCCTGTAACTACACCTAAATCTGCCTCAGTAAGAATGCTACTGCCTTCCAGTTTCTAGGAAGTGCTGTTGCTTGAATGTCTACTTGGATTGAGAACTGCTCATGAGCCATTTACATAAGCTTTTCTAATCTTTCCTTAAGTTAGGTGATTTTTGATAAATTGCCCTGTACTTTCTATCAGTTTTCATGGGTTATTAATTCGTTGTTATTTATTCAGTCAACACATATTCTTGGAGAATCTAGTATGTCTAAAATATCATAGAATGCTATCCAAATTTTAGGATTCAGGTCAAATGCTGCCTTCTGCATGAATTTTTTTTTTTTTTTTTGATACCCTCAGTTGCAGGTGATTTTTCTTTGCGCTGGTTTCCTACTCTCTAACTTTCTTATCAAACTTACCATGTGATGATAAATAATGTTATTTGTGTACATGTTTACTTCCTATACTATAATTCTTATTTATCGAATACCTAAACTGTACATTCCCTTGAACTTTATAGATAACTCAGTATATCTGTAATTGAAGACGTAGAAAAATAACAATAGTATAATACAATATATGATATTATATGAGCAGATGAGTGGTACAGATAATAAATGTTCAGGGAATTAGGAGAAGGTGAATTGATGAGGAGGGGCAGCCACTTGGAATTAGGCAGGGTGGTAATGGGTGGGGCGGAGTGAAGGCACTTCGAGTAGAGGAAAAACATGAGCATATGGCACAAGTGGAAAAGAATCCATCTTTGGGGAGCCGGGGCGAGCCCGGGAAGATGAGAGACAGTGAGTAACCACTAGAGGATGGGACATTGCAAATGTCAAGCTAAGGCAATTAGATTCTTCTGAAAGCAGAGGCTAGCTACTCAAAAACGTGTGAGCAAACGAGTGACAAGATCAGAGAGATATTTTAGGAAGATTTCTCCTGTAATGGTATGCAAGGTAGTGAGCAAGCATGGCAGCAGGGAGAAAAGAAGAATTAGTTACTAGTGCTGTCTGCCTCTGCCTGTAAAGCGCCTGGTGCATGGTAGGCGTTCTGTGGATCGTGTCTCTGGAAAGCTACCTAGAATCATAAGCAGCTCTGGGCTACCTGGGCGTGTGTTCAAGGTACAAAGAAAGCACTTAAATGCGGAATTCACAGACCCATAAAATATTTAGGTAACAGTCTGAGTCTTCTCCCTCACCTGGGAAATGCTTTATTAGTACAAGTTACCAAATTAAGTTTTATAACTTATTTTAAACATAAAATAAGTTGAAAGGCTTTAAGCCTGTTACAGGCAGGATGCCTCAGTTAATTGGTATTTTCTACTTGCTGAGTTCTCAGATCCCTTAAAGTTCTAAGAAATCTACGTTTCTTGAAGTCAGGTTAAAAAAAAATAGAATCGTTGAAATATTTGAGAGTGGCCATTACACCACACCCCTCTGTTTTGCTCCACGTCTCCCTATAAAGTAATCCAGTACTGAGAATGATGGCCGCGCGCTGTGAAAGGGGCCGTTTTGGTTCAATGGTGTAGCTCCGTAGTGCGCTTCTCCGCTCGCAGCCTGGCAGCGCTGGAGCGATGCATCCTTCCGCAGTCGGAGAGAAGACGGCAGTTCTCAGAGGTGCTGGATCGATGCCTGGTTGCTCCCGGAGAACTGTGCGGCGGCCAGGGCAGCTGCGCGCCTGCTTACACGCTGCCCAAGAAAGCCCCTTTCTATGCCCTGATTTCTTAGCCCGCAGACACGGAGGCACCAGGATCTTGTAGGGATTGGAGAGGCACTCTGCCCTATAAACATGACCTCCCTGAGGTGCTCGCCTCCTCCTTGCTCTAGCCTAACCTCTGGTTTACACTGTCACACCACACAGAGACTACACTTAAGAGACTCGCACCCCCGCCAAGCTGCCGGGGAAGAAAGCATGGTGGGATGCTAGAAAAGGGCCTTTTTTGGTTGCGTTGCAGTGGCTGGAGCACGTGTGGCCCAGCAGCAGAGCCCTGAATTAGGACACAGCAGGGGGTCTGCTACTTCCTAGATGTTTGCCCCTTTTCAAGTTGCTCTCCCACTCTGGGCCTCCATTTCCTCTTTGCAAAATGAGGGGCTCCAACCAGATGATCTCGGAAGCCTCTTTGCTCTCCTGATACTATATCTTAAATAATTTTTTGGCATGAAGGCCCCTGGGTGGCTCAGTCGTTAAGCGTCTGCCTTCAGCTCAGGTCATGATCCCCGGGGTCCTGGGATCAAGGCTCACATTGGGCTCCCTGCCTAGCGGGGAGTCTGCTTCTCCTTCTCCCTCTGCTGCTCCCCTGTGCTTGTGCTGTCCCTCTCCGTGAAATAAATAAAATCTTTGAAAAAAATTTTATGGGATGAAAGAAAGTCAACACTTTAAATTAGTCTTGTCTTAATACCGCTGCAATGTCTAGGTCACAGATAAACACTTCTCTATGCTTTATAAAGTACTTTGGGAAGAATAAAGAAAAAGTAAAGTTCAGAGGATAAAATTGATCATAAACTTATCTATTAAAATCAGGAAACTACGACTTTGAGCTAGGGTTCATAAATGGTCCAGAGCCAGAGTTTTGAGGAGGTAACACTTCGAGGCTGCACTTCTGATTTAGACTGGCCTTGCAGTGTACATGCAAGGGCTACCAGCCTGAAGGACTGTGCTGCAGCATGGAGGCAAACTGGCTTTTTGATGACACTCTTCCATCCAGCTCTGCGACTGGTTATTAGGGGGTGAGTTTTCAGTTGAGGAAGTGGAGTCCGTGTAGACACTTGGCAAGAGTTGGCATCTACATGGTCATGTGTGTTGTTCGTGTTGAAATCCCATAATATCGCCAGGCAGTTTAATTCTGTGGTAGAACCAACTTGAATAATTAAACAAAGCAAAGATTTGACAACACTGTACTTGTGGTACAACACAGCTGTGATTCCGTGAGCTCAGCGGGGAGAAGGAGTTGGGGGCATCTGTCACAGCAAAAGCATGCTTTGTAACAAATAACAATTTAGCAGACATCCAATGTGCCACAGAACAGAGGCTATAAAGAATATGGTCTGTCAGGAGTGAATGGGTCATGGCGTCTGTTTGGGGAGTGTGAACGGGGTAGTTCACGTCTGCTTGGTCACGGGCATCTTAGGAAATGAATCTCTGTGCCAGGGGTGGGTCACCACATGTTACTCTCCTTCTATAGACACTAACTAACTGGTTCATGGATGATCAGTAAGTAAACGGCTGGGAGAAAAAGATCACTCTTTGGAACTAAACATTTGATACCTTTTCTGTGTGTTTGTGATAACCCTAAAAATCGAAAAAAGACTGCAGACTCTTTGTCTATGAGATATAACAGAAGTTTGTATATTTGAAAGAATTTCTTCCCTGCTGCCTTTTCCTATTGGTAAGGCTTTAACAAAATAAAAGTGATTCATAAGGAGTAACTTATTTTCTGATGCTCGTCTCTGAGATCCCCACTGCAAAAGGATTCTCTTTTATTTTATCCGAATGTGATGGCTCTTTGTGTTCCCAAGCAGTACAGGGGATGCTTTTCAATGGTTGTTTCCTCCCCAGTCACATTCAGTTCTGCAGAAGCCGTTTGTATAGCGAGCATGATCTGCCCAGCAAGGGAGAGCCAGAGCACGCTAAGCATTGGAACAATTCTACGGCGCTGTATCTCCGCAGAGCAGAAATAAGCTCAGATCTTAATGTTAAATACCTTTGAACTGCAGGGCTCAGCTACGTAAATAGATCAGCATGTGATTCTAAAAAGCAGTAATATTAATATGCGATGTGCACGCTCTGACGGCAGAAATCTCCAAGAAAAGTTAAGTTACTGTCATGCTTTTGTTTTGCGATTAATATAACTGCAATCACGGTTGTTTTCTAAAAAAAAAAGTCAATGTACCCCAGAATTCAATTTTTTTCTCATTGAAACATGGGCAATTTGTGTAGTTTAAGATCACAATAAACTTCTGAAAGGACATATTTTTGATATTATGGAAGATGTGTGAAAAATATTAAATACTGATTTTTTTTTTAACTCTTTAAAATCTTCCTTTTGACCTGAGCTGTCTTGTATTGATTTTTTTCCCTCCTGTGTCCATTTAGTTTCCCTGTCTTGACTTGTGTCTCCTCTTTTGGAGACCTCCCCCCTCCTTGTCTGCTGTGAATCCACACCTCTTTTTCTTGACTTTCCATCATTCAGTGTCTTCATCTTAGTCGTGACCACAGCACCAGCCAAGTATCTGCCCATCGCTCTGGTTCTTCCTTCATCAGACTGCTGCACGGTCGCTGCCTGGTGGGTTGGTCTACAAACCCAAGTCATTTTCTACAGAAAGCTGTCTTCCCTCAGTTCCTCCTGTTGGCCTCCCTACTCAAAACACTGCCCTCTTTTCTCTCCTGGCCAGTCCCAGAACCTGGCATTCCTAGGCCCCTGATGGACCCTGCCACTCTTAGTTATCGCACGCATATAATTCCACTTGCTCTCCCTATGTGAAGTTTCTCAAGTTTGATCACTACAAAATATTTCAGAACAAAAATTTATTGATCTTCTGGTGTGTTTGCAACCCACTTTGCTTCAAATTCTTTCACCACATTTTTCTCACGTTTAGCTTTACCTTTAATTTATCCATACATAATTCTGCGGGCAAAGCTCCCAGACTCCCATTACTTAAGTTTCTTCATTGTGTGCTACATGTACTTTTTCTGTAAAGCCTTGCCCATTGTCAGTTACATCCCTCGCACAGGCTGACTGCCAAATGTGCTTAAGGTCCTCTCTGTTCTGGGCTGTACGCTTTTCTTTTCTCTGCCAAATCTACTTCTATATAGAGCGGTGGTTTAGAGCTTCGGTGCCAGATAGCCTGGGTTTCAATTTTAGCTCCACCATTTACTAGCTGATTCCTGTTGTGCGGGACACTTAAACTCTCTGAGCCCCAATATCTTCATCTTTAACAGGGAGATGATAACAGTAGACCTTACTTGATAAGGTGATTGTGAGGACTCAATGAGTCAATACACAGAAAGTGCTTAGAATGGGTCTGAACAGGGTGAGGACTTCTTTTTCCCACACATTCCATGTTTCATTGGTCTTAACTGTCTAAGGCTATGTCTCTCCCCAGTCTCTTTTCTTTTCATCCTCTGAGGACTGAACACAAGATTCTGCACATAGAAGTTGCTCAACAGATACTCGTTGAAATAATCTATACAGTGTGGGGAGACAGTGTGGATTTGGGACTTGGCTCTTAGTTGCCTGAGAACAGAACGAGGTACAGCATATGTCTTATACTGTGTCCTTGGTCCCTGTAAGAGGGCCTGACATATGGTAAATGCTCAAAATTAGCGATAAATGTTTGAATAAATGAATGAATGAAATGAATTGTCAAACTTCTCCAAGTTTAATTTAGGAACCACTTGAGTCACAATGAAATAATATAGTTTATTTTTAAATTAAAAATAGTTTTATTGTTACTAATAATAGTATAGATAAAATATAAAAATTATATATAAAATATAAAATATGTATCCACATATGAAACAAGCATACATACAGTATATAATATATTTGTTAAGTATATATTATAATATATATATTTTGAAAATTAAAAAAAGATAAAACATACACAATCCCATAACTGAAAATATCTGTTTGGCATATATTCATATTTTGGGGGGTATTTTCCTCACATGTATGTATAGATTTTTTTTTAAATGTGTAGATTTAAAAATAATGAAATTGGATCACATTGTACCTAATATTTTATAAACTCCACCGTTTTATTTTTCACTGTAGAGTAAACTAGGTGTCTCCTCTATAAAAAACACCAAAAATGGGTTACAAATTTTTGTTTTTTCCTTCGTTTTACACATCTCCTCTTTCAGGCCGACTTTCTTACCCTACGGTGTCTACTTGGAAATGTTACAATTTAAAATGCAATTTCCAAGGTGGGGAGGTCTAACTTCTACTAGAACATATTAGCATTCCAGAGAACATGCTTAGTAACTTTGCCTCACTCTACTACTGTGATTTTCCTTTTAGCTTGATTTTATTCTATTTTATTTTACATGGATTTATAGCTGAAATTCCCCATTGATTTTAGAACAAACACTGAAATTAAAGATTTAGGAAAAGAGCATACAGGTGGCGCACACTTTGGTAGATGTTTTCAAGGAGATCAAAACATTTTGTTTTCTATTTAGCAACTGTACCATTCAACTGTATGGGGCGGGGGGAGGTGGGATGTGTCTCACAACTAGCTCTCTCTCTCCCTCTTAGAGGTGTAAGAGAAAGTAAGGACACTGGTGCTTCTTCCAAATTCCGTTTTTGTTTACAAAGGACTCTCAATTTTAAAGGTCAGTATAATGTCAAAATGGCTGAACAAAAGGGCATAACAATTGACAGAAAAATGACAGTGATTTAATCAAGAAGCCATCCATTTGCATTGTAAATGGGATAGAAGTAATAGAGAATGTGTTGAATCAAATGAACAGTTTGGGCCCCACTGATGAAATCCTCAGGTGGTAACTCCTGCAGGGAGCATACCCTTTTACCTAGCTTTGTGTGTGTCCAGGGAGAGATTCATGGCTGTGCCTTGAACCAGGAAGCCTTAGGTTTTCTGTAAGCCATCTTTGCTTTCACAAATATTTTTGAACCACCACCCTCTTCTCATTGTCATAGAAATGAAAAAAACGAGGGGAAAAACAATTTAAAAAGTCACGTGAATTTCAGTTTCAGATTTATGAGGTATTATAGATAAGGAGTTATACTTAAGGGACCTTTTGTTTTGTTTTGTTTTAAAATAGCAAGATTTTTGTTCCTCTTGATTCACCAAAACAGCATAACAAGTAAATGTTTAACAAGGACTCAAGGTATAAGGGATGAATTTCAGGTAGAACTTATAAGTGAAATTTATATACCTATCCAATTTACAAGTTTAACTGAGTTTTGAGTCTGGAGGAAAAGGGGGTAGAATGAGGAGAAAAGGTAATAATACTGACATATCTAATAAAGGGTGATGGGGTAATTTAATGATGCTAAGGATAAATAATATTTAATGAAATGACAAAGATAACACTGCAGAAATGGACAATTTCTATAAGGTCCCTACACTAAACCATAGCTTTAACTAAAAGAAAATCATAATGTGTATATACCAAAGTGTCCTTGTAATAGTTTTGAATAACTGTGGCATGTTTTCTTAGTCTAATGGTTAATATCATGCCCAAGTCAGAGATATTTCATTACTACAAAGGTTCTGTGAAGGGAATTTTTTGTAATGTCTCTATAGCTACTAGTAGAAAAGCACATTTTTGTGACACTAAATTTTAATTTGCTTGGAATTTGTCTTCTAAATGTGTGATGTGTAAAGAGAATGACACTCTGAAAGCACATTGCAGCTTCAGCTGGTCAGTTTCATTTCTCTCTGCCTTTAAATCTGTTTTAGGCTTATGTAACACCAACAGAATGGAATGATTACGAATGTATTTACTTTGTGAAGATACTAATTTTCCAGCAGACTTTTCATATATCAGAAGGTCCTTGGGGATCAAACCTTATCTGACTCTCTTTTTCTTTCTCCCTGCCCTCTAGCCCCGTTTGATAGAACTTGTAAACCAAATTGTTTCAATGACCTTGAACATTTTGTTCACGTACTTTGAAAAAAAGCAGGGGTGCAAAATGATGTTTTTCCAGGTACTATATTACAGAAAAAAAAAGAGTCCTTGTTAGTCCAAGTTCTATATAATATTTCTCAGGCTTCCAATTTATGAATGCACAGTAACTAGAATATTAAAGCTAGGTAGAAAGACTTTTAATGATAACATCAAAACCCTTTGATTTACTAGAATTAAAAGATATTTAAGGGGTGCCTGGCTGGCTCAGTTGGTAGAGCGCATGACTCTTGATCTCGGGGTTGTGGGTTTGAGCCCCATATTGGGTATAGAGATTACTTAAAAAAGTAAAATCTTAAAAAAAAGAAGATATTTAAGAGATCGCTTGTTCTGCTCTGAACCTAAACAAAATATTATCAATTTTTTCTTAATATAAATATTATATAGAAGTTCAATGCAAACATTTGTGAAAAATAACAAGTATGTGTGCTCTATCCGACTTAAATATAAAACATTTTCTTAATCAATATACAGTTTAGTTTTGTCTGTTTTTTTTTAACTCGATATAAATGGGAATCATTAAGGGCCACCAACAGAATTTAAGTTCTGATTGTTCCATGGTTCTTGCCAACATTTGATATCCATGAACTTTTTTTTTTAGTATAGTTGACACACAATGTTACACTAGTTTCAGGTGTGCAACTTATTGATTTAACAAGTTTATACATTCTGCTATGTTCACCACAAGTCTAGTTACCGTCTGTCCTGTTACGTCACTATTACAATATCATTGACAGTCTTCCTCACGCTGTGCCTTTTATTTCCTGTGACTTATTCATTCCATAACTGGAAGCCTCTGTCTTTTTCACTCCCTTTCGCCCATTTTGCTGAACCCCCCACCCCCTGATATCAGTGAACTTAAAAATTTTGCTTCTCTGGTGTTTGGAAATGGCATCTTGTGATTTTAATTTGCATTTCCATGATAACTAGCAAGATTGAACATCTTTGAACATCTTTTAATATTTTTTCATACATTTTTGTTTTCTTTTCTGTTATACCAATTTTTCTATTGGGGTGTTTATATTCTTCTTTCTTCTTCTTTTTCTTTGAGAGAGAGAGAGAGAGAGAAAGAGAGAGTGGGTGCATGCCTGTGCACGAGCCAGGCGGAAGGGCAGAGGGAGAGAGAGAATCTTAAGCAGGTTCCATGCTCAGCGCAGAGCTGACACTGGGCTTGATCCCTCGACCGTGAGATCATGACTTGAGCCAAAATCAAGAGTTGGATGCTTAACCGACTGAGCCACCCAAGCGTCCCTGTTTATATTCTTCTTAAAATATATAGAAAATTTTCAAACATTTGGATGCTAATCCTTTGTCATTTATGTTTTGCAAATATATTTTCTCAGTTAAACTTACAATGAAAAAATATATTTTAAGATGCACGCAACTATCTTTTCAGTTTATGACTTGCCCTTTGGTTCTCTTCATAGTGTCTTTTGATAAACAGATGTTCTTGATTTTAATGATATACAATTTATAATTTTTTATAATAATGTTTAACATTACATTAAAGATTCATGTTTAGGAAATCTTGGCCTACACCATGGTCATATGTTCTCATCTAGAAATTTGACTGTTTCAGCTTTCATGTTTTGGTCTGTAACACATTTTGGAATTTTTTTGGCACTATAGTGTGAGGAAGTCAGGTTTCCTATTTTCTTTTTCTATATTGATTCCCAACTGACCCAGAACAATTTGTTGAAAACATTTTCCACTGAATTGCAGTAACATCTTTGTCATAAATCAGGTTATTGTATGTGTGCTTTTCATGTGCTATTCTGTTCTATTAATATATTTGTATCCTTTCTATGTACCTTTTGATAAGTAGTATTTCTAAAACATAGATATATCAGTACTTTTCTTTGTAGTTTGCACATTTTTATGTCTTCCCTAACTCAAAGTAATAAAGATGTATTTACATATTGTCTCCTGAAAGCTTTATAGTTTTATCTTTCAAAATTTTAAAAACTTTTAGAACTTAAGTATTTAATCAACTTGCAACTGATTTTTGAGACTGGTTTGAAGTAGAAATCCAATTCTATTTTATTCCACGTATATTCCAGTTGCCCCTACATTATTTATGAATAACCCCTTTTTTTTTTCTTTGAGCTACTATTGCAGCTCTGTCATGGGTTACATTTCCATATACTCATGGGTTTGTTTCTAGGCTCTATGTTTTGTTCTATTGGTCTATTTTTGCATTAGGACCAAACCACTCTAATTACCATAGTTCTAAGACTTCCAACATTTTACTTCTTTCAGGAGTATCTTGACAATTTTTGGCCCTTTACAGTTCCATATGAATTTAGAATAAATTTGTCAATTCCACAAAAGTCCTTGTTAGGATTTCATTTGGGTTCGTTTTGGATCTATAAGCTAACTGAGTGAGAACTGTCATCTCTATAATATTAAATTTTCCTATAGATGTATGTGGTGTATCTCTGAATATCTTTTAAGGATTTTCTTTAATGTCATATATAATTTAATCCATGAGGGTATTATAATTTATTTGTTAGATTACATATAGATAACATATTTTTGTTATTATTACAAATAATAATTCTTTCCTATCTTAATCATGAAGTTTAACATATATATACATATATATGTAAAAGACACGTGTGTATGTACAGTTTAACAACTCATTTTACAGTGAACACCCGGGTTAACAGTATTCAGGTCAAACGATAGGATATTTCCACCCCTATAGCAAATATTCCAAGTGGCAACCTCCCAGTCCATCCCCAAAGGCAACCACTATCCTAACTTTTTAAATAACTAGAAATTTACTTTTCTTTTAGTTTTCACACCTGGATATACCATCTTAAATAATGTCGTTTTGCTGTTTCTGAACTTCATATGAATGGAAACTTTACCACGTGCATTCTCTGTCCTCTTTCTTTTGTTCAATATTATGTTAGTTTAATCCATCCATGTCGTAATGGTGTCTTTTTTAAAAACTAGATTTTTAACATTTTGTTTATGGAGCTTAGAAATTCAATTGATTCTGGATAGATTTTGTATATAAAACAATGATTTTCGGGCTTCAGACAACAGGCAGTGCAGAACTGTGACCCCCGAGAGAAGGAAAATAAATGCGGAGGGCCCTCTAAGTGCCTGTTTTCTGCGGAAAGAATTTCAGGCCGAAGTCCTATGGGAGAGAACCTGAACCGCCTGGCGGGCTCCTTGAATTCAGGATGCTGAGCTCAGAATTCCAAGGTGCCAAGACCCCTGGAATTCTCCAGGCAGAGCAGCAAAAGTGAAAGAGCTGAAGACAGCTCTGGAGTTCTGCAGAGGGTTCTCAAATCTGCATTTGGGTCAGGCTCAGCACAGCTGTGCGAGGAAACTCTGAGGTCAGAGAAGGGACCTTCAGGAAAAGTTCAAGCAGACAATCCCCAAACTTCACACAGGGTGAGAATGGCTTGTGTTCTTACCATCCAGAGTGAAAAGAGCTCCTCACACGCAGGGTATCAAGTAATATCCTCACGAGGGGTACTTGGTGGGACATTAGTCTAGACCAACAGGGCGTTCAGTCAGTCCCACCTCTAAAAGCAAGGTTCAAAGGGATCAGACTGTTTCCAAGTAACCTTAACCATGGCCCAGAGCGAGATCAAGAATATGAGTCGCCCTTAGGCGCCTGGGTGGCTCAGTTGGTTAAGCGACTGCCTTCGGCTCGGGTCATGATCCTGGAGTCCCGGGATCGAGTCCCGCATCGGGCTCCCTGCTCGGCGGGGAGTCTGCTTCTCCCTCTGACCCTCCTCCCTCTCGTGCTCTCTTTCATTCTCCCCCTCTCAATAAATAAATAAAACCTTAAAAAAAAAAAAAAGAATATTAGTCGCCCTTCACTTTGCTTCTACCGTCAATCTAGGAAGTCCTTTGACCTCTTCCTTTTCTTGCATCTCTGTTTTTTGGAATCTCAAATCTTCCTCTTATTTTACCCCCTTGTTTTGGTAGCATATATTCCTCAGTAGCATTTTTTTTTTTTTTTAGGACTCTCTACACTCAATGGGGGGCTCGAACTCACACCCGGAGATCAGGAGTCACATGCTCCATTGACTAAGCCAGCCGAGCAGCCCTTTTCAGTAGCTTCTTATAATATTTCTTTAATCGTGTCCTCTCTGCCATTTTATCTGAGCTTTCTTTTCAGAATTTCTACTGTTTGGATATTGATCTCCTGGACTGATCCTCTAAGCATCTTACCTTTTCTCCACTATTTTCAACCACTTTCTCTTTTTGTTCTACTTTCTTGGAGATTTTCTCAACTTTATCTTCCAACCTTCCTCTTGTTTTTGCTTTGTTTTATTTTTCCACATACATTTTTAAATTTCCAGAGCTCTTTTTTTGATTGACTTTTCTTTCTTCTTTTTTCTCTCTCTCCATCCTTCCGTCCCTGTCTCCTTTCTTTCCCTCCTGTCTAGTTTTTTTTTTTATCTTCTTATTTGTTCTTCTTCCTGCTTTTTCCCCCTATGCGCTGTTTTTTTCCCTCCTATACCTTGTTAGGGGTTTTAACCAAATGTCTAAGGATCTTCGACTATTTATTCATATTATGAGTGAAGCACTACAAAGCTCATTAGAATCTGGGGACGTGGGTCTCACCGTTATGACTTCTGCACTAGAATTCTAGTAGGTGCTCTACAACAAACTTATTTCAGAAATTTTCTTTTCATCACTAGCTTGCTCTTTAATCTGCCAGTGTAGTTTCCTAAGGGTGGGGTTTCTAGCAGCTGCATTTCAGAAGGGTTTTGCTGCCCTTCTCCAAGGAAAAGCTAAAATTTTCTACTTTTTAAGAAAAGGGTGGGAAGGTTCACAGTGCTGCTCATGCTGCCAGTGTTTAGGGCTGGCATTGCCCTCTCTTTGCTCTATGCCATGCAGAAGTTATGATTTTCCATTTCAAAACAAGGCTTTGGCCAAGAACAACTGTGGCATACTTTAAGGAGTCAACTAAGTTTGTTGTTTTTCTTACATGTTTGGTGTTGAATATAACTTTTGCTTCATAAACAGCCCACATGGAATTAAATCTCCTCATGATAGATAAGGCATTGCATGTGACACATGTTAAGGGTAAGAAAAGGTATTTACGAAATGTTTTTTCCATGAGCCCCTCATCTGTGGTTTAGCTACTTTCCTTACCACAGCATAGTTTTCCTCCTACTTTTTATCGTCACATGGCAATCAAAAGACCAAGACTTTTTTTTCTTTCTGCAGTTCTGTGCTCTTCCACATACTTCCCCAAAGAAGAAGGAAGAGTCAGAGGCCTGTTCTAATCATTAATATTAGCTGTGAAAGTCTGGCACGATATGCCAAAGGACATTTAGCTAAGCTTCTTCCTTAAGCATTAAGCTAAGAAATTTTACACAGAAGTCTAAGAAGTTATTGGCAGAGTGAAAAAAAAAAAAATGAGAGCCTTAAGATGTGACAGAAGAGGCCTGCCCTTGAGAACCAAGCCAGGAGGTTCTAGGCTTAACTTCTGTCACTCACTGGCAAGTCACTGGCCCCTCTGGACCTTAGTCTCTGCATATGTAAAATAAAATAAAATAAGGAGGGTTGACTTCACTAGATCATCCCCATGATCTTTTTGGGCTCTGACATTCTTTTGTGCTCAAAGCACCATCAACCCTAGAAAATATTCAGTAAGACATTTGCACTTCATTGTCTAATTGTGAACTTCATTAATATTATAATATTCCAGAATTGGATATTTTTCCTCTCTGCTACAAACACTGTTTTGTTTTTAAATATATGAAATGGAAGCCTTCCAGGAGAACCCTAAAATCTCCCCCATCGTAGGCACAAAATGACTCCCCTTGAGAAGCCCATGTCCTAATCCCCAAAACCTGTTAATGTGTTACCTTATGTAGCAAAAGGACTTTGTAGCTGCAAGATTGTTAAGGATCTCTAGCTGGAGAGGTTGTCCAGGGTTATCCAGGTGGGCTCAGTCGAATCACAAAGATAATTATATGTGGAAGAGAGAAGCAGAGAGGTCAGAGCGATGTGATGTGAGAAATGAACCTGCTATCGTTGGCTTTGAAGATGAATGAAGGGAGCCAACAGCCGAGGAATGTGGACAGCCTCTACAAGCTGGAAAAGTCAAGGAAATGGATTTTCCCCTGGAACCTCCAGAAGAATTGCAGCCCTTTGATTTCAGCCCCGTGGAACACATTTCAGTTTTCTAACCTCCAGAGCTATTAGATAACAATCTCTTTTGTTTCAGGCCACTACATTAGTGATAATTTGTTGCAGCAACAATAGGAAACCAATAGAGTTCATCACCTCTGGCCTTTATTATATTGAGCAAATGGGGTTTATTTATTTATTTATTTCAGAGAGAGAGAACACGTATGCATGTGAGTGGGGGCTGGGGGGGAGGGGCAGAGGAAGAGGGAGAGGGAGAAGCAGACTCCTCAGCCGAGCAGGGTGCCCCATGAGGGGCTCGATCCCACGACCCTGGGATCTTGATCTGAGCTGAAGGCAGATGCTTAATGGACTGGGCCACCCAGGAGCCCCTATATTTAGCGAATGTACTTTAGGCTTTAATGTATTTCTATGCATGTTGTTCATGTGTATAGTAGCAAACACTTCATTCTGCCTTAATAATCAAGAATTATGCTATCTTGCTTGTTTATATTATAGCTAAAGGAATAATTAGAAAATTGATTAATTATGCTTCTGTGTACCATTATATTCCTAAATTTAATTATTCCCTGGGATTACATTTTATTCTTAGAACTTATAGAATATTGGGCACCTGGGTGGCTCAGATGGTTAAGCGTCTGCCTTCGGCTCAGGTCATGATCTCAGGGTCCTGGGATCGAGTCCCGCATCGGGCTCCCTGCTCCTTGGGAGCCTGCTTCTCCCTCTGCTTCTCTCTCTCTCTCTCTGTCTGTCATGAATAAATAAATAAAATCTTTAAAAAAAAAAAAAGAACTTATAGAATATTGGATCTGGAGAGAACCATAAATATGATCTAATGAAATGTAATACTCTCTTTTTACAGGAGAGGAAATTTTTACCTATTGAGGTTAAACCCGTGAGTTTCCCACAATCATCCAGCCAGTTGCCTGTAACACTAAGATTAAAATTGAGGACTTCTGGCTCCCAGTCTAGGGTTTGCCCCACTACATCATATTCTTTCCAACTGAAAGTGTTAGGACATGAAAATATTTAGTAAATCTGGCCTCTGAGTGTGAAATATGAAGGAGTGTGAAATTCAAATGTGCCTTGTGTAGTTCAACTCATTTTCACCTGAGAAGCAGTATAACACAGTGGTTCTGATCCAGGACCCCAAAGGGTATATATAGGACTGTATAAGCAAATCTCATCTCCAGTACTTCCCAGCAATGGGACCCTAGATGAGTTATTTAACCTCTCCATGCCTCCATTTCTTTATCTGTAAAATGGAGATGGTAATTGCACCAAACTCATAGGGTTGTGGAAGATTTAAATACATTAATAACTGTAAAGCTCATAGAAAAAGGCCTGGACCACATTTACTACCAAATCATTATGAGCAATTATATTATTAACAGTAGGCTTATAATAAAGACAAACTATTTTAGTTAAACAAAAGAACACATTTTATTAATATTAATATTATTACTACCAGGCAGAAGTTATGATTTTCCATTTCAAAACAAGGTACTTATTAGCCACCTCCTGTGGTGAAGGCATGAACCAAAAAGGCCCATTGTTCAGGTAAATTGCTCTGTAGACTGAAAATCTTGTACTCTTCCGTGCCATCAGACATTCTGTGGACAATTAGCACATGACTGTCACGAGTGCTCTTGCTAATTACAGTCACATTACTACCAAAGAACTGTACCATGGCTGCTTCTATACTGTCATTTCTGCAAGCTGCATTGTTTCAAGGACAAAGCGGCTGATGTACTGTTTCGTTTCTTCCATAATGCTGAGCATGGGTATCTGATAGACTTGCTTAGGCTGGCAAACTTCTGAGCAGAAGTGCTAGATTTGTATGCATCTTCGAGAAGGGGGCAGTTTGAAGCTAAAGTGAGCTAGGAAAGAAATAGGAAGTGAAAAAGTAGAACGGAAAGACATAGGTAGATAGAGGAAGAAAAAAGAGGAAGGAGGAAAGAAGGAGCCATGAAAGGACATGAAAGATAAATGAAACCACTTAAATGGAGAAGAGTTTAAGAGGCAAACAGGAGACGCTCCAGGCAGAAAGGTTTTCTATGAAGTGTTTCTGATGCCAGATCAGTGCTTCTCAGATTGGAATAGGCATCGGAATCAACTGGGGGACTGGTTAAAACAACTTCCCTAGTCCCATCTGCAGAGATCCTGATCCAGTAGGTCAGAGTGGAGCCTCATGCAAATTCTAAGAAGCCCAGAGGGGACGTGGAGACTGCTAGTCTGAGGACACTTTGATAACCTCTGGGTTAAACTATATTCACACAAAATAAATGGAATAGTTCTCGGCCTTTTTCAAATATTGAGCTATAGTTAATATATAGTAAATTGTACAGATCTTAATGGTCGTGATTTCCTAGCATAAGCAATTCCCTACTCAGTCATATAAAGATTTACCTGTTCCCATATATACCATCCCTGTCAAGGAGAGTAGGAGACTTTACTGAATACAGTCCTAGTGTCCTAGAATGATGAAATGAACTTTGATAAGTTTTTTACCCTTTTTAAGAAAAACATATATTCTATAACCTAGAATTGAATGCCAAAGAACTAGAAAGCACCTACATTACTTTGATTACTCCAGGAATATTCCTGGGCTCATGTAAGCTATGGCCCATTGTCTATATCTTATTTCTTATTCCATTTGAGAGGAGGAAATACGGCATGTCATATTGAATTATTTTCCATTCTTTGAATTAGCAATTCCCTGGATTTATGTAATACGTAATCTGAGATGTTGGGCAAGGAAGCAATTGAGATTGAAATCCTTCAGGACTGCTTCCCAAACTCCCATGTGCATCTGAACCCCTAGGATCTTGTTACAAATGCAGATTCTGATTCAGTGGGTCAGGCCTGGGGCTCAAAATTCTACATTTATAACAAGCTCACAAATGGTATTGATGTGGCCAACCCCCGGATCACATTCTCAGTAGTAAGGCCCTGTCTGGTGTGAGTAGGTGGTTCTCTAGCCTTAAGCTACTTTAGCAAGTATCAGAATAGATGGAGGGCTTGTTAGAACATGGAGTTTTTGGCTTCCACCCCTGAGTATCTGATTCAATAAGAGTGGGGCCTGAGGATTTGCATTTCTAAATTCTCAGATGTTGCTGGGGAAAGTGCAGGGAACACACTTGGGCAGCTACCGATCTACTGATGACTCCTCTCATTTTGCGGATGCTGATGGACTTGCCAGCAAGGGACACTGCTGGTTGATAACATCTACCCTCAAACGGCTCTGACAATGTCACCAATGGTCTTTTCATTGACAAACCCAATGGACTCCTCTCACGTTTCACATGGCTTGGCTTCTCAGTGGCTTCTGACTGTTGGTTCTCCCCTCTTGATACTCTTATGTCTCTTGCTTACAGTAATAGAATTTTCTTTGTTTGCTTCCTACTTTTCTAACTCAGACTCTGTTCTATCTCAGACTCTTGCGTAAATTTCTCTTTTTATCCCTCCATGTGCTTTAGCCTCACAATTGGGCCTTAGTTCAGCCTCTTATAATCCGCCACCCAGACCATGTCAGTACTTGTCTAATAAATCCCTCTGCCTTGGCTGAGTCTCCAAGCCACCCTTCCCACCTCTACTAGAAGGATCTTTGTAAAACGCAGGAGTGATGATAGTCTCACCCTGCCTAAAACCCTTGGTGGCTTCCTGTTTGCCATGTGATGCATTCCAAACTCTTCAGCCTGGCTAATGTGGCTCTCTGGAACCTGGCTCTTATCTACCCTTTCTCTCGCCATACCTACTTTGGAATTTCACTTAAAAACAACCGATTCCCATAGAGGCTACATGATTTCATGCCTCCATACCTCTGTTCATGTTCCTTTCTCTTCCAAGAATTCTTTCCTTCCCATTCTTCCCAACCTGCTTACCCAGCAAACACCTCAACTTTCGTGTGTCCCTCCTCTTGAACCCTATTACGAACATCCCAGGAAGCAGTGGCCTCTTTCTTCTTGTGCCCACACATTATGATGATATCAATAATACCAGATTATAAAGCTCTTGAGAACAAAAAGGATTATTTTTTCAGCTCTGTGTCCCTTGTGCATTGCTCAGTGCCTGACATCACATGCTTGTGTTCGGAACAAATGAATGCATAAGTGATTGAGGGAGAAACAACTGATAAAGACCTTCGGTGACTGCAGTAGTTTCCTGAATCAGCTTAACAAACAGACTACAGAACAACAGGAATGTATTCTCCCCGAGTCCTGGAGGCCAGAAGCCTCAAATCAAGGTGTTGGCAGGGCCACACACTCTAG
This sequence comes from Eumetopias jubatus, assembly GCF_037043125.1. Taxonomy (NCBI): domain Eukaryota; kingdom Metazoa; phylum Chordata; class Mammalia; order Carnivora; family Otariidae; genus Eumetopias; species Eumetopias jubatus. The sequence continues at coordinate 48,169,513 of NW_028274812.1, forward strand.
AGACTCTAAAGAGAGATTTGTTCCTTTCCTTTCCAGACGCTGTGGTTTCCAGCTGTTCCTTGGCTTGTGGCTGTATCAGTCCAATCTCTGCCCCCATTGTCTCCTCTTCTCTTCTCTCTCTCTCTCTTTGTTTTTTTAATTTTAAGTAGGCTCCACACCCAGTGTGGGGCTTAAATTAATGACCCTGAGATCAAGAGTCAGATGCTCTACCCACTGAGCCAGCCAGGCACCCCCTCTTCTGTCTCTCTCTCTCTCTCTCTTTTTTTTAAAGATTTTTTAATTTATTTATTTGAGAGAGAGTGAACGAGAGAGAGAACACAAGCAGGGTGAGCAGGCAGAGGGAGAGAGAGAAGCAGGCCCCCCACAGAGCAGGGAGCCCAATGCGGGGCTCCATCCCAGGACCCTGGGATCATAACCTGAGCTGAAGGCAGATGCTTAGCTGACTGAGCCACCCAGGTGCCCATCTTCTGTCTCTTATAAGGACACTTATCATTGTATTTAGGGCCCATCTGGATAGTCCAGGATGATCTCATCTTGAGATCCTTAACTTAATTTCATCTTCAAAATCCTTTTTCCAAATAAGTTCTCATCACAGGTTCTGGTGGCTAGGACATGGACATATCTTGTTGGGGGCCACGATACAACCCATTGCAGTGACCATGAGCAAAGCAAGTATGGTATCCATAAGTAGAAATTGGAAAGAGACAGATAGTCATCTTCCCTCCAGATCCCATGTAATAACAATGGATAGAAGATGGTAGACATGTACTCTGTTACTCTAGTTATCTTCAAATCAGTTATCATCCAGAGACAAACTCATTTATCTTAAAAAAAAAAAATCATTAAGTGTGAGTGTGTGTGTGTGTGTGTGTGTGTGTGTGTGTGTGTGTTGGGTGCCAGGCTTCAAGGACCAAGAATATTCTCCTTTTTTGCCTAAATCATACCAAATCCTTCGCCTTAAGCTTAAAAAATAAAACACAAGGATCGCATCTACTGGTCTTTGAAAAGTAATACTTTCTGAACTGATTTTGGTGTTCCTGTAACTTCACATTTGTCCTGGAGGAGAGGAACCTATTTCACTTCCTGGTACAGTACCTTGCCTTTGTCACCATTACGCACTTAACAACCACTTCTGATGAAAGTGTTAATTGGTATTGGATGAGAACAAGCAGAGACGTGGGGTTGGAAGAGACAATTATGGAAACTGTGAGGACCGGAGACTGGGCAAAGGCAGGGAGAGGCTGTTCCAGGTTCCAGCCCAGCCACTTACCCTCCAGTTTGCACATGATACCCCAAGCGCCGAAGCCAGGGTTTCCAGAGTGGACAGATTTCATTTCCATTCAGGACTCACTGACAATCGCCAAGACCAAACCTTTCCTTCGGACCTTATAGCTGATGTTCGAAGGCTTTCTCATCTAGGCTACAGTGAGGGGCAAGCTCAGGAGAATTGGGGAAAATGAGAGAATATAGGACGAAGAAGCCGTAACGTTACATTTCCCCTTATTTTCCCACAACACTGGAGAACAGCACAGGAGACAGTAATTTGTCAAATCCCCAAACAAAACAAAACAGGTCTGTTGTTAATACAGACAAATGGTCACAGCTGCAGAAAAGTTTCCACATGAAATCTCTCAGTCCTCACTGGTCTTTTTGCAGTTTTGTGATCACTTTTCCAGGATTCTTTTTTCCGTTAGCGTTTTGCTGCAAGTTCCTGTCCGGTCGATGCACTCCTGACGGTGCTGCCTTCTTTCAGGTTTCTAACGTTCTACTCGGTTCCACCAGTACACATGTGTGAGTTGGCACCATAGCTTCAGCAGGAAAAGTAAACGGTTTGGTCATACAGTCTGTTAGAGGAACTGCTGTGAGTCTCCTCCATGTACCCCCATTCTCAACATTCGGGTTGAGATACAAGCCACCCCCAAAGCGTGCCCCTAACGGTTGTGCCACAGATGAACGCAGAGAAGCTTGAAAGCCAGGCTGTCATCCTGCTCAAATGGAGGCCAGGTGTGTCGAGAGTTTTCCAAATGTTTGCCTATGTTTTGGTGAAGGGGAATGTTCTAAGCTGGCTGCAAAAGTGAGAAAGCCACACCGAGAGAATTGGTGTTTGATCCTTTAAGGCTGAAATTTCAACCTCAAGCGAAACTCGGGGAATCCAAAGGCAATTCAAAACAGAAAGAAGAAAGTTTTAGGTGACATTTCTGTGATCGAAACTGATGAGTTATAAATTTTCACTGTTGATACTTCGCCTGTCTTCCTCTTTTGCCGGTATATATTTATCTCTTCGGGCATAATACCCTGTTACAGTAAAACTGCTTTTCGTTTTGACTGCATTTGAGCTACTCAGACACAGAAAGGTTGATGTTCACTTTTGAACTTACAACAGTTTCCAAAAAATGGTGTACCAGATTGTGACATAGATGTTTAACCCATGCAAGGAAAAAGGGATCTCTGAGTCTTTGAAAAACACTTTACCAGCACAGAGATAATTAGAATATAAATAATTCCAAAGTTGAAATGACAAAGTATTCATATCCAAAAGCAGTGTCCAGAGTTATCTACTTGGCAAATTTTATGGACTTTCACAATTATTCACTGTAAGTCAAGGTCATAAAAATGGAGCTTAAATATAAAATAATTTTTACAATACTTTTTACAATGTGTCCACTTACTCAGATGGACTTCTACTTAAATCAGTAAGTCATAACATAAATTTTTTAAGTTACATTTACTTATATGCATTTAAGCAATAATTTTACAGATTTTATGTTACAGTTCAAGGGAAAGAGAAAAAATAAACATGAGAAATTAAATGTTTTATGCATTTTTCATTATAAAGTATTACGGGTTCATTGTTAAAAATCAAGGAAATACAGAAAAGTCTAAAGAAGACAAGAAAACCACTTATAATTATACCACTTAATAATAATCATCACTAACATTTTTAATATCACTTTTAGCCTTTTTGTATGTTGCCTTTTTAAAAAATAAATCAAGATCAACTAATGTGCCAAGTCAATCCAAACGATTTAGTAATGCTGCTGGAACAGCTGAGTATCCATATGGAAGAAAACAAATGAACTTTGACCCATATCCCACTCCATACATAAAAAATTAATTTGAGATAGATCATAGATCTAAACTTAAGATCAGAAACATAAAGCTACAAGGCAAATATCTCTATGATCTTGGGTGTAGGCAAAGATTTCATGGAAAGAACACGTAAAGCATTAACCACAAGAGAAAAAAAAAGGTTAAATTCAATTATGCAATTCTCTCTGCTCATTAGAAGACGCCATTCAGAAATGACTGGACAGGGATCCCTGGGTGGCTCAGTCTGTTAAGCGTCTGCCTTCTGCTCAGGTCATGATCCCAGGGTCCTGGGATCAAGTCCCGCATCTGGCTCCTTTCTCCGCGGGGAGGCTGCTTCTCCTTCTGCTTGTCACTCCCTCGGCTTCTGCCCTTTCTCTCTCTCTCTGACAAAGAAATAAATAAAATCTAAAACAAAACAAAAGAACACCAGAAATGATTAGATGAGTCATAAACTGAGGAAAAAATAGTCTCAGCACATATATATGACAAAAGACTTGTTTCCAGAATATATAAACAACTTCTAAAAATCATTAATAAAAGGACAACTCAATTTAAAAATGAGTATATTATTTATTGCTGCATAATGAATTACTCTAAAACTTACTTTAAAACAACAAATAGGGGCACCTGGGTGGCTCAGTCGGTTAGGTGTCTGCTTTCGGCTCAGGTCATGATCCCAGGCTCTTGGGATCGAGCCCTGCATTGGGCTCCCTGCTCTGCGGGAAGCCTGATTCTCCTTCTCCCGCTCCCCGTGCTGTGTTCCCTCTCTCGCTGTGTCTCTGTGAAATAAATACATAAAGTCTTAAAAAAAAAATATTGGGGCACCTCGGTGGCTCAGTTCGTTGGGCATCTGCCTTTGGCTTGAGGTGAGATCCCATGGTCCTGGGATCCCTCAGCGGGGAGCTTGCTTCTCCTTCTCCCTCTCCTCTGTGTGCTCGCTCATGCTTACTCTCTCTTTCTTAAATAAATAAATAAATAAATCTTTAAAAAAATAAAACAATAAATATTTATTATCTCATACTTTCTGAGGATCAGGAATTTAGGGACAGATTAACTGGGTGGCTCTGGTTTGGTGTCACTCATGAGGCTGCAGTTGAGGTACCAGCTGGGGCTACATTCAGCTGAAGGTCTGACTGGAGCTGGAGGATTCACTTCCAAGATGACTTACTCACACATGACTGTTGGTGGGAGACCCCAGTCCCTCACTACGTGGGCTTCTTTCTAGACTGCTTGAATGTCCTCGTGATATGGCAGCTCTCCTCCCCTAGAGTGAGCCATCCAAAAAAGAGAGCAAGAAGGAAGTCACGATACCTTTACGTTCTAATTTAGACATCCACTTCTACCGTAGTTTATTTATTAAAGGCAACTCACTAAGTACAGCCCACGTTTAAGGTGAGAGAAATTAGGCTCCACTTTTGAATGGAGGGATATCAAATAGTTTTTGCATATTTTAAAGCCTCCACAAAAGATGACATATATAAATGGGCAATATGTATAGACAGAAAAGTGGCCACTTCATTAGTCAGCAAATTAATGCAAATTAAATCCACTACAAGGTATTATTTCAACCCATTAGGGTGGCTAAAATGAAAAAATTTGACAGCACCAAACGTTGCACAGGATATGGAGCAACTGGACCTCTCATCACTGCTGGTGAGAATGTAACATAGTACAAGCATTTTGGTGACTTGTTTAGCAGTGTCTTATAAAGTTAACTTTACACTTACTCCACTTCTGGTATTTTCCCAAGAGAGAGAAAAACACATGTCCAGAAAACCTTAGATGTGGCAATATTTATATTGGCTTTATTTATAAACACTTGAAACTGGAAACAGTCTAATGTTTATTGACAGAGAGAAGGAAAAACAAACTTACACAATGGAATACTTACAAAATGGTCTGATTATATAATCTAATATTACTGAGCAATACAAAAGAATGAACTGCAAAAACAGTCAACAAGAATGAATCTCGAAGCATCAAGATCTAATGATTAAGCAAAAGGAAACCAGATCCCAAAGAGTAGATATTGTATAATGCCATTTATATGAACTCCAAGAACAAGCAAAACTAATCTATAGAGATAGAAATAAGAAAAAGTTGCCTAGTGAGAATGGAGGAAGAGAGTCAGTTGGAAAGAGGCAGGAGGGGACTTTGTGGGGGTGATGAAAATGTTCTAGTTCTTGTTTTGGATGGTAGTTACACTAGTGTACACAATTTCTAAAACTCCTGAAACTGAACACCAAGATCTGTGCATTTTATTGTATGTTAATAATGCTATAATAAAAAATAAAAACGAAGATTACATAGAGTTTTATTTACTGCTTCTTTGACTCAGTATTATATTGTGAGTGTTTTCTGGTGCCCTTCAGTACTTTTTGAGAACGCATTTTGATGGTTACATATTGTTTCGTGATATAAATATATTAAAATTGAATTTATAAATATTAAGATTAATCCCAAATTTTATAAGGAGCACTGATGAATTTTCTTTTATCTCAAAGTAACTTGTTTTGTGTGCATTTGTGATTATGGGAACATATTTAAGCTTTTATATCAAGGAAATCTTGTGTTCTTGATTGAGCAATGAAGATTAAAGGTCTTTCATCATTAGATGTTTCCTGCTGGACCTTCTTCCCTCCCTCTCTCCTTCCTTCCCTCCTTCCCTTCCTCCCTTTCTTCCTTAGCTTCATTCCTTCTTTCCATCTTTCCTTCCCCCGCCCCTTTTCCTCTTTTTCTCTCCCTCTTCCCTCTTCCTCTTTTTTCTTTCTCCCTCCTCCCCACCTCCTGCCTATTGTATTTTACCCAACTTTTTATTTTGAAAAAATTCAATTCTGCAGAAAAATAAGATGAAAGCAGAGCTTAATGAATACCTTTTATATCCTTCACCTAGGTTCACTGGTTCTTAGCATTTTGCCATATTTGTGTTCTGTGTGTGTGTGTATGTGTTTGAGTGTGTGAGTGTGTGCGTACATATTTTCTTAAGTTGTACATGTTACTTCAGTGTGTGGAAACAAGGGTAATCATCGATGAAATCATAATAAAAAGGGTTACTCTCAATAAACTTAACATTGATGCAAAAATGTTGTAAAATATAGAGTGCATATTCAAACTTGCTGAATTGTCCCCAACTGCCCTTTATACTTTTTTTGATGCAGGATCCAAACAAAGATAATGCATCGCATTTGGCTATTTCCTAAATCTCCTTTAACGTCACCTAGAATAATCCCTCTAACTTTTTTCTGTCTGACATGAATTGATATTTTGAGGGGTCCAAAACAACTGTCTTGTAGAATGTTCCACAACCTGGATTTGTCTGATCATTTCCTCATGATTAAGTTCAGGTTAAATATTTTGGGCAAGAATGCTGCATGAGTGATGTGTATTATGTGTTATATTATATAATGTCACTGTGTTATTTTACTGGTGAAGTTAAGTTTGATCCCTTGGTTAGGATATTTTTACCAGATCACCGTCTTTCTCTTTGGAACTACAAAATCATCTGTGGGGTGATCATATGACTATCCTGTCTTCCAGTACTCTTCACCCAATAATTTTAACATTTACGAATGATTCTTACCTGACTCAGTTATTACAGTGATGGTTACAAAATGATTTTTGAATTCGGTCCTGTTTTTCACATTTACTTGCTGGCATTCTTCTGTACAACAGTGTTTTTCCTTTTTCCTCCTCCTCTATTTTAGTATCATGGATTCTTTTTTTTTTTTTTTTAATTTCTTTCCTATAACAGAACCAGGTGCATCCTCTTAAAAATGACTAGAATTATGTACATTATAAGGAAGGAAATTTTATATTTAGGCCTATGGAAATTCAGTCCTAAATATAAGAAGAATTTAGAGAACTTTGTTTACTAGACCTGTCAGTATAGATGATAACATATATATCCACATATACCAAGATATATGTGACTGTACATAAATATACATATATGTATATATACATAGAGATAGAGACACATATTTTTCTCTGATTTAAAAATAATATATGTCCATTGCAAAGATTTTAGAAAAAACAGAAAAGTACAAAGAGGAAAAGTATATACTTTATCCCAATATCCAGAGATAACTAATATTAAAATTTTGCTATGTATTTGTGGTTGGCTTCCAAGATGGTATCCAATGATCCTCATCTCCTGATATTCATGGCCTTGAGTAACTTCCTTCCATAAGGAATCTGTGTGAGCATTAAAGTAATTTGGAAGTGACTACGTGTAATTTCCAAGTCTAAGGCATTAAAGGAATTGCAGTTTCTGTTTGGTCTTTTGGATTGTTCCCTCTGAAGGACTCCAGCCACTCTGTCTGAAGATAGTCAGGTATCTCTGGAGAGGCCTGTGGGGAGAGGAACTGAAACCTCCTACCCACAGCCAGCATCAACTGACCATCCATGTGAGTGAGCCACCTTGGAATTGGGTCCTCTAGTCTTGGTCAGACCTTCAGATGACCGCAGCCCCAGCTAATACCTGCTTGCAAACTCCTGAGAGAACTTAGGCAAGAACTGCCAAACTAAGTTACTCTTAAATTTCCAAACTATAAAAATCATGAGAGACAATAAATGATTATTATTGTTTTTAGCCACAAAGTTTTGGGGTGATTCGTTACACAACAACAGATAAGTAATAGAATATTCTCTCAGTTTTTTCTATTATATTTATTTTTTAATTCAACAAATGTTCATTGAACATTTGCTACATCAGTCAGGGTTGAACCAGAGAAACAGAATTAGAAGGGAAAGTATATATGTGGCCATTCGGGGGGGGGGGTGGTCACTAAACAAACCTGACGTCCACAGGGCAGGCAGTTAGGAAGGAAAGATCATGACCAGGCTGGACCCCCAAGAGCTTAAGCTTGTCCACAGGCAGCAGTCACTCAGGAAGAAAGATCCAGAGGGAAGGAAGAACAGTTGCACATCCAGCTGCTGTCTTTGAAGTCTGTGGCTCAGAGAAGGGCTAAGCTTTCTCTTTAAGGCCTTCCAACAGACTAAGCCAGGCCCATACGGGTAGTTCCTCCTTGGATTACTAGAAGGGGAATTCTGGGGTCTGTAGTTTAGCCTAGCCAGGTCGACATTTTACAAAGCCAACACACTTGGTATGCACCAGGCTTAGTTCTAGGTCCTTGGGATACATTAATAAGTAAAATAGACAAGATGACATCCCTAATGGAACTTACACCTTAGTGGGAAAAGACAAAAAAATCAACACATTAAAAAAAAACCCTCTAAACAAACCTACCAACAAATAATAAATACAATATCAGGAAGTGAGAAGCGTTAAGAAAAGAAAATGAGATAGTAAGATATGAGGTGACTAGAGAGTAAGATTTGGGGAGACTAGTGAGTGGAATGTGGGGAGACCAGACGGTTGGATGTGGGGAGACAGGACAGTTGGAGGTGAGGAGACTAGAGAGTGGGATGTGGGGAGACTAGATATTAGGATGTGGAGTGAGAGTTCACTAAGGTAGTCAGGAAAGACTTCTTGGAAGAGATGGCATTTCAGCAGAGAGCAAGCAATAAGAAATTACTGTCCAGCCATTTGAAGAACAGAGGAAGATTCTTCCAGTGGGGAATAGCCAGTACACAAGCTCTGAAGTGGAAAGGAGCTAGGCTTTTTCAGAGGCTAGCCAGGAGGCAGTGGATGGAGCCAGTGGGAGAGGAGTGGAGGTGAGCTCAAAGAGGTAACCGAGCAGGGTCAGGACGTTTAGTCTGAGCGCTATGGGAAACCACTGAGGGTTTAGAACAGAGGAATGACACGATCTGACCTACAATTTCAAAGGGAGCAAGAGCTGAACAAGGAGACCAGTTAGCAGGCCATTGCTGGAATCCGGGTAAGAGATGATGGGGACTTGCACCAAGACTTCTGAAGCACAGAAATTTCTAACGTGTTCTGTAGTCGAACAGGTTTGAAACAGCATGAGGTTATAAAGCCAGACCCTTTCAGTCCTGACCTTTTCTTTCTTCTAACGCTAGTGAAGGTTCTTCAGAGACGGTTCTTCAGAGCAGCCTCCATACTGTTTTTCATAGTGGTTGATCCAGTTTACATCCTCACCAACAGTGCATGAGAGTTCCCTTTTCTCCACATTCTCGCCAACACTTACCTGTTCTCTTCTTGATGGTAGCCAACCAACAGGTGGGAGGATATCTATATATCTATATAGAGAGAGGTATGTATCTATATATAGACCTATATATAGATCTCCATACATATCTATATATGGAGGGGGCAGGATTTATAATGAGGAATTGGCTCCCATTAGTAGGGAGGCTGAGAAATCCCAGGATCTGCTGTCTGCAAGCTGGAGACCCAGGAGAGCTGGTGGTATAATTCAGCCTCAGTCTGAAGGCCTGAGAACCAACATTGCTGATGGTATAAATCCCAGTCCAGGGTCAGAAAAGATGAGGTGAGATGTTCCAAACCAATTAGTGAGGCAGGCTAAAAGGGACGAATTCCTTCTTCCTTTGCCTTTTGTTCTAATCAGGCCCTCAGGGGATTGGAAAAGACCCACCCACATGGGGAGGGTAATTTAGTGCGTCCACTGGTGAAATGCTATTCTCATCCAGAAACTACCTACAAAGATACATCCAGAAATAATGTTTAATCTGAGCACCTTGTGGCCAGTCAAGCTGACGCATAAAATTAACCACCACAGCTGGTTTCTCCATATTATCACCCAGTATTGGTTAACACGCTACGTTTGACTAATTTTGCTTGTTCAGATTCACTTAGCATGTGCTGTGTGCACAACATTATATGTCAATTCTGCATCTTTCTTCCATGCCATATACGATTTTTAGAAGGGCTTTTAGAAATGTTCATGCTGTTTTCTATATCAATTAATATATTTAAGACATCACTACAGAGCTAGGAAAATTGACTCAAGAAATCATCCATAAAAATTAAACAGTCTTCAAAGAAAGCAATTTTATTGTTTATTATCTACCAATTAATAGCTGTGTCTTGCATTTGGACTAGGGTTTTCTTCTCATTTTCAAACACTTTCAGATCATGCATCTCACATGATCTCCACAACATCCCTGAGGGTGAGCAGGGCAAGATGCCACATAACGAAATGGACCAAGGTTGAAGGAGGCCTTCTGGTTGCTTGTGAATCTACTAAGTATAAGACTTAGAGCAGAAGGTTCAGGATGAGAAAGATTGTTTCGATGATAAGAAGTTGTCAAGCTTGTAGGGAAGAGCAATATTTAAAGAGTTATGAGAGAAGATTAGATGTGATAAGTCATGTTATGAATAGCAGATAGGGGTGGGTTTGGGGAACATGAAGGCAGAAGAATCAGACTGAGCAAAGGCACAGAATATGCCTAAAATATGCCTCACCGGATAGCCTATTACAGTGTTCCTGGCACATTTTTGCAATGAAAAGTTCGGCCAGTGGAAAGTCATGAATGCAAATAACAAAAGTAATGTCTGAGTCTGCCTCAAATAATATTTCTCTGAAACTAAGCATAGAAAATATTATTTTACTCATGGAAATAAAAAGCTTTTTGGAAAATGTTAAACTTTCCAAGGCATCGATGAAACTATGAATTTTCTGTGGCTGAAAATTTTCCTCAGGATTATAAATGACGTTGAATAATACTGGATTTTAGAGAGGATCGAAATCTTTTTTTTTTTTTTTTAAAGATTTTATTTATTTATTTGAGAGAGAGAGAGAATGAGAGAGAAAGCACATGAGAGGGGGGAGGGTCAGAGGGAGAAGCAGACTCCCTGCTGAGCAGGGAGCCCGATGTGGGACTCGATCCCGGGACTCCAGGATCATGACCTGAGCCGAAGGCAGTCGCCTAACCAACTGAGCCACCCAGGCGCCTGAGGATCGAAATCTTTTAATACTTGAAACACATTTACTCCTGACACAGAATCTGTGAGGTTGCACACAGTGGAGCAGGACGGGAGATAAAAAAATGAGAGGAGTGTGGAAACCCTTCGATGCAGTGACCAAGCACAGGACAAGGCCTGAGAACACATTTCTGGCCCTGAAGTGGCAGGACACTGTGGACATGGGACTGGTGGAGCCACAGGGCCTGCCTCCCTGGAAGTCATGTTGGCTCTTGTAGGCACCGCTAGACTCATGTGTGCGTTCCCTCGGGCAGGGACCACGCGTGGGCTGACTGCAGTCAGGATAGCCTACCACAAAGGCAGAGATAAGGGCTAGCTCTGTCCTTTCCGTGTTGGCGGCAATGAAACCAGTGGTCATTTACTTGACATATTTATCTTTTTTTTTTTAAAGATTTTATTTATTCATGAGAGAGAGAGAGCACAAGCAGGGGAAGCAGCAGGCAGCTGGAGAAGCAGGCTCCCCGCTGAGCAGGGAGCCCGATGTGGGGCTCGATCCCAGGACCCTGGGATCATGACCTGAGCCGAAGGCGGATGCTTAACCAACTGAGCCACCCAGGCCTCCCGACATATTTATCTTTTAAGAGTATTTTCTTCCAACTGTAGCTGAATATTATTGTCAGTAAGTCAGGATACTTCTGTCACAAGAGGCTAGAAACCTCTCTCAGCACGATGGTTCTCCTGTTGCTTTTCTAAGGTGTTTCATGGGGCAGTTTGAGTAATCATTGTTTTTTTTGAATGGCCCCCCAGGAGTAAGCCTATTAAAGCAATGTATGTATAGGTGTATGTGTATATATGTGTGTGTGTGTGTGTGTGCATGTATGTATACATATGTGTATAGAAATTCCATTACAGTAAAACCCATTAGATTGCAGATTTCTACACAATGGAACTTTCTGACAGCCTGTATTTCAAGCACTCTTTCCTTTAATAGTCTTTGATCTCCTCCTGCACACTTAGATTTTCTTAGACCTCAAAGTATATAATAAAGTATTTCTAACATCTGAAAAAGAATACAATTATTCTTTTTATTGTATTTTATTATTTCCAAATTTATTTATTTTTACTAATCTCTACACCCGAGGTGGGGCTCAAACTCACAACCCCCGAGATCAAATCGCATGCTCTTCCAACTGAGCCAGCCAGGCACCCCAAAAATACAATTATTCTTGAAACTATTAACAGCCAAAAAATAGGGACATATTTAGGACTTCAAGGGAATGCTTTATCTTATTTTTTTTTTTTACATAAAGGACCTAAATAATACACATAGGTAATTGCACAATAGGATTAAGCTGGATAAGTCAAGAAAGAAATCTTTCTGTTTCATGTGTATATTATCTTGATTCAAATTTAGAAGCCTGTAACATACACACAGAAAAACAACTGACTTCAAAGACTACAAAGCAACAAAATAATTTTGGGCTACCCATTTCTTGAGGTCAACATAGATTCACATCAGCGTATCACACTTTCCCAGTTAAATCTGCATCACCATGTATTTGTAATTGTCATCAGACAATAACTCTGAGGTGCTGTAATGTTTCAATCATAAAAAGAGATTAAAGCAATTTTTATATGCCCTGTTTACTAAAGTAGAAAGTCTATTACAAATTTTCGGAAAAATTATCAACCACTAAGTTTGAAACAAAAAGGGATTCCATTTGAATCCATCTGAAGTTTTCATTACTTAGGAGTTCTTGTTTCTCTAACTTCAGGCAATAATTGACTTACCCTTCCATTTTGTTCGGGGCTAGGTATTGATATGTCTAAAATGAATTATACTAGCTAAAAGCATAAACTATTTAGGAATTATGAGAACCATTTCCTGAAATTCTGAATACATTTAAAATTTCAAAATTGGCATATCATGGATTTTAAACTAGCTACCTTTCTGCTCCTAAATGAATTATACATGTAGTCACGATCAAGTGATCAGATGCTTTTAACAGTGTATATATATGTGTTGATGTAGTTTTTAACTGTTATTAGTGCTAATCAAGGTCCCAAATAGCTGGAAAAATGTTATTTGGTTTTGTAATATCCATCACAAAGGAAATTTAGCCAAGCGTCCCATTCCAGATTTAGTGTGGATGACAGTCTTGGCAGGAAGAAAAATATAATTTATAGACTGGAGAACAGAATATCAAAGTAAGAAAATTTTTTTTTAAATATTTAAAATAGGCCTCTATGTTTATAGAGAAAGTTGATGAAAGTATTGTATTAAAAATAGGAGCTAGCTCTTTAAATTGATTTCTGAGATCTTTCACCTAAGGAAAACTATTTTCTTCCAGTGATTAACTCAACATCATCAAGCAGTAGCCCTTTGGGTCTAGTTTACTTCTCTGTGAAATGAAGGTTTGCAATGGCTAATTGCTAAAGGTCCTCTTTTTACTTTATGATTCTATAAAAACAATTATCTTTGAAATTTCCTTTTTAAATGAGATATATGGGATGTTAGGGATCTTTTAGTGTAAGAAATTAAGAAAATAGGAATCAGGAAGACATAAATAGAAGTTAACCAGATATATACTTCCATCGTGAAATTCTCATTCAGGGTTAGGTAGAAATGAAAATCCCAGCATTGGTATGTGCGTGTGTGGAATATTTTTTTTTTTTTTTGGTTTTAATACACTTTAATATGCTATTGTGCCAGCCCTAACGAAATGAGTTTTCAAGCAATAATGTTTTCCCAAAGGAAAAAATTAATCGTCAGTTTTGGTCTGAGTAGGCAGTGTGTAGGCAAGACTCTCAACTTCCAGGAAAATTTCTGTCTTTATAGAAAGAGATTTTCCAGCTACCTTTCGAATTGTTTCCCTAAAAACACGACTTGCCTGATGACAGAAGTGGCCTACAGCTGTGTCCATCTTTACCAGAGTTGTGAGCAGAAGCTGATAGGAAAGAGAAACAAGGTGTGTATGGTGGGACTGGGGAGGCGGTGGGCCCAAAGCTGTTGCAGAAAATCATCCTATTGACCAGATCTCCATGAGGTCTATGGACTATTGGCACCTGGAATGGGTTGAACCCAAATTCATATGTTGAAGTCCTATCTCCTAGTACCTCAGGATATGTCTTTACGTAGAGACAGGGTCTTTACAGAAGTAATCTAGTTAAAATTGGTCCATTATATAACTGGTGTTTTTATAAAAAGGGGAAATATGGAAAGAGATACATGTACAGGAAGAATACCATGTGAACATGAAGACAGCCATCTGCATGTCAAAGAATGAGGCCCAGAGCAGACCCTTCCCTGACAGCCCTCAGAAGGAACCAATCCTGCTGACATCTTGATTTTGTATTTCCAGCCCCCTGAACTGTGAGATATTAAGTTTCTTTTGTTTAAGCAACCTATTTTGTGGTGCTTTGTTCAGCAGCCCTAGCAAACTGATACAACACCTAACTTGAATACATTTAAGGGATAAGTAAGCAGCAAAAATTCTGATTGTATTTGAGTCATCCCACAGAGTAAAGTGAAATTTATTTTGTTTGTTTGAAATGAAATTGGGTATCTTCTTTTTTTGTGGTTTTATGTGTAATCAAAAGATTTTTTTAACTGAAAAGCGATTATACATACACACACACACACACACCTACACACATATATATGCATTCATATATACTCATACATATGTTGTTAAAAATGTTAAACTATATAGAAATATAGAACGTAAAATGAAAGCCGTTTTTTACTCCTCCTTCCCAAGTTTTCATTATCTCCCTAGTGGTTAGCTGTTTCAATTTAGCATTGTGTTTTTATAGTGCTGGATTCTTAATATTATACTGCACAAACTTGAGTATGATTCTAGCCTGATACTGGAGTTCTACTAAAACAGTACATTTAGAGTCCACACTGCGGGACCATGTTATAAGTGGGCTTTTATACTTCTAGTATCTCAACACCATCATTAAGCTATAAAATAGGCCTAGTATTTTAAATTACATCCTATAATAGGTCACATATTTAGAATTTAGTATAGTAACCATCAAGGAAGAATTTTTAAAAAATCAACTATCAGCTGTGTTGTTTCCTGGCTTTGTTTTGTTTACTACTTAAACTATTTTTATAGTTAAGAAAAGAACAACTGACTCCATCTTGTTAAAGCTTTTTCCTAGGAACCAATAATAAATTACCTGCATTCTCTGAAGTTTGAGTCAGTTATAGCATCGTAATACACATTTTTTTATGGAGAACTTAAAGAAACCAGTAGCTTGCCTACCTGAAATGATAGACAAGGACTTCAGCCCTAATGGTCTCTCAACAGACTAAATGAATGTTGCCATATCCACACAAGAAAGCTCCTACCTTTCCCAATAGATATGTCCCCCAAGTCCTTAATTGGTGTCTGAGGACTCATGTTCCTATATAGCTCCAACAACTTCTCTTGAGTCCAAAGTAGAGTAAAAGTCATAAGAAGGAGGCAACATATCACTCTTCGTATTCACAATGACAAGACTAAGAAGAAAAGTTTAAACTCTCAGTGGCTAGAAAGGAACCAAAAATTATAAAATGCTACGGTAAGTTGAAAACAATTGCATGGAGTCATTTAATAACAGGGAAAACAGTGCTTTAGGTCTTGAGGTCATTCTTATATTAGAGTACTAAACAATAATTGAAGCTTTCAAGTGCCCCTGAGTAATTTTGAAAAAAAATTGTATTGCAGTCAATATGCCCTATTTAAGGTGGTAGAAAATTGTGTAATAATTTAAGAATGATTTCTGCCTAAAATTGTTCAAACATTAAAAGCATTTGGTGCATATGGAGTAAAGATTTGGTTATCTAAAAATTTTGCTCTGTAGATATTTGAGGTTTCATTAGTATCCCAATTAAAGCATTGCATTTGCTAAGATGTCTACATTGATGATTGTACCTTTATTTATTGGACCTCAGTAAGATAGAACATTTATTCCACTGGTTGAAAGTAAATTATGAAACAATACCTAAAGGTTTGTAGTACTCTTCCTTATTTAGGCAAGTTGAAAGCTACATTGTATCAGAATGAAGGAAGCCCCACAATCTCAGCATACAGGGGCAGTTCATAAAGATGAATGGACTTCAGATGAAGAGACCTCATTAAAATGCATGCTTCTGAAAGCATGATAAAAGGCAAAGCAAAAGACCATAAACAGGATGGTATATTTTTGGCAATTGTATAGGTATCTTCTTTTCCTCAGCATCATGTCAACTGGGAGATTGTTATTCAAATTATATTCAAATAGTCCAGTAACGCCCTTTAGGGTTGAGAACATATCAGATGAAGTTTTCAGTATTATAAGTAAAAGAAGGCAATATTTGTAATATTGAACTAAGAAACAGTGTGATAAAATTTACACAAAGTTCTAAACAATGGGCTTATTGCTTGCATGCTATTTGGCGATTCCTTTTTTTTATTTAAAGATTTTTATTTATTTATTTGAGAGAGAGAATGAGCTAGAGAGAGCATGAGAGGGGGGAGGGTCAGAGGGAGAAGCAGACTCCCTGCTGAGCAGGGAGCCCGATGTGGGACTCGATCCCAGGATTCCAGGATCATGACCTGAGCCGAAGGCAGTCACTTAACCAACTGAGCCACCCAGGCGCCGTATTTGGTGATTCCTGTTTAATATGCCTAACTGTGAAATTTGGTGCACTTTGCTGAAAAAAGAGAACAGCTTATTTATAACAGCATGGTAAGCAGAGGTCTTTCAAAGTGCAAAGATACCATCTTTCCTTCCCAAGGAGCAATTGCTTTGCACATATGTGCTACAAATACCAAGCACAAGGAGCTTGGTTTTTAATTACAAAGTAAAATATCATTCCAAAATTCCATAATTGGTGGTTGCCTTTTGCAATGCAATGAACATAAGGGAACCTGACATTAAATATTTGATGCGGTGCCATGACATTTTCTGAGATTTTATTTTATGCTGCTTTTCAGCTGCAAACTATGTTAAATTTGAATTCCTTGGGGGGTAATAGAGTGATACAGAATTAAAGAACCTAACTCTGATGTTGGAATGTCTGTGCTCACAGATTGTACAGTTCAGATTTTAGAAAAAAAAGTAATTATAGAAATAGAGACATACTGGGCTCTTTATTCTCTCCTTACAGTAGTTACATGGTTCTATTTATTTATTTTATTTATTTATTTATTTATTTATTTATTTATTTATTTATTTTGCTTTTTTTTTTTTTGTGGATATAGAGACCATTTAGTCAGGGAGGGATGTCTCTAGCTTTCCCTTTGAGTAAAGGGAGGAAAAGACAGTGGCAGTCAGTACCCAACACATATGAATGCGCAGGCCACTGAAATTGAGAGACCCATGTCACAGACCCAGACCCTTGTATTCCTGTGTGTCACCGAGTTGCTGGCAGGAACAGTAGCAGAACTGATGCTGCCCTAGTTCCCTCTGTTCCAGAAAGTGCCTTTTGGAGTTGATGCTATTTGCTCAGCAGGGTTCAATACTACTGCAGATGATGGCACCACCCTGATAAATTGGAGGATAATGAACATTAATTTGCCCCTTTCGTACACCTGCATTTACTCGCCAGCACCTCCTTTGGTGCCTTACTCCACAAAGCTCTCTGACATTTTGAAGAATAGAGAACCCAAATCTTTAAGCTGAAAGCGACTTCAAGAGGTCATCTGTTCCGTCACTGAAAGAGCAAAGGGCAAATAGGTGTTGAATTTTCTTCTTCATAATAATGTAATGGAAGAAAATAAATTTTTAATGGTAAAAATAAAAAATCTTGGGTTAACTGATTTATTCCTTCCCACTGAGAAATACGGAAAAAAGCCTTCTTGGGTAGATAAAATACAGCTTGAATACTTCATTAATTCTGAATGTTTAATGTTCATATCAGAATAAGTATTGTCAGCAATGCTGAGAATGAATTGGAACCCAAGGAGGTGGTTCACAGTCCTGCCAAGCCAGTTCTTTCATTTTCCTAAACATTCGTGCTTTGCACTCAGTCACATTTTGGGGTGATTTCCTCTGCCCCAAACAGACTTTTTTGTTTGTTTATTTCAGTGTTACTATTTTGATGATCCAAATAACAGAAGTAGGATGACTTAAACACACAAACAACCTAACTATTTCAGCACTTTCTTTGATCTTAGAAATACTGTAAGCAGAACATGGCTGGGACCTCTCAGTCTGCTGAGAAATGCTCAAGGCCAACCCTCAAATTCTCCCATTTTTTTCTTTAAAATGATGATTTAGTATTTATTTATAATATAAATTTATTTTTGTTACTGATATTACCAATAATATTTGTTGCATTTTTAAATCTATGTATCTATAAGGTATTTATGAAGACGTATTTCTATTTGCTTTTCATAAGGAGTTAAAAGGCTTTCTCAGAATCAGTCAGCTTTAGGACTAGAATACCAGAGCTACTTTCTATTCCAGGTTTATTTTTGCCTATAGCCCTGGGTACCATGAAAAAAAAAATAATCGTCTCTTAACAAAAATTTCCCTTTTACATCTTTCCTTTAAATGTCATGCTTTGGAAACCAAAGGGCATCCAAGTTAAGTCTATGACGTCATGCATATAGGTTGGGTTAATTTGAAGGCTTCTAATTCAACCAAGTGGTTCTACTTTTAAAAATTATGAATGCTATTTTAATTGGGTTGAACACCAAAATAATTGATTTGATTATTGTGTATAACTGACTTGAAGTAATTTTATAGATGGACAATTTGAAATCATGTAAAATTCTTTGGCCTACATATGTTTTCCAAGAGTGGTTGCTCATTCAGTGAAACTCCTATGAAAGATAAAACAGAGAATGAGAACATCAGATCAGTGAGGGGTGAAGAATCTGATTTTGAAAATGAGAGTTTTAGGAGATGTTATAATTCAAGTTATGTTTCTTTTTGATGTCCAAATGCAGAAATGAGATGTTTTACCAAAGGAGAAAATACAATTATCAATAGAGAATAAATATATGTATTTGTAATCAGGATTGAAAACATTTCTTTCAATAAACGATTGGCTGCTTTAATTTGCATTAAAAAGCTAAATTCAGCCATTAGATAAATGTAGCAACTCTATTTTACTCAATGCACATTCTCATGAAGCTTTTTCAATAGTGATAATTTATAGCGCCTTAGCCCAACTGAAACATGTAAGCAGAGAATCTCATTTTCTGAAATTCAACCACAACCACCACAACAAAATCTATCTGAAAAGACAAACCCATTTAGAAAAGACTACATCAGTTCAAATGGAGTGAAAGCCGACATAATAGATTTTGGTATTCACAGTAGATGGCTATAGGAATTATGAACCAATTCTATTTCCTTTTGTTTACAGTAGGATAATGGCATAGAAAGTCCCATAATCTTAGTTTTTAATTCCTTATTCACAGTTCTTGGCACATATTCCAAAATATTTGTTGAATTTCTAATAAAGGAATGAATAGTTTTGATGAATGAATAACTAGTTTTATTGGCATGATTTAGAGTCTGATTTTCTTTATACCATTCATATTATTAGGAAATTTATCAGCAATACTCTCTCATGATTATAATTTGGGTTTATATACATGAAACATATAATATAAAAAGCTGGGTCATCCTACTTGAAAAGGTTTTCAAAGGTTCAGTCTGGGCCAAAAGTCTTTGACCTTTGAGACACCCAATACAGCCAAAAATGATACAATTTAGTGAGTAAATAGTAACTATTTCATAGACTATCTTAAGCAAGGTTGATACAGAGATTTCAAAAATCTATTACTTTGTGGGTCCCTGGGTGGCTCAGTTGGTTAAGCGACTGCCTTCGGCTCAGGCTCTGATCCTGGAGTCCCGGAATCGAGTCCCGCATCGGGCTCCCTGCTCAGCAGGGAGTCTGCTTTTTCCCTCTGACCCTCTCCCCTCTCATGTGCTCTCTCTCTCAAATAAATAAATAAAACCTTAAAAAAAAAATCTATTGCCTGGTTTTTAAGTTTCACATCAATAGCCCATGAATGCACTTTGATTCCAACAGACAGCTAAATATTTGGGACTGTATCTTTTTCTTTCTTTCTTTTCTTTCTTTCTTTTCTTTTCTTTCTTTCTTTCTTTCTTTCTTTCTTTCTTTCTTTCTTTCTTTCTTTCTTTCTTTCTTTCTTTCTTTTCTTTCTTTCTTTCTTTCTTTCTCTCTTTCTTTCTTTCTTTTCTTTCTTTCTCTCTTTCTTTCTTTCTCTCTCTCTTTCTTTCTCTCTCTCTTTCTTTCTCTCTCTCTCTTTCTTTCTTTCTTTCTTTCTTTCTTTCTTTCTTTCTTTCTTTCTTTCTTTCTTTCTTTCTTTCTTTCTTTCTTTCTTTCTTTCTTTCTTTCTTTTCCTAGAACATTCTTGCCTTCCCTTCTGCCTGTCCACACCTTCAGAGCCAATCCAAAATGTCACCATCCATGGACCTGTCTCCATGAGACCTTTAAAATTTAACCTCGGTATTATAATCTTTGTTGAGCTTTAATATTATTTGTTGTACCTTTCTTATACCACTTTCTATATTCTGTCTGCTTATATAATTTGTTAGACTGCTGGTGTTATAAGCTTCTCATCAACTTTTACTTATTTTCTTATATTCCACTGTGCTTAGCACAGTGTTTTGCATATAGCAATTACTTAATAAATATTTGTCAACCAGAGTCAACTGCTGCCTCTCTGTCAACCTTAAGATACAATTTAGAATTTTCTTAGGGTCAGGAGCTAAGTCATCTGCCTATTAACCTTCTACCTCCACAGTAATAACATGTATTCTAAAGTAGAAAGATTGAGCTCACCTTGGTGCTTTTTAAGAACTTTAAAAATTAGATGTAATAGCTAACATTTATTTAGATTTTACTATACATCAAGCATAATAAGGTCACCGTGCTAGGACTTTTATAATCATGATCTCATTTATGTCTCATTATAATTTTGTGAAATAGGTAGTAGTATTCCTCTCATTGAGACCTAGATTCATTAAAATAATTTGCTTAATGCTCTTCAGCTCATTAGTGGCAAAACAATGACTTTAACCCATGCACTTAACTGATTCTATTGTACATATTGCTGTACCCAAGCAAGTCAAGAAATAGGAACTGCTAAGTTCTAAGAGTTCTTGGTGCATGGATGAGCAACAGATCATTTTGATTACTTGATGCTTTTTTTCTAACCAAATATTATAAATTCAGTAATACATATGTAATGCTAGGTACATAGAAGGCTTGTGGCAGTATGGAGTCAGCTTCTAAATAATGGTATTTATGGAAACATGATACTTAAATTCAAATTTTAGTCCAAGAATTATGTTACATTTATATCAATGCTATAATTTACAAATTATTTTCTTTTCTATTTTCTCATTGGATTCCTACAACCACTGAGTTCATAGGCTATACATTATGTGGCTTTACTGTAGAGGATTTGGATTTGAGAAAGTTTAGGTAACTTCCATCAAATCACACAAGTGTGTAAGAATTAATTCTTTTTATTATACTATTCTGATTCTAGAATATCTCAACAGGTATTAATATCTCAATGTGTATGTGCATTCATAATCAGGACTCCACTAAACTACCAGAAATACATGTGAATAATTTATGTATAATAATAATAATAATAATAATAATAGAAGCTTTACTACTTTCACACAGGTGAGGCACA
Organism: Eumetopias jubatus; assembly: GCF_037043125.1. Classification (NCBI taxonomy): domain Eukaryota; kingdom Metazoa; phylum Chordata; class Mammalia; order Carnivora; family Otariidae; genus Eumetopias; species Eumetopias jubatus. The sequence goes on from NW_028274812.1 coordinate 48,191,074, forward strand.
TGAATTATCATACAAGCCAGGATACCTTAAGAATGACAAATGCCAAACTAATTGGAAAGCTGAGACAACAAGCATAAATGGGGACCCTCCCAGGCAAACTGAGACATGTGATCTCCCAATTTAAATAGCACCTATCTTGTGCAAAGTCCTACTCTACACGTTTTGCATGAATTAACTCAATTCTTAAACCTTATGAGGTAGGAATTCTCCTCATTTTCCAGATGAACATTTTATGAATGTGCCCAAGGTCATGCAGCATTTGTGGATTCTTTTCTGGGCACAGTGCTCTACCGAATCTCTTTGCTTGTCCAATATAGGGAAAGGGAGAGCAAAGGCCAAGAAGATTTAAGAACCTGAGAACAGGCAGGCAATGGTTATTAGAATTTAGTGGCTGGAAGAGATAACTAGCTATTTTCTAACGCCAAGGCCAGAGTTGGGAGGATAGAAGTTTGTGGGAAGCAATGGCAATTAATTAAGAAAGTAAAGCTATTATACCCAACAATCTTGCTGGTTACCCTTCTTTTATTGCCCACTTACACACATTAGGTCAATCCAGTGGTTTGGATGTGCTTGGTATTCTTGGAAAATTGTTTTAAGATCTGGGAACAATCAGCTAGCTGGAGCCTTTAGCCGACGATTTTTGTATGTGTCTAGGTGAAAGGTGCAAACCAGTCAGGATTAATTTGTTAGCATTAATTGGATCCAAGCTGGGATAAATCCCAATTTCACACTGTGGAAAAATCTCAAGCTTGTTCTGCCTCTGCTAAAACTAAAGTTTGTTTTTGGTTTTTTCCTAAGCATGTGTCATCTGTGTGAAGTCCTGGACCATTTCTTTAAGTACATTTCTTGACTTCTCTGCTCTATCCCCTCTTAAATTTGTTGAGAGACAGTCCTCCGCATTCCACTTCACTTGTCAGGCTGTACATAAAAGCAAAGATTGGAGACCTGCAAGTGAAAAGAGGTATTTCAACAAACAATGCCTGGTACTTTCAATCTGATCACTTTACAAACAAGTGAATGCTTTCTCTATTGTACAAATGACCTCATCAAGGAAAGTAGATTAAGCTCTGGATCACTCTACTCAGGGCTATCTTCCAGCCCTCCTCCCAATCACATGCCTATTCTTCTGGCCTACTCTTCCCTTAAAAAAACAAGAGAAACTGTAAATACCGTTCATGTCATTATTTCTTTTTAAAGGGTAAATATTTATATCTTAAATAGTGAAATGTAGATAATGTTTTGTTAAGTGTGATAAATTGCATTCACACTAACTTTAAAGCAGCCTCTCTTTTGGGCAGGCATTATATACTAGGACCTCTTCTCTAACTTATTTCTCACAGTATTCTAGGCAGTACTTTCCCATTTTATACATAAGATAATCAAGGGTCAGAGAGATTACATAACTTGCTCAAGGTCAAGAGTAATCTCTTCAAGAAATAAATGTTACCTTGGTTTCTACCAAAATATTTTTAAAAATTAAAAAAATGTGCAAGAATATTTGCACCTTGCTCTAATAATATTTCATATGATACCACTTTTGTGGACTTACTAAATACTGTTATGCTAAGTATTTTCCATACATGTTTGTATTTTAGTTTTATTGTAACCTTAGGGAAAATTCAGTATTATCTCATTTTTACAGATGATAAAATGGTAACTAAATAATTTATGCAAAGTGGTAATTATGTAGCAGAGCTGGAATTCAAACCCAGATCAAAGAGATCTTAGTTATACTTATAAAACTGTTTTTAATAGTGCAAGTGGAGTCCTTTCATAAAGCATTGATTTTGCACTGCATTGACAGGCTTTTGCAACTTTAAGTTACATACATTTTTTTTTTTTCTCTTCCCACAAAATTAGATACAGGTCGATGACCTGAAAGTTTCTGTCTGGGATTCTTAAATATTTCTGCCATATGATAATTTTTTCCATATTATGTAGACTCAGAAAGATTTTAAGTATCTGAAGTAGTGATTTTTTAAAAAAAGATTTTATTTATTTAAGAGAGAGAGAGACCACACTAGAGTGAGCGAGTGTGGGGGGAGGGGCAGGGGCAGAGAATTTCCAGCAGCACAGGGCTCCATCTCACAACCCTGAGATCATGACCTGAGCTGAAACCAAGAGTAGGAGCCTCAACCGACTGAGCCACCCAGGTGCCCCTGAAGTAGTGATTTTAGAAATCAACTCGTTCAATTGGATGAAGAAAATGACACACAGAAGAGTGAGTTCTGTCACCATTACGCAGGTTCTGATTGGTTTCTATAATTTCTTTTATGGGTCTAGCCATAATAATAATAGTAGTAACAATAATGTCATTAGAACCACTGGCGATGATGGAAAGCTTAACTGTATTGCATGGTTCTTTACATGTTCCTTCTTTAGGACCTCACTGAAACCTCTCAGTAACACTGTGAGGTTGGTAAACTGAGGCCAGTCTAGGTCAGGCGGGGGCCCATAACCATGCTATAAAGTTTCTACAGGCCACCCTCAGCTCTCAGTTTTAGCTCTTCCCTCCCTTTAGCAAGGGGCCCTTCTCCCAGCATGCTGATGCCTGGCTCAGCCACTAGGGCCAGTTCTGATCTGTAGCCGAAGAGATGGGAAGTCCCTTCTGCTGCTAGGATGGCTTTCATGGTATCTGCTTATTTCGGAGACCCTTCTCCCCACCTGCACCTCCTGCTTGTTCCTGTGTTGCTTCCGCACTCGTCTCCTAGCAGATGCAGGCCTCCGGGGAGGGACTGGGAGCCCCTGCACACTTCTAGTAGCGTCTGAGCACTGACTAGTTGAAGTTATAGCCACTTCCACGGTTCACTGCTGGGTGAAGAGCCTCTTGTACAATAAACAAACAAACTATGCATTTACATATATGCATATGTGACATATGTATATATTTATACATATTCATATATTTACATGTTTACACATGCTTATATATGTGTAAAATCCAGGATGTTAATTAGCAATGACCAGTTCTAAATGAAGAACTGATCCTTAGAGTAAATTTATATATATTTATTATGTTTTTGTTTATAAATATTTAATATGTCTAATATACAAAATAGAAATCATTTTGATTTTCTCCTTTTTTGGAAAAATGACCTCTTGCATCCAGTGAGTCAGAATATATTGTAGGACGTTAGCAAATTAAAAGATAATTTCTTTTTCAGAATCAATTTTTTGAAAAAAAAAAGAATTGGTCTTTTGCAGGTGTGTAACTTCTGCAGAATGGATCTTCTGTTAACTTGAGCCACATCATTGATCTCCACTGCCAAACTTGATTGATGAGGGCTCTACTGGTGAAGAATCTTGGGCTTAAAATGTATTTAGCCATTTTTTAAAAATTAGTAAAGATGACTATGATTGCTTAAAATTATGTTTCCGGGTGAAATCTTACCGTTTGTGGAAACCCAAGAAAAGGAATGTTCGGCTATCTCAGAAAATTCAAACCAAGCTTATCTATGAAAAAGCATTTTAAAGGTAATTGCTATTTTTAAATTGTTTAATAAAGAAAGATCATTATTTGTCATTTGTAAATCCCTCCAAAAATCAGTTAAGTAGAACATAACTGAAGGCCCTAGCTGCTGAATCAGAATCTAGTTTCAGAAATTCAAAGTGATCTCAAGCTGCCTGGGGCAAAGGTGAAGAAGGGAAGAGATAGATAACAAAAATCTAGCATGCAATTTCTACAAGATTTTTGGTCAATAAATCTCAACTCTTAAATCTCAGCCCTGACCTGGAAGAAATATCCAATGAAGTGTGCCAACGTTGTGTATTGTTGAGAAGTATCATCAGGTCACCCACGGTTCAGAAGGAAACTGATGGAAAACCACTCGGTGCCTTTTAGTGAGGATTTCAGAGACATTTAAATAAAATGAATTCTCTTCTGTCTGGTCAACACTGATAACTTGTGAAAAGGAAAAGCCATCCATCCTGCTATTATTAAAAGTTGGGAATCTGGAAAGTGCACATACCGATGAGGGCACAGATGTTTTTTGGGGGCATAATGCAGTTGTACTTACCGGTAGAATTACACAGCAAATGGGATTTTCAGTTAAGTATTTCATGGTATCAGTGTACTTAAGTTAAATAGAGGACTGCAGTAAGATAGTCCCTAAAGATGAGAACCAGGTCAAGAGAAGTTTATATTCTCCATGGTTTAACATAGTAAAAATCAACACAGAATGACTGAGAATATTCACGTGAAGAGAAATCCACCTTGCTGATAGTTTTTCCCAAATCTTCATTTAGAGAGTGGGTGTGTTCTCCAAGAATTTATGACTGGAATGTGATGATGTAATGAGACTGAAGTCAACTCAATGGTGTCATCTGAGATAGGGACGAATTAAGTGCAGGAGTTGTTTGAAGTCCAGACCTACCTCCCAGTTTCTCTTGCCAGTAACCAGGGGTAACTGCTCCTAAATGAAATGTTGATTCCCTTGGACTAAATTTATCCCGGAGATAATTGTATATTACCATCAGTTTAGAGGAAATTTCCTTGGGAAACTTTCCAACTCTATTTTCTCTAATTTGTTCCTCACCAGTATTTTATCTAAACCCCAAGCAGGAAGAAATCTCAGGATATATTACAAGCTCTATTCCTTTGCAGAGTTCTAGTCCTCTTAAATAAATCGATCATATAAATCATTGTATTAATTAATTTCTTAAAAGTTTGGTCAAGGTGAGTCCACAAAGGTAGAAATGAGAAATTTCAAACTATTGCCAAAGTTTCGAAACAACTGATAGAAATCAGACGCTTACCATCAATAGGGTTATACGAGCCAATTATTCTAGCTAAAGATTCTTTGCGAGAATTATGTCACATCATAGGGCAGCTATATTGGTTATTGTTCAGTGGTTCTAGCAATTATGTTTTTGATTAATAGATGATTAAATGCGGTTTGGTAGGGACAAAGTATTTTAAAATTTAAAGTGTATGGCTGGGTGTAAAAAGAAAACAATGACAGGAATCCTTCTCGTAAACAGGATAGGAATCACTGCTGTCTGTACAGATAAACTGTGGTTGAATTAGTAAAGCCAAGTCCCTTGACCTATAAAGCTGAAGATTGCAGTGTATTACTTTTTGTGTGTGTGTGTGTGTGTGTGTGTGAAGGGCTTCCCATTTACTGTCCTGTCTCTTTAAACACAAGGAAGAGTAAATAATTTAGAATTTAGAATTTAGAATTTGGGGGGAGGTGGGGAAAAGTCTCAGTATCATAGAAAAATAAATCCCATTTTTGAGTTAAACAGGAAGTGAAGTTGAAAGATCAATCCATCACTGGGGATCCAAGAGGAAAGAGGGGGTGAAGAAAAAAAGCATTTAGAAGCTCCGGTATGAATCTAGAACAGTCTAAAAATTTACTCTGGACTCTTCTGTCAGAGAATAATATGCACTCTAGGGCAGGATTTCTCAACCTTGGCACTGTTGATAGTTTGAGCTGGACAGTTTGTTGTGGGGGCTGTCCTGTGCTTTGCAAGGTGCGTGAGCAGCATTCCTGGATTCTATCTACTAGATGTCAGTAGCATTCCCCAAGAGGTGGCAAGCAAGTGTCTTCAACATTGCCAAATGTCGGAAGGGGACAAGGTATGAAATTTCTCTGGTTGAAAACCAAGGATCTAAGGCTCTGGGAAGATTAGGGCACAATTCTCCAACAAAATAGTTTTTCTTGGTGTGTATCATTTTCTTTTGATGTATTATACCTGCAAGTGTTGGAGAAACCAGTTAATTATATACAAGATTCGAAGATGTTAAGAGTCTATTTACAGCTATCAGCTGGCTTTGACTGATGCAAATAATGCAGGTTCTCATATCACAAAGGAGCCGAAGACATCAAATGATACACAATTGTGTTTCATTATCAGTCATTAATTCTACCCTTTTCCAGATTATCTGGCAAAATATGCCCTTTAAAGGATTAGGGGCACATTTCTCTAGGGTGAGCTGCCTTTATATTTTGTTCTTATTAATTACCTAACAAAATGAAAGAGGAAAGGTATCTTACCCCACAACTTATTTTAAAGCAATGTCTTATACAAATGGTTTTTAATTCAGTATATTATCTTGATTGTTATAATTTTTAGTATAATTTTTTTCTTTGGATATCTGTTAGAAAAAAATCAGTGTATAAAAGATAAAAACAGGATCTTATGCTTGTTTATAAGATGAAATTTATAGTATTTGCTTATTATAAAGTCAGTCATGTTAACGGAGTGTTCCTATGAACACTGGTATTCAAAATCAAGAATTAGAAAAGATATTGTTGAATCACTACATTGTACACCTGAAACTAATACAACACTGTATGTTAACTACACTGGAATTAAAATAAAAAACTTTGGAAAAAAAAAAGAAAAGAATTTTAAAAAAGAGTTAGGAAAGAGAGTTGCAGGATTATAACAGTTTTACCATCCAATTAATTTCTGTATTTTTATTTAAAAAATAAAATTGATTAAAGAGATGTTATAATTCATACCGATAGAGATTAGTATCTGAATTTATAAATTTAGCTAGACCGATAGAAACTGTCTTGAATACAAGGAAGAAAAATCAGAGCTCTACCTAATCAGTAAATAATATGTTTGCCGTAAATTCAAATGTCTATAAGGGGATGGTAAGCTAGTGTTTCAGTGGCTTCTTATTCAGGATAGAACATACTTCAGCATAGTGTAGATTTTCTTTTTAACTTATAATTTTTATATATTGTTGAATGTATTTTTATTGTTTTTATATATTTTTGTTTACTTGAAAGCATATTTTTATAATGAAATTTGAACTAAATATTTATGAACACTTGAGTCACCTCCTAGAAATTCTGGGAAAGGCAGCTTGAAAACCATGACCTCCTTTCCTTTTCCTTTTTTTTTTTTAAATTTTTTGATTATTCTTTTTTTTTTTTAAGATTTTTATTTGTTTGTCAGAGAGAGAGCACAAGAAAGGGGGGAGCGGCAGGCAGAGGGAGAAGCAGGCTCCCGCTGAGCAAGGAGCCCAATGCGGGATTCAGTCCCAGGAACCTGGGATCATGACTGGAGCTGAAGGCAGACGCTTAACCAACTGAGCCATTCAGGTCCCTGTTTTTTACTTTTTCTTTTCTTTTCCTTCCTTCCTTCCTTCCTTCCTCCCTCCCTCCCTACCTCTCTCCCTCCCTCCATCCCTCCCTCCTCTTTCTTTCTTCTTTCTTTCTTTCTTTCTTTCTTTCTTTTCTTTCTTTCTTTCTTTCTTCTTTTTCATTTATTAGTTGGTTTTCTACTGTTGGATAGATCTTCTTCTCCTCCTTTATTTATTCATTCAATCATTTATATCCGTATAGGTTGATGGGTTCCTATTTTATTCAATGGACTGTGATCTATTACTATCATTATTTATTCTGATTCTCAAAGTTTTCCAGATTTGGCCAGTAGGAACCCTTATAAGTTGACTCTCATGTCTCTTTGACATTGTTTACATCATTCTTTGAGCACTTCCTTACTTTCTGGTACAACAAGATAATCCAAATTGATTTTGTATCTTCCTTACCCAAGCACTGAAATCAGTTGTTTATCTAAGGAGTTCCTTCTGGTAGAGAATATTATTTGGAAACCGAAATGTGTTCTCAAAGTGTTCATTGCTACTGGAATGTCACTGCTTCTAGACCTTCTTGGGAAACAGAGCTGAAATTCTATATGTATATGCATACAGATCCATATATGTATGTATATATATTTATACACATAAATCTGTATCTATCTATCCATATGGCTATCTATTCACCTACCATTTCTCTCTCTAAAACTGTGAGTTCACACCAATATTTCCACTTCCAGTTCGTAATCTTAAGCTATTTCCAGCTTTCCTCTTTCCTTCACTTTCTTTAATAATGAGGAACCTGGCTCTCATGACTGACAATATAGTTCTATTTTCTCAAAATGATCGTCCATAACTAACCTTCCTATCATGCTTTGTTCCTCTTTCACCATCTCAAAGGAAAGGGAAGAGAAGGAAAGAGAAGGGAAGGGAAGGACAAGAGAAGAGGGAAGAGAAGGAAATGAAAGGTACAGCTGCGCTTTTTAATTTACTGGGCAAATACGGCCCTGAGCATTCACTACAGCGCATTCCCTGATCATTGCCCCTGTCTTCGAGTTTCTCTCTGGCTCCAGGTTTGGTGGAATGGTCAGTAATCTGTGTAGCTGCTGTTTCTAAATTTTAGCCCCCTTCCTCCTCTTCTGTTCTATCACTGCCATTGACTCATTTCTTGCTTGAATTGCTTTCATAGTCTCCCAAATGTTCTCAGTCTTGTTCCCCTCAAGATCTTCTTCCGCATAAATGCCAGAGTGATCCCTTTAAAACACAAAGCTGAGTACAACATTCTACTGCTTTCAAATGTTTCAATGGCTTCCTATTACTTTGAACACCTTAATGTGATTTATGAGGACTTCTCTCACTTGATGGATTCTTGTTTTCTTTCCAGATCCATCTCTAATCACTTCACTGAACTTTCTGTCAGTTACCAGAGGGGCTTTTATGTATACAAAAGAAGTCATGTTGCTTGGGAAGTGGCAATTAAAGAGAATTGTTGAATCGCTATGTTCTAAAAAAACAAAAACAAAAACAAAAACAAAACATTGTGTGTGTGTAGTTTTTTGTTTTTTGTGTTTTTTTGATTCTAGACTTTCTGGATTTGAATTCTCATTTATTGCCTGCTTAGGCATGTGTTCTTGTGAACCAGTTACTATTGCTGTACCAAAACTTAATGATACAAAATAATAACCATTTTAAGGCCACAAATTCTGTAGGTCTGGATTCAGAAAAGGGCCAGTATGGACAGTTCTTCCATGCTGGATCTGGAAGAGCCAATTCTTTTTTCTTTTCTTTTTTTTTTTTTTTTTTTAAGATTTATTTATTTATTGGCAGAGGGTGGCAGAGGGAGAGGGAGAGGGAGAGTCTCAAGCAGACTCCGTGCTGAGCCCGACGCAGGGCTCAATCTCCGGACTCTGAGATCACGACCTGAGCTGATACCAAGAGTTGGACACTTAACCGACCAAGCCACCCAGGCACCCCTGGAGGATCCACTTCCAAGATGACTTCTTATGTATTGATCCGATATCTGGGCTGGGATGGCTGAAGGATATGCTTAGCTGGTACTATCTGCCAGATGAATCCCGTGGCCACTCCAGCCTGGCAATTACTCAGCCTGCGATATTTTATTAGCAATTCAGGGATCCAACACATGTGTTTCCACAAACCAGGTGGCAGTTGCTTGGCTTCTTAGCACCTGGCCTCAGAAGTCACGTTTCACTGTGCTCTTTGGTCAAAACAAGATACATGGGAAGTGGACGTATGTTGTTTTCACTGGTTTAAAATGGTCACACCTTGATGATTACTTACTATTTCTGTGTTCGTTTTTCTTGTCTGTAAAATGGAAATACTCATACTAGAAGTATGAGTTAAATGAAGTATGATCTACAAAGCGGCCGATATCCAGTAAATGGTTGATAAATATAAAATACGTTTGGTTTGCAATGACATTTCAGTCTGGAATTTGGTTACTCATTGTCTGTTGAAGGTCTAGGCAGGTCAGCACCTCTTTCAGGAAGTCTTCTTTCACTCTTCAAGCTGACTTAGGTACTCCCCAGATTCCCTGACCTCTACAGAGCTTTATAAATGCCTATTTATGTGTTTGTCTCCCCTACTAGCCTGAGACCCCTAGGGCAAAGAGTTAATATATTATTTCTAGCATACATCATAGTGTCTGGTACATAGTATTTGCTTAATAAATGCTTGACAGATGAATACCTTTATTCTTAGAAGTCAGGGCCCCAAAACCTTGAGACAAGGTGACCATATATCCTGATTTGCCTGCAACATTCCTTGTTTATGTCTGCTTTTGTGGAACAATTATTAATATCACATATTCTCAAAATGTTTCCAGTTTGGATAATAAATTATAAAGTACCTACTCAAAGAGCATTCTAGAGTCTCAATAATGTTGATAAAGAAAAGACTGCCCCAGACCTTTGATACTCTCTCCTACCATAGTAGGGGTGCTTTTGGGTAACACTACAGCCTGGGAAACTCATCTCTTACCAAGGAGATGGGGAAGCTGTTGAGGGACATATCCTTTGTGATGTCCTAGTGAGCGAGCCTGTAGTGCTGAATCACTGGCAACATTTCCCAAAAGTGAGTTAAGAAACTATTTCCCATTGACTCAAAGGGTGTGGGGCTGTCACTGGTCCATCCCGACTAGAAAGGAATCACCTAGTTAGCTTTGACTTACGTTGAAAATGTAGCTTAGGTCCACTCTGAAACCCCATTCCCTGTTGTTCCCCAAGGGTCTTTGGGTGTTACCCCATAGATATTTTCCAGGAAGTATTGGCTGGTGAGTGCTCTTGGGCTGTGCTATGGAAGAGTTTGAAATGGAACCAAATTGGATTAGGACTGGATTGTCAATGAACTAATGCTCTGATGTCTGACGTTTGCGCTTACCTGGCAGAACAGGTTTAAAAGATATAGGAAATCAGGCCATGGGATCACTCAAAAAAGAATTTTGAAAGAATGTGTCATCGACTTGGATAGTCCTGCCAATTGCCATTTCGGGAAGTGAACAGGGACTTCTTTTTTGCTTTTTGGCTGATCTTCTTCATTTTTCAAAGCCCAGTGTAAATCCTGCTTTGTCCAAGAAACTTTCCTGGGTTGCCACAGACTGCCTCACCTTCCCTTGACCTCTGCTTCTCCCCAACTTCGAAGCAAGCCTTTATTTTAAAAATTTACTTATCTGGCAATTTTTCTGTAATGATAATAACCTTTGACAGAACACTTCTGTGTGTCAAGCACTGTGCCGAGTGCTTTGCAATAATCATTTTTCTATTTGTTACCACCAGGTAAGTATGGTAACCTGTGTTTTATAAGTAAGGAGACACAGATAACATTGTATTGTTATTTATGTTATTAGCATTACATACCCCTTAGTTAGAACTCCTAACTGGTAAGTTTCTCAAGAAATACAAATGGGTTTTTACTTCTCGGGATCTTAATTTCCCCCCATATAGTAGGAACTCAAAGGAGCAAATTGTTAATGTCAAGGACTGATATTACTTTCTATCTACTCCATTAAGACAGGACATAAATGCACAGGAGTGCTCCACAGGCCATCTTTAAAGTCCTGGAAACCTCCTATAAAGCCAGGGAAATTGTGAAGAGAAGGAATAATAAGTATGTGGGACCTGCCATTTTGAGAATCCATTGATTTCGCTTTTGAAATACAGGAAGCTTTGCTCAGCATTTGTTTAAAAGAGGAAGAAAACGTTTAAAATGTTAAGCACATTGTGACTATTTGATATTCTCTGGTTGATTTCCTGTATTACATCTTTGAAAGTGTTCTGATTTTCATATGTATTCCAGTGCCGAGCGGTATTTCCTGTCTTAGTTTAAAAAAAAAAAAATGGGATTCGACTCCTAATGGGAAGCGTTGATATCAGGATCAGCTGCAGTGACAGAGATGTTGAAACAGTGACTAGTACAGGGAAACACATTTGAATTTGGATCTTAGCATAAGCCGCACACACTGAATAAGTATATAAATGTGTAAGTATGAGTACCTTATCATAACTTGAAGTCTGATCTTTATTGTCAAGACTGTTTCCTTTTAAAGTTCTTTAACTCTTTCCTTTGAAGAGTTGGCCAAAGATCATTTTTGTGTTTTTTAGTCTCCCATACCCGAATTGTCAGGTATTATGTGTGAAGAGGTCATTCAAGGCGGAATCATGAAAATTACAGATGGAAAATTAGATCATTTTCTCTCTTCTTTTCCAATACAGGCTGTTTCCTTATAAAATGCTCTCAAACATTTTTTCTGTGCCCGTTTAGAATTACTCGAGTGATGGGGCCATTACCGATTCCCCTGGGAGATTATTCTAGAGAATACTGGGACTTGCTGCAGGTATATTTTTTTTCCCTGATTTTCAACCTAAAATTTCTTTCGCTCAATTTCATTCCTTATCCCTTGGACCACCTATACAGTTTCTCGCAGAAGGTTGCAAGGTGCTCTGTTTGGGAGGAAATGGAACCCTCTGCCAAAGTCCATTAAGGAAAAAAGAAAAAAAACATATGGAGTCTCAGGTCAATCATAGCTACAGAAGAGCATTTTGAAGAGAAAATTCTTAGGCCTTAGTTGCTCAGCAGTTATCAGCCCTCTTGTATTTTAGATTCAGTTGAATGATTCTTTTTTTTCCAAAGAAGTGAGGGAATTCTGGTTTCTATAAGGAGTGAGCGATATATGGGGGTGTGTGTGTGTGTGTGTGTGTGTGTGTGTGTGTGTGTTGCATGGAAAAAATAAAAATATATTGAAAACTTCCTTTGGCCCTGTGTTCCCTTTAACTTTTTAATTTTATGCTTGTTCTCTCTCTCATCCTTTCTGATCACTGAGATAGCAAGAACAAGAGGAAGCTCTTCATCTATACCTTTCCATCTTTCAACACAGAATACTGAAAATAATTATGGAGACCTGGCTCCATTCACATTTGATTTGCATAAGCCTGTGTTATTTATTACATGTTTTTTGACATGGCATAAGGGGATGTTATGATAGTGGGCATTTCTTTTCTTTTCTTTTTTTTTTAAGATTTTATTTATTTATTTGACAGAGAAAAAACACAAGCAGGGAGAAGGGCAGGCAGAGGGAGAAGCAGGCTCTCTGCTGAGCAAGGATCCTGATGCGGGACTCAATCCCAGGACGCTGGGATCATGAACTGAGCCAAAGGCAGACTTAACTGACTGAGCCGCCCAGGTGCCCTGATAGTGGGCATTTCTTAAACATAATCACAGAACTAGATTAGAAAAGGTTCATAAATAAGTATCTTTTTAAGTAGGTGTAAAAAATATCAGGCCCCTTCTTTTGAGTATATACCAGGCCTCTCATTTATGGGTAAATGAATGAAATAAGGGACCTGATCAATTCGGTCTTGGGGTGTCTAGGATTTGTTCTCCATTGAGTTAGACTTGTATCATTATGTTCAGTTTGGCCTCATATTCTAGCTATAACCAGGGCCTTTCTAATTTGCTATATCCCAGAGACACTGACCTCCAAGCTTGATCTGTGCCTTATTGGTTCCTTTATGTCCATGGCTGAGCCTAGTGCCTGGCAGACATCCGATGCTTTGTTGGATAATTGAATAGTGAATCATGTACCAATTAGAAAAAAGTAGAAAGAGCAATCATGTATCTAGTATTTTTGACACCCAGCACTCATCACTTTTAATTCCCCCAGATAAAAAATGTGTTTCAGAACAATTGTGATACACAATGACTAATAGCAGTCAGAAAAGAAACACAGATAACAAAATTTAATATATATAATCACGCAAACACATAAATAAAAATAAAAAAATTACACAACAAAAATATTTTAGCTATATGTATGTAAGTTAGTATATAATACATTAATGATTTTTTGAGAAAAGGGAAAATACTTTATTTGTTTCCATTACTTCTAGAGGCAGAATTGAAGTGACTCAGGTTTTCCTTGTCTTCATATTCATTGTTTGTTTGTTTTTTGGAAAAATCTATTGTTTTAAACATACGAAGCTGAAATACCCCAGGGGTTGGTGACACTGACCGCCGCCCCTCAGGCAAGCTCAAAGGATTCCAAACCATTTTGAACTTACTCTAAAAACAAATGTGGGCAGCTGAATCCTTGGGTGTACAAATGGGAGTTCTTTGATTTAATTTCTGCATAGAATGTAATGTTTATTAAAGGATAGTATATTCTTTATACATTTGAAGATTACGTATGTATCATTAAAACTCAATAGTAACCACAGCAATTGTTTAGAACTTGGACCCACAGGATATTTTGGGTGGGAGGAGTATTTTACCCCTGACATTGCTTAGGGTTGACAGAGCATGGGGAAAATAAAAAGCCACATGCCTTTGAGGTCATTGTTTATTTTAGTTTATTATTTAAAATTCTTCTTCTTATTTTTAATTTTTAAAATTCTCTCCAGACAATGATGAATTGCTGCCACTGCCATTGCCCTTTGTTTGGAACACCACTGGGGAAGAGCTTAATTTTGCTCTGAACACAATTTTAGGGGAAAAAAAAAACAAACCTGTTAAAAGTCTTAAGTTATCCACTATGGATTGATTTCGACTGTTTGCAGTACCCAATAAATATTTTTTGGATGCCTAAGTAAAAGAGAGGGTGGAGGATGGGTGAAATCTCACAGAAGGGGTCTGCGGTCAGTCAGAGTGGAGCAGGCCAAGAGTTCGGCCCCCAGGGACAGAAGAGCGAAGACATCAGCAATTTAGAAAAGGGAAGTGAGCAGTAGAACAAAGAACTGATGTTACGTTCTGTTGGTGATCATCTTGGACTGGCGGTGGGAAGAGCAGAAGGAAGTCAGTTTTTCTAGGCTTAACTTCCCATCTTATTCTTTTAATTTCTACCTTTGACCAGGGTTAGCCATACATGTTTTCCCCTTTCTGTCATCCAGTTCCTGAGAAGACTCCTCCCATTCTTCCTTCTAGGGCTTATCTGCTTCTGTCAGGCGATACCATAGTGAAAAGTGAGCAAAACAGTGAAGCACTAAAGTGCATCTCAGGGTCAGCAGAAGATGTGTATGCCCTATGCGCGGTGCAGGTAGGGAGGACTCTGCATTCAATTCTCTCTGACTTTCTTCTCTTCTCAGGTTCTGTTTGCTCTCACTGACTAAAGAGTTGGCAGGGAAACCCCCGCCACCCTTTGTGGGCATTTGATGCAGTTCCCCTCCAGCTGGAGCCAGGGTAACCAAGAAGTACAATTCTTTGAGAAGGCCCTTAGCCATTCTGCCTTATTAAGAGAAGTTTTGTACAAATATATGAGAATTCCCTGTATCATGTTTGATCTTAGTCCCTCTATCCACTACGCTCTTATCACAAATAGAATTTCAACATACCCATTAGGATGGCTACTATAAAAAACAAAACAAAAGCTAGACCAGAAAATAGCAAGTGTTGGCAAGAATGTGGAGAAATTGGAATGCTTGGGCACCGTCGGTGAGAATGTAAAATGGTGCAGCCACTATGGAAAACAGTATGGTGGGTCCTCAAAGAAATTAAAAATAGAATTAATATATGATCCAGCAATCCCACTTCTGGGCTTATGCCCAAAAGAATTGAAAGCACGGTTGCGAGGGGATATGAACAACCATGTATGTAGCTGTTTTATTCTTAATAACCTAGAGGTGGAAGTTGCCAAGTATCCATTGATGGACAAATGGATAAACAGATGGTAATATAAATGTACAATGAAATATTAGACAACCTTAAAAAGGAAGGACATTTTGACACATGCTACACCATGGATGAACCTTGAAGACTCTATACTGAGATAAGACAGTTACAAAAGGACAAATATTGGAGAATTTCATTTATATAGGATACTTAAAGTAGCCAAATTCATAGAGACAGAAGGTAGAATGGTGATTGCCAGGAGCTGGGGGGAGAGGGAAATGGAGAGATGTTATTTAATGGGTATAAAATTTCAGTTTGGGAAGATGAAAAAGTTTTAGAGTTGGATGGTGGTGATGATTGCATAACCACATGAATGCACTTAATGCCACTGAACTATACACTTGAAAGTGTTTAACATACAATTTAGCTCTTGTAAAACAATGTGATTATACTTAACACTACTGAACTATACCCTTAAAAATGGTTAAGATGATAAATCTAATGTTCTGTGTGTTTTACCACAATCAAAAAAAAAAAAAAAGAGAGAGAGAGAGCAAGAATCTGAAAAAAGTTATGTACCTTAATCCCAGAAAACCACATGGGAAAAATAATTACGTGTATTTTACCAAAAAAAGATAATTTTAAAAGTAGAATTCCAAGTTTGATTGTTATATGTCACTCTGAATATTAAATAAAAAAGAACTGTTTTGGGGTAGTTTGAATCTGATGGTATGAATGGCAAGTTTGGATGCTTCATAGTGGGCGGGGTTCAAGTAGGAATAAGGAGTTGAGTGGTGCCACCTTAGTCTTTCCAGGTCAAAGAGACCAACAGAAGAGCAAATCAGAAAAGGCAATGGGCACCACTGTCTCATGGGACGGTTGTGCTCTGAGATTGAGAGTTTCCATCTCAAACTCATCTCTATTGTATTTAATAATCAGAATGTTCGCTTTAGCTCTGGTGGTATCTTAGTTGAGGTTGCTCACGCAAAATAATTTTTGGCAAAATGAAGTAAATGACTTTAAGCAAAATTAGATGTTATGTGAATTAAGAGCAAAGTTTTAAAGAACAGAGGCCTTCAAAAGCTGTAATGTGATGTCCATCTTTTGACATTTAGGTTACCGGGCCAGAGGTGGCACGGGTTCTTAGTAAAAGAAAGCTATGATTACCATGGTGACTATTTGCCAAGAAGAGAGCGATAATGATGCTTTGATTTAAGCCTTTCCTCCCCGGGGCTCACATATGCAATAATTTCTACTCACAATATACTAAGAAAGTAGGGAAGAATGGGTATTATTATCCCCACTTTATGGAAGTTGAAACTGAGGCACCGAGAAATAATGAGTTAGAGGCAGGGACTCATTGGCAGGCATAGAAGTAGAAAGCAGGGCTTCTTTTTCCTGACCTAGGGGCCTACTGGATATAAATGGCTTGTCTTCTATTCTGTTGATCCTGCTCAACAAAGCTATACCCGAAAGTCCTCAAACAAACCGCAACAGTTGGCTCCCGTCATAAGCTCTCACAGGAGAGAAGCCACACCAAGAGATTTGGTCTTTGCAGGTCCTCGTAACTTCAGTGTTGGTTGGAGAACCCCAATTTCTCTGTCGTGTTTTACTGTTTCTAACTTAATTTGAGCAGGAAAAAGAGAAAATTGGAATTTCAGTGAACTCCGTTTTCTTGGTTTGGAAGCCACAAGCTCTAGTTAAGTGCCACCCTGAATAAGTGGTTCCTCTGTGCTCAGGGAGAGACCACCTCCTGACCCAGAGATGCGGTTTCCCCACATGCAGATGGAGGCTTTCAGAAGCCCTCAGCTGGAGCAGCTAAATATGACTGCGACAACACAATCCCATAGACAAAGGTCAGACCTATTTTAATTTTGGAGTGAGGCTGTGACTTTGGGACAAGGCCCTTCTTGTCTGATTTCCTGCTATTTTGAGTGATTCACAAGCCTAAATCTCTTTCATCTGGGAGTACACACCCACATCCCTCTTTCAGATTTGTTTGCGAGTTAAAATAGTTCCCATCCTCAATCCTCTCAGAGCGTCTTCTTAACAGCCATTTAATTCCTCGGGCTGTGAGCCTGGAGCAGTGCCTGGGAGGGATAATCCGGCCGGGCTTGGAATGCAAACCCCTGGGGAGGAATCCCAGTGCAGCCGGAAGTGGGGTTGCCGCTGGTCAGGGTGGTCCCACTGAGGCTCCCAGTCAATAGGTCAGCTGCGGGCTGACTTTTCCGAGACGTGAGAGCACCCGGGAAGGCGTCCACGCACGCCTGCGCGGGCTCGCCCTGTACTGCCTGCTGAGGTAAGACTCTGTGCCATCATTCTAGAATCCAGCAAAAGTCAGGACGAAAGATGCTCCCTCGGTTTCTTCTTAACACAAAGCCTCAAGTTCGGGAATTACGGATCCATTGGATTGCTTGCCGTCATATGTACGGGTCCTTTCTCCAAAGTGAGTGCCGCATTATAGAAGCCTGCTTAGGCAGCCCTCACATACCCTGTGGTTTTGGAGTTTGCTAGTTCTCTCCATGTTCTTATAACTTTATCTACTGTGGAAAGAGTTCCCATCACCTTCTCTTAATTGTTTAATACCCCAGGTTGGTGAGAAGAGTTAGAAGTGTAGCCAAGCCAGCCCTCAGGGAATCTGCCTAGAGTAATGATAAGGATGAGTTACCATTTAGTGACTCTATACTCCTTGACAGGCCCTGGGCAAAAGCTATATATATATATACACATATATATATATATGATCTAATTTAACCTACATAAGAATCCTGTGAGATCATTTTACAGAAGACAAAACAGAGTTTAGGGAAGTTAGGTAATTCGTTTGTGGATGGAACTAAGATTCCTTCTCAGATCTTTATGCTGCTATACACAATAGAGCAGTTCTGCTGAGACTTTGAAAATAAATGTTGGATCTTCCCAATGTCATGGTCTTTGTGGATATGATAGAATTAAATATTTTCTAAATTTTCTCATCTCCCTCTCACGTTCATTTTGAAGAAAATGTCCCTGAAGTCAGCGAGGAACTCTGGTGAGTTGTCCTTTTCATTTGTTTCTAAGAGGAAATGTGAACTTTGTGATTGTTTCACACATTCTTGCTGCTTCCCTAAATTTAAGAAAAAAACCCCACAAAAGCATGGCTGTAACGCATGTTTTTATATCAAAAGGTCAGAAATCAAAGATCCTTTAGCTTGCCATGAGGAAGTAGTGGGAAGAGCACATCGTCACAAAATCACCAGGAGCTGCATAAACAAATAAATAAATAAATGCATAAATAAATGGGAGAGTTGTGAGGGGGATGGAGAGAAGGAATTAATATTTTGTTTCTGAATCCTGATCCAAATCTAATGTTTTCAGAAGTAACAATCCAGCCAAAGACTGAGGCATTTGGATTTGGTTGTATCAACACTCCACCCACAAAGTAAAATTAAGGACTAATCACCACCTCCCCCTCCTCCCCTTCTGAGGTCAAGCAAACAACAGAATGCACTATTTTCACTATGGGCTATGTCTACACCCAAGAGCAATGTGGAGAGTTAAGCCAATTATCCAAAATTTCAGGCCAAAGAAAAAGTAATTTGGCCTTAATTATCTGGTAAAAGTGTTTGGAAACCTGAATTATTGACACAAATTCTTATCTTGGCTTGGTATAAACAGAGTGACTTTGTTTAGGCCATTTCAGTTGGTAATTATTCAAGGTTTTTTAGTTACTAGACCTAGCTATTCGAATGTCAGGAGAGATAGCTTCAAGAGCCACACGGACAGGGGCGCCTGGGTGGCTCAGTCGTTAAGTGTCTGTCTTCGGCTCAGGTCATGGTCCCAGGGTCCTTGGATCGAGCCCCGCATCGGGCTCCTGCTCAGCGGGAAGCCTGCTTCTCCCTTTCCCACTCCCCCTGCTTGTGTTCCCTCTCTCGCTGTCTCTCTCTGTCAAAAAAAAAAAAAAAAAAAATCTTAAAACAAAAAGATCCACAGGGACAGAAGGGCTGAGGTCTGAAATTTGGTATTTACGTCACTGCCAATGCTGGGGAGGATGTAAGGAGGGCTTCTCAGCCTCAACTGCACATGAGAATCACCTGAGGGGCTTTTAAAAGCACACCAGTGGCCCTGGTCCCATCTAAGGCCAACCAACACAAGATCTCTCGGGATGAAGCTTAGGTCAGGATATTTTCTAAAAGCTCCCCAGTGACTTGAAAGCATCCATGGTTAAGAATCATTTGACTCATCCTGGGTATCCTCATGCCGATGGTGGGAAGTATAAACAAGATGGAGAATACTTTAGCTCAGTTGCCCAAATGGTCCCTAGACATCTGACATTTTAAGAATACTGACAATAGATGAAGCAAAATGACAGTGTAAGCTTACCTTCTGGCCTTTTTCACTAGTGTTGTGGCCTCCTCTATGAGTCGAAAATAAAATATGCTTTACAGTTCTCAAAGCTAGTGATGGAAGTAAGTTCTAAAACATAAAAGTTGCTTCAGAAAAATGAAAAAGAAAAATCTCTATGTTCTGAAAAGAGAACAACATTGACCAAAAAAGTGTACTTTAAAATTGTTCAAGAATCACTTTCACGGTCCTTTTGCTGTACACTTGACTCTTTGCACAAACTCAGTTATTTGCCGTACCTACTTAATGTCTTCAAGCGGTGGTTCTCAAACTTTCACGTGCATCCAAATTACCCAGGGGTCTTGGTAAAATCCAAATTGCTGGACCCCCTTCTGGGGATTTCTGGGGTGAGATCCAATAGTTGCATTTCTAGTGAGTTTCCAGGTGATGCTGGTGCTGGTGTCTCCAGCTGGACTCCAAGATCTCCTTTAGTGTTCACCTGTTTGTACTCACTGACCTTTGTCCTGCATTTTTCTTTAAGCTCTTCTTTGCAGTTTATCTCTTAACTCAGGCAAAGGACTGCAGCATAGCATCTGTGATGGAAACCGAAACTAGCCCTCAAGCAATCACAACTGCTTGGTTGAAGAGCGCTGGCAGCCCACACCACCCAGACCAGATGGAGCTCAACCCCGAACTTATGCCTCCACGGATGGAATCACTGAGTGACCCATGGAATGACCGACAGTTACGTTTACCTCATCATAATACTAAAATCTGCGCCCAAGGAGGAGCTCAAACCTCATTTATTTAACAGACAGTGTATGTGTGGGCACGTTTCCTTAAGGTGCACGCGCCACCTCACGCCTGCCTCTGCATGTGATCATGGGGGTCGCCATGGAAATAGTCATTCCCAACCCTAAATAAAAGGAGCCCACTCACCCTTGTTCCTGCAGTCACAGCTTTGGAAGTTATTCCCCGTGATCTCCTTGTTTGCTGCCAGTAAAGTTTCCTTTGGTGACAGCTCACCTGGTGTGGTTGCTATCTGTGACTCACCAAGCAGCAGACTCAGGTTAGGTCAGTTACATTGGAACCATAACAAACTAATGTAGAACTTGAACTGCTCTCCCAAAAAAGCTCATTATAAGTGTGTGAGGACTAATATGAATATTTATTTATTTATTTTTTTTAAAGATTTTATTTATTTATTTGAGAGAGAGAGAGAGAGAGCACATGAGAAGGGGGAGGGTCAGAGGGAGAAGCAGACTCCCCGCCAAGCAGGGAGCCCGATGCGGGACTTGATCCAGGGACTCCAAGATCATGACCTGAGCCGAAGGCAGTCGCTTAACCAACTGAGCCACCCAGGCGCCCTAATATGAATATTTAATTTAGTACTATTTTGTTTCATTCCAAAATGGAGTTGAACAATCTCTAAAAGTATACACAATAGACCACATTTTTAAGTTAAATAAAGGTAAGAAAATTTGGGTGAGAAGTCAGATTTAAGCAGCAAAATTCAAACAGCACATACACATAGAAATGAATTATCTTAAAAAGAAAGAAAATGTATTCTATTATTTATTAAAATTATTCATTTCAAATTCAAGTATTCATTTCAAAATTATTTATCAAAATTTCGTTATTCATATATTTCTTAAATATAATTTTGGTAAATAATCTATTATCTGAGCTGCTTCTTATTTCTGAATTGCTTTGAATCTTAAGTATTACAATATGTAGCTATTCTAAAAGGAAGTAAAAATGCAAGATTGCTTGGCCAATCCTAGGGATACCAGCCAATGATGTGAGATTTTATTTTGTTCTTCCTTATTATGTATATAGATTTCAAACAGAATATAGTGAAATGGAATGAGTGGTGACATGTCTGGTTTATTTAATAAAGCCATGTGTAGTCGATAACTAAACTGAAAAAATTATTTGGAAGCTTGACATTTTTATTTTCTTTAATTTAATTTAATTTTTTAAAAGATTTTATTTATTTGACAGAGACAGAGAGAGAGAGGGAACACAAGCAGGAGGAGCAGGAGTGGGAGAAGCAGGCTTCCTGCTGAGCAGAGAGCCCAATGTGGGGCTCATCTCAGAACCCTGGGACCATGACCTGAGCTGAAGGCAGATGCTTAACGACTGAGCCACCCAGGCTCCCCTGGAAGCTTGACATTTTTAGACTTAATGATCTGCATGGGAACACAAAGTCAAGAGCAGTAGTCAGTGTAAGCAAATGAAGCAGGTCAGGTGAGGACTGAGATCTCCAGACATGGCACCCTAACAGGGGCATCGATGGCCCTGAGCTGGATAGTTGATTTATTGAGAGAAACGAGGACTTGGATTTCTATACAGAATATCATGAATTTTAAATGTTGACAACAAATTCAATAAAAAAAAATACTATGTGAGTCAAACAAGACACCTGTGGGCCAGATTTGGCCTTGCTAATCTGTAACTCCAGCCTTCAGGGATTAATTTTACCTGGTTAATTCCCAACTCCTCATTGCACTCAGGGCAGATTTCTACCCAGGCAGCTAATCAAAGTGGAGACAAAACTTTGCTGACTCCTTTTTGCGTGGTTTTTCTTTAATCTACTGTTTCTCAAAGTGTGCTCCTAAATCACATCATCGTCATCAGGAAACTTGTTAGAAATGCACATTAGGTTTGCCCACCGCAAATAGGCATATTTCAGATGACCCACCCCAACTCTACTGAATCACAAACTCTGGGAATGTAGCCAGAAATCTGTTTTAACAAGCCCCTCCATGTGATTCTGATGCCCACTAAAGCTTTGAGGGCCCCAATTTACTTGAAGAGGATTTAAGGCAGCCTCATTAAACCAAAACAGATCTACTGGGTTGGTAATAAGATGAATTCCTTACCAGCATCCAGAGCCAGGACTCACTGGTTATGTGACATTCCAAATGGTGCTGGGTATTATTACCCTGTTAATAGATACTTTGACACGTCCCTTTTTTTTTTTTTTAAAGATTTTATTTATTTGAGCGAGAGAGAATGAGAGATAGCACGAGAGGGAAGAGGGTCAGAGGGAGAAGCAGACTCCCCGCTGAGCAGGGAGCCCGATGCGGGACGCGATTCCGGGACTCCAGGATCATGACCTGAGCCGAAGGCAGTCGCTTAACCAACTGAGCCAGCCAGGCGCCCTGACACGTCTCTTTTAAAGTGACATAATTCCAAAGTAGCCCAGAGCGTCCCATTTAAGAAGTTAGCTAAAGAACAGCTGTCTGTGTAGGGACTGGTGTCACTGGTCGTTTACGCATTCTCGCCACCTCCTGCAGTTGCTGTGGTTGGGATCCATTGAAGATGTTCTCATCTCCTCTCCCACCCACACTTAACGATTTTGCAGAGCAGCCCTTGAGTATTTTTTGAGGATCAATAGAACGATATAGATACAGGTCTAAATCCTCGCAACTACTCTCCCCTTCAAATATACAAATAAGAGCCAAGATATGCTTACGGGAGGACACTTACTCTGATGAAAAAGAATTCAATCTGAAATCAGTGTGTTTACCAATATCCAGATCGACGTTTTCAACATACTATTGAAATTTGGGTATTTAAACATGTTATTTTCTTCCGTATATATGATGTCTTGTAGGTAGCATGGAGTGGTATACGAAGCATTGGTGGGCACTTAAAAAGACTTGTTTTCTCGTCCCATGTCTGTTAGGATCCATGCCTGTGCCTTGAACTGGTCATTTGTGACTTCCCCCTTTCTCCATCTGTAAAATAAAGGACTTGTACTAAAAGATCTCTGAGAGCTTTTCAGCTCTGAAAACATTCGATGATATTAAAGGCTTAGTGTCATGTGGGTTACCAGTCTTAGCTGAAGCTTCTTCAGTTGTTTGGTTATCTGGGGATTGTGTATTCACATGCATTCCATTTAAATCACATGTTATGAGCTCATTTACTTGAACTTTTATAGTAATACTTAAGCATTTATATATTGCTTTTCATCTTCAAAGCACTTAGCATACTTATGAATCCTTCCAGCAACACTTTGGGGTAACTAAGTATTATTAAATCAGGGAGAAAAGTTAAAGAGGAGGGGAGCAAGATGGACACACACACGCGCACACACGCACACGCACACGCACACACACACACACAGCGGGGATTGGGAGAGCCAGTGGGAGGATAGAGAGTTTAATTCACTTAGTGATTTGTCTCTGGCTAAAGGAAGAGACTATACCAGGGTGGCACAATTAAAAATTTAAAAAAAAATTATACTAGGGCCAGAATAAAAATGGATTCCCTGTTTCATATTAGATCTTGGTATCAAAACTTCCTTCCTCTAAACATTCTTAAGGGTTTAGAATCCTCCCAGCTCCACTCTAGGATTTTCTCTAATCTTTTAGGATGAAGGCATTTTGATGTTGTCTGCCTCCTCGGAGGGCAGAGACCACGTCTTGCATAAGTACAATGCTCAGTTTATAACTGAAATTTGCTTATGGTGATAGTGTCGTGGGTCCTTTCCTATTTTAAGCTGATCTAGCCAAAATCAGGAGGAAATACACCTGCTGTAAGAAAGTGAAGATTTCTATTGCAAGAAAGCAGCAAATCCATGGAGTGTATGCTTTTGGTTGCTAGCTTCTAGGTTTGCAGTGTTACATTTTTTCTGTAGCTTTCCAGGGAGTAATGCCTTTTAAAATAATGCCAAACACATGTTGAACTTTGGTAACCTTTGCTCTTTAATGAAAATGTAACTCAGCAGGGTGTATAGTCAGAGACTAAATAAAACTATTGCTAAAAATTTTTTTAGGGTAGTTCAAGGATTCATAACTGCCACTGCGAGAGCAGTGTGAATGGAGTGACAGCGCAGGGATGGCAGGGAGACGAGAAAGGAGAACGAGCTCTCTGGAGAAGACTCGCGTCCCTGCAGAAGAATTTCACTATCGCCCAGTTTCTCCAGACATGTTCCAAGATAAGAAGGCTAGTACTGGGAGATAAATGTCAAAAGTACCCCTATGAATGATGCTCTGGTTGGAAATGAGGTTACACTAGACACAACGCTCTGCAGTTTACTTTAAAAATGAATTCGGACTTTTTTGGTTGCATTCTGCTTTAATCTAAGAATTAATTTCTTTGCTAATTCCCAATTCACTGTATTACAGTTTTAGAAGTGTTTCATGGTCATAGAAATTTGCGAAATTTCTGTTCAAGCTACACTTACATTTGTGAAATTTCTGTTTAAGCTACACTTACATGTGCTGATGAAAACAAAACAAAACAGAACAACCCCCCCCCAAAACCCTCAAACAACCTGAAGCTAGTTATCCATATTTAATGATTAGCTATAAAAATGAAGTTTTGCCTAATCGTGTTTTTAAGTTGGATAGTCTTCTGGCAAATATTTTAGTGTCTGCCCTGGGACTTGTTATAACAGCCTTGCTCACATTGTTGTAAAAGCATTCATTGGCTTCAGAAAATACTTTCCTTTTTTCATATTTGTTGGCTCACCAAGGTTTGGTTTCCAAAGCATTAAAATTTGCTATTGGATGAAGAGACGTTGTTGAGGAGGTGGCTGAGAGAGGCAGCCTGTTTGTTTCTCCCTGAGCTGTTCCTGGTGCCCCCATTTCCCTGAGGTCCCAGCAGGCCTTGTGCCTGATGCTCATCTCAGCAGGCTCTGAAATGTGATGGTTTCTGTTTACACAGGGTTGATTGGGCTTGGAGGTGGCTCTCTTATGCTAATCTACCTATGAGAGACTTGTTCATAGAGAGTAATTTGTAGTGTGAAATAGAGAGACCGTTGTTGACATTGGACTGCTACAAAGAAGTCTTGAGTCTCAAGACATCCTATGTCAGTAATCAGAAGGCTTCTCTAGGAGAAAAGAATCCCCACATACAATGGAAGCTGGCAGATCTTGGGGGCTATTTTGTCGGGGCGGTGGGAAACTGACTTATCCTCCTTAGTCCTCAGAAGGTCTGTCTTCTTTACACAGTGGTGAAATGCTCAAAACTTTTGTTTTCATTTCTTGTTTTTTTTCTGCTTTTTTTTTTTTTGACATTGCAACTGTCCAGGTAGAGGTGATTTCTCTGTGCTCCATAAATCTGCTTTTTATTTTTTATTTTATTTATTTATTATTTTTTTAAAAGATTTTATTTATTTATTTGACAGAGAGAGACACAGCGAGAGAAGGAACACAAGCAGGGGGAGTGGGAGAGGGAGAAGCAGGCTTCTGGCTGAGCAGGGAGCCCGATGTGGGGCTCAATCCCAGGACCCTGGGATCATGACCTGAGCCGAAGGCAGACGCTTAATGACTGAGCCACCCAGGCACCTCCATAAATCTGCTTTTTAATGACTTACTACGTTTCAATTGGTATTTTGATGAACTGTATATAATGTCTTATTTACTGTATTAAATTTAAGCTCTTTTAAGAAGGAATCATTCTATTACCCTATTTCTCTTTGTTCCTATAATTCTGCCTTGCACACTGTAGAGAATGAAGACATAGCTTATCTATTTATTTTATTTATTCATTTATTCAATGAATATTTATTACCAGGTCCTCTTCCCGCCCCCCCCTATCACTTAATAGTTCCTCCTAGAAGGTACCTGGGGAGTGATCTGATTAGAAAAAAAACATACTCCTAGAGTTTAAAATATTTTGTGTCATGGATCTGCAATAATTTTCAAAGAAACACAACACTACCTTCCTTCTATTTGGCCATCAAGTGTGAAACCGTATGGTTGGAAATAGATTAACCAGTATGGCTTTTGCGAAAACAAAGGAATGCAATATGCCATTATTTCTTCAGACACCACAGGAAATGTATCAGAATACCAAAATATAAATTGCTATATCCCCAAATTCTTTTCACGTACTTACTCTTAAGAAGGTGCCAGGAAATGGTGCTCAGGGCCTGTATATTTCAAATATGTTAGAACATGCTTCATTGGGATTTTGCTTAGCAACACTGTGAGATAGAATATCGATTTAGCCCACACCACTTCTCCAGAGTGAGTTTTAAAAAGGAAAAAAAAGAGTAAAAATGTCTAAAGCTCTACTTATACTAATCTCAAGTAGACTTTGAAAACTAACTTAACTAATTTGATTTCCTACTCTGTTCAACCCCAGACCCTTTAAGTGGTCTCTTCTTTTTGTACTAAAATTTTTTGAGTAGGTAATATTATTTCATGGTTCTAAAACTGAAAGGTCTAAAAACTTCTGAGATCAGATGAAATTGGACAGGTTCAGGGTGATATGGCCATAGACAGAAAGGTATAAAAACTATTCAGAGATAACTCTCCTATCCTTATTCCTTACCTGCCTACACCCCCATTGCTATCTTTTTTTCACTAAACAACATTCCTTTATATTGTACATTAAGAGTTTTCTCATTCTCTTTTATAGCTACAGAGTATTTGGTTGTAAGGATATACCATAATTAATGTAACCAGTCTTATATTGGAATACATTTAGGTTGTTTCCAATAGTATTTTGCTATTGTAAATAATGATACAATGACCATATTTGTAGAAATGTCATTTTGCAAATCAGCAAGTATATTGGTCAAATAAAGACTCAAAAGTAGAATTATTGGGACAATTTCTGTGTATACTAATTAATTTGTTAGTATTGACAAATTGTTTTCAAAGGGACTGTCCAAATTTACATTCCTAACAGCAGAGATTGGCTGTTTCCCATAGGCATATTTTTAAACCTTTGAACTTTTGCCAGTCTTCTAAGATGAAAAATAATATCCAAGTATAATTTTAATTTTTGTTACTCTTACCATGAGTGAGGTCAGTGTCTCTTTATATGTATGACTCATTTATTTTTCCCCATTTTTCCCACTTTTGGTGTCATTCTTTTTATTATTGATTTTTAGTAGCTCCTTATATATTAGGAAAATTAGAATTTTGCAGTTTAAGTTGAAAAAATTATTTTTTCCAGTTTGTTATGTCCTGCTTGTGTGTGTGTGTGTGTGTGTGTGTGTGTGTGTGTGGTGTGTAAGTATATGCTTCAAAAGTTCTTTTAAATGCTTTTGGTCTTACCAACTTTTTCTTTCATGGCCTTTAAATTTTGACACACCTTTCGAAAAGCCTTCAGTACTCCAAGGTTAAAAAGGATTCTCTTTTTCTTCTAAATATTCTATGTTTTAATTTTTTTATATTTAAATCTCTGATTGCTTTGAAGTTTATCTTGGTGTACAGCATCAGATATAGATCAATGAATTATCTTTCAACATAATCAGGAAAACTAAAAATCTTTTATAGTTTGAAATAAAAACTGAATCTATCTATGGAATGAATGGCTCAGATTCATGGTCTACAATGATTACTCAACCAAAAATACCTTTCACTTTATATTATCTGTGTATCTTCCAACTTTCCCAAACTCAAGATTCCAACCTTGAATTAACAAAGAGGAGTAACTGCTTGTGAGGCAAGCCCAATTAATCATCATTAGTATAATTCAGCATATACTGAATGCCTTTAAAGGTCCATAGCCTTAGATAATAAATTACTTGGCTTGAATTCCACATTCAAATTTTAATAGTCTAATATGATGGCAAGACCAAGAATCACCTAAAAGTGAATACAGGACAGATACTGAGTTGGATATAGAAAATCTATGTTATATAGTTTAAATGGGATATGAAGGTCCAAAGGAGAGCATAATCCACAGATGGAAGGTTGTAGTTTTAACTTCAAATTTATTAGTTTAACTTCAAATTTATTACAGTTTAACTTCAAATTTATTGAAGACATAAATTTTGATGGTACTTCTGGCTGGAAGGGCCTACAGGACTAGGTGAAACAGTGACATGAAGTAGCCCCAGAGTAGAACGAGCTTCTTGAAACTCCTCGACAGAGGACACAAAACAGGTGTAAAGTGTTGACAGAATTCGCCATCACTTTTAAGGGCAAATAAAATCAAGTGTGGAAACCAAGTGTGAAAGAGCCCATATGTTCCTAAGATAAGACTCTACAATGGAACTGTTGCTAGAATCCTCTATCTCAGCCCAGATAACACACACTTGAGGATGACCAGGCCAACAAGAACAGATGAAAAAGGGCAAACCCTATTCAATCTCTGACTCCACGCCACCCACTTCACATCAGGAGGGATGGCTCCTGGTCAGTACGGTCAGTAACGACCACAATGAGTGAAAGTTTCATGGGCTATTAGTAGCCTGTCAGTTGCCCTCAGCATATAAGGAAAAATTAATTTGACAAAGCTGTAGCCATGCAGTAAATTGCTTTTGGGGATGTTCTAAATATCTCAGTAAAATATGCTGTGTCGATATTTACAATTGTCATTTAAGAAATATTGAGAGACTACTGGACTGAGAGAATACTGCTGTGGTTTTGGACTGGAGGTCAAAAGAACTACCTCATTGTACAAACCTGAGCAAATCATTTATCCTTTTTGGTTTTGTGTTTTAAATTATCCAGCTTTGTTCTAGTAATGAATAACTATAAAATCTCTGTGGCTTACAACAACAAAGAATAAACGAAGTTTGATTTTTATGTTCTTAACATGTGAGAAGATGGATTAGATGCATGTCTACTTCAAGTGTCGTTTTTATTCCATGCGAAAGAGCTGTCCCCTTCAGGAGCTGTTTCCTCCAGGACATTGGGGCAGGGGGAAAAGAAGAGGGAGTTGGCAAAACCCCATGATGACTGTTAAAACTTCTGTTTGCCCATGGTACGGGCAATGCCCCTCACATGCCAATGGCCAAACAAAGCACACAGCCAAGACCAATGTCAATAGGGTAGAGATATGCACCTCTTTTGTACGAGGCATGTTATATGGTGGTGGGTGGAATTCATTAATCCTTTCATAGGAAAAGGAAGTGAATATTGGGAACAGTGATATAATCTATCCTAAAATCATAACTTTATCACTGCTTCTTGAATGTGCAACACAATACATTATCTGATATTCAGCTACTAAATGGGGAACTTCAAGTCCCCTCCTTTAAGATCTCCATCATCCTTTCTGTTCTGGAGTTCTATGATTCTGGAAAACAGTCGTTTCAGTCTGTTGTCAGAGGAAAGGAGTGCTGCCTCTGGACGGCAATTACCTAACAGCAGGGCTCTGCATTCTGTCTCTGTTCCTGTGAGTACCTAGGATGTGATGAATGGCAAGGATAGTTGGTTATAGTTAATTAGATTATCTCGTTTTACCAGCTGGTGAGTGATGGAGTTTGGCTTAGAACCCAAACTTGCCGGATTCTCTAAGCACAAATGTTCTTGCAGTTTGGGTCTGCAGTTTGCAGATGTTTGGGTCTAAATTTCCCAAATTCATTTGGCAATACAATACTTTTAAACACAGACTATAGTGATAGGACAGCAACTGGAGCTCATGAGGAATAGAACTGGATTGACAGAAATCATAAAAGGGTCTGAAGAAAAAGTTCATTGCAATTAGAAACTATCAACTTTTGATTTGTATACAAATATCCAAATGATGTTGAAAAACATTACAAATACATGCTGAAATTATAAAATGAGATATGACCAGAGACTAGTGATAGTAATAGAAGGCAGAGTGCGACACCAGCTGCTGTTGCGTGTGGAGCAATGGTGGACCTCGCTTCACATGGTCTGTGTTCTATCATCCCGCCAGCGACGACTTGACATTTTTGCCACACTGCTTTTAAAGGAAAATTAACACACAAGAAAATAAAAATAGCTACACCTGTGTTGGAGATTCCTCTCCTACATGTTCTATAGTAATTTGAGAGGAAATAGTGCTAATGCTGAGGTTTGTTTTGTTTTGTTCTGTAGAACACCCATTAGTATCTCACAGAACTCTAGCAGGCTTTTACTTTGTTAAAAGATACTGAGGCATATTAAAAATTTTTAGAGTTTATTTGAGCACACATTGATTTAAATTGGGCAGCTTCAAACCAGAAGTGGTTAGGAGTACTCTGCTAATAGGAGCTAGGAGTATGAGTTTTATAGGGAAGATAGGGAAGCAAAGAAAGGAAATTATTTCGTTAAGTTGTTGCCTTAGCTGGGAAAGCCTACTTTGCTGTTTGTGACTGGTTTTCCTTAGGTTTTGATTTCTTAACCCTGAAGTAGTTACAGGCTACAGTTCCGGTTTGCTTACCTAGGCTGTTAAGGCATGAGAACCACCTCAGCCTAAATGCCTCCTTGTTTGATTAATTTAACACCTTTAAGCTTTTGTTTGAGGAACCAACCAGCCAACCAACCCTGAAAATCCTTAAGTTTTAATCAATTGACAACTGATTGATTAAAACCTTTGACTAGTGATTTTTGAAACCTATGTGCCCAGTCCTGTGTGCAGGCTTGAAAGAATGACAAAGACCACTTGGGATCCAGTGCAGTTTTGCATTCTTGTACTTGGCACATTCTGCTGAATATTATTTACATCTGTATGACTCCCACTTTGGACTCTGAACTTGTTGAGGGGACTGTGATCCCTTGCATATGGTTGGTGCATAACAGATGTTGACAAGAACTGAACTGAATTCTATCTACCTTGAAAGGTAATGCAATCTGGTTGGTTAAAAAAGATTTGTACACCTAAGACATTCAGAGAGATGCTTTTTACAAAATACATGAGTAGGATAACAGGCATTTTTTGTTTTAGTTACTAAATGGTCCTTCAGGGAACTTCATCCTGAATGGGGCCTACAGGGGCTGAGAGGCACAGGTGAGAAGGAAAGTCAATTTCAGGTAAGCAGAACAATAGTGCTAACGTTTTACAAAGTTTATTCTGGTTCACTTGATTCTATACCTTTAATTCTACATAAAGATACTTTCATGCTCAAAAGAAAGACACTCATCCTTAACCAATTATTGGACTTTTTTGGCTGGTCTGGTTTTTCAAGTATACTGAGATAAGATGGCCCCCAGTAATTCTCATCTCTCAGTATTCTTACCCTTGTATTTCCTTCTCTTACGGAATAGAACTATGGAAACAATAACATATAGTGTAAACAATAGAATATT
Source organism: Eumetopias jubatus (assembly GCF_037043125.1). Classification (NCBI taxonomy): domain Eukaryota; kingdom Metazoa; phylum Chordata; class Mammalia; order Carnivora; family Otariidae; genus Eumetopias; species Eumetopias jubatus. Next base: position 48,222,526 of record NW_028274812.1, read on the forward strand.
GAAAAAGTGATGGTTTCTGAGGCTAAGTCACAAAGGATATTATGGCTTCACCTTATTCCCTTGGATCACTTCCTCTGCGGGAAGCAGCTGCATACTGTATGGACACTCAAGCAGTCTTACGGAGAGTCTGCATGGTGAGTAAATGAGGCTATCTGCCAACAACCAGGCATGTGAATGAGCCATTTTGGAAGTGAACTTTGAGGCCACAAAGCCTTCAGATGACTGCAGGCTCATCAACATTTTAACTGCAACCTTTGAGAGATCCTGAGCCCAAATCAGCCAGATTTCTGACCCTCACAAATGGAATAAGATAACAAATATTTATTATAGCTTAAGCTCCTAAATTTGGGGTAATTTATTATTTAGCAACAGGTAATTAATATATCTACTGATATAGAATACCAAGATCCCTGAGGATCTGGTGTTAAAATACATATTCTATAAAAAAGGGCAAATCTTTCTTGGTCTTAATAAATCTCATGCCATTTCTTGCCAAGCAGGTGTTTTGCCCCTTTGGATCTTCCTTGTTCCATTTATGACTATATATACCTATAATCCCTTGTCCACATTCTTTATCAGAGTTCAAGACCCAGTTTATAGAAGCCTCTCTATCAGTGGAGGCTGAGTGTTTGTGACTAAAGAACCCCAATCAGCAAAGACTTACACAGAAGTCTTTGTTGTAGTTGTTGTCCTTTGTGTAAAAGAATACTGGAGGTAGTCCATTCATTCTGTTACAATGAATATGTTACAAAAAATATTGTAGGCACAGTTTCTTCTAGCTTACTGCTCTGACTGTGTGTCCCTTGCTCAAAGTCCAAGATGTCAGCCAGAGCACCAGCCTTCACAACTGATTCCAGGTAGCAAAATGGAAGTTGGAGAAAAAGAGGGGTGAAATATGTGCATTAGCTGTTTTAAAATAAATTTTGTTGAAGGTGCCACTCAACATTTCTCTTATATATCACTGGCCATGAAATAGTCACACGGTCACATTTCATCTACAGGGAAGGCTGGGAAATGACTGGTCTATTCTAACCGACCTTATGCCCAGCTAAAATTTGGGAATTCTGTTGTAATTGGAGAGGTGAGCTGGTTCAATCTGGTACGAATGTGACAGTGGAGTAGACAACAGCAACCTCAGTCATATCTTCCCTGTGTCCCTTGTAGTTCTTTGCATCCTCCACTGGGTTCCTACCAGCTTTTAAATGCCTCACTGGGGGTACTCATTTGCTTTTAATAGTCCAAGGAAATTTTAAGTTCTCATTAAATGTGTGTTCAATGATTGCATAACTAAATAAATGCTGTGTCGTCCGGGGTTCTGAGTCTTGCCTTCTCATTTCTTTGAACTTCTTAGCAGAAGTCTTTATTTCTTTTTTTAAATTAATTAATTTATTTTTTAGTAATTTCTAATCCAATATGGGACTCAAACTCACAACCCTGAGATCAAGAATCGCATGTTCTTCTGATTGAGCCAGCCAGATGCCCCCACTAGTCTTTATTTCTATAAAAGTTCCCAAAAACAGTCCTACAAAATGCCTGGTTCTTGACTGGTCAATCACTAATCTAAGATCTTGTTTATGGTGAACTTCCCAGGACACTTGCTTTTGACTGGAGAGAATTCTTTAATCTTGCTGTAAGACAAAATATCATAGTGAGGGTCTGTTATGGTAAATCATATTACTTTGGTCATATTTGATTACAAGAATAGAATTCAGAATGTGAACGTCATCTGAGAAAAGGTGGTGCAAAACTACATGATTCTCATAAGCTGTTAGAGGCATGTTGAGTAAGTATAACTGTTTAGGATAAGAATGGTAATATATGGGGTTCACTATAAAAATGTTCTTTCCCTTTGACCCAGTCATTCCAATCCTGGAAATTCCTTCTAAAACAAATAATTCAATAGAAAGGAAAATCCATGAACTAGGATGTTCCTTGTTGTATTATTCATAGTGCAGCAGCAATCAATTGTTAGCAAATAACCTAAGTAGTCAATATTAGGGAACTGGTTTAGTAATGCATGGTGCTTTGATACAATAAAAAATTGAGGTAATTATAGAATCATGGCAAAATAGTCATGATATTTTGCTAAACAGAAGAGAAAAAAGGAATATGAAAGGACATGTTCATTGTGATTACAACCATGCAAAATATGCGCTTTGAGAAAAACCACAATAGAACAAAAAAATGAGAATAGTTTGGTGGTGAAATTTTAGGTGATTTTTCTTTTGAAAAAAAAATGTCCTTGATATTCTTTTTTTTTTTTTTTTAAGGTTTATTTATTTATTCCAGAGAGAGAGGGAGGGTGGGCAGGAGGAGAGAGAGAGACAGAATTCCAAGCAGACTCCCTACTGAGTGTGGAGCCCAACTTGGGGCTCCATCCCACAACCCTGAGATCATGACCTGAGCTGAAACCAAGAGTTGGATGCTTAACTGACTGAGCCACCCAGGTGCCCCTCCTTTGATGTTCTTTTGTTGTTTTAACATAAACATATGATAGAAAATTCTGTGCAAGTGATAGCTGAATCCTGTAACAAGCTAGTGGGTGACATACTACCCACTAACGGGTGACATGACTAAAGGCCTGTGATGTGATTCTGGTGGCTGGAACAAGGTTACACTGAGAAACCATTTGACCAGTTCCCTGGACATTATGCTTTTAAATTTCTCCTAAAATCCTGGCTCTGTCCTTCCATCTGATGAAGAATAGTTGGGGGGTTATGAAATGAACCATTAGTTATTTGCCCTCTCTTCTTTAGAGATAAATTGTTTAAGTCAACTTTAGACCTCGTAGCTTGTAGCCCTACATGGGGGGGGAACTATTACATATATATATATATATGCTGTAAATCTAGAGAGAATATTTTTAGGGGGTTAACTTGAGCAGAATTATTTTCTTCCTTTTACCCAAATTATGAGGTGACCATTTCACTAAAGAGTGACTAGGATAAAAGATATATCTTGTTTGACATTATTCTAAAAGTTGATAGGATTGTAGAATTCTGCTAGAGATTGAGCAGTTGATTGCCTGAAGGCAGGTAGATGATGTCTCAAGATGTTCTCCTTTCTCCAATATGACTTGCAATTCACAAGAGGTAGGGAATGTTGTTTATAGGACATATAGTTGCACAGTATGACTTTTTAAAATAATAATTTATTGAGATATAATTTATATACATGAACACATCTTTTAAAGTATACAATTCAGTGGATTTTAGTCTATTTACAGAATTGCACAATCATTATCACTATTAATTTAAAACATTTTCGGGGCACCTGGGTGGCTCAGTCATTAAGCGTCTGCCTTCGGCTCAGGTCATGATCCCGGGGTCCTGGGATCGAGCCCCGCATCAGGCTCCTGCTCGGCGGGAAGCCTGCTTCTCCCTCTCCCACTCCCCCTGCTTGTGTTCCCTCTCTCGCTGTGTCTCTCTCTGTCAAATAAATAAATAAATAAATAAAACATTTTCATCACCCACAAAGAAATCCCATACTTATGAGTAGTCACTCTTCATTCTTCCCCATCATCATCCCTGGCACTCACTTATCAACTTTATATCTCTCTGGAATGGTTATGGACCATGTGAACACTGGTGTAGACACTGGATTGATTCTCTATGTATTTATATATCATCAATATATGCATATACACATGCATACACATCCATTTATGTACATATATATGTATGCATACATATAGAGTCACTTCATTAACATAAACCCAGGTGTGGTCGAAAGGGTTTTGTTATGAATATCAAGGCACATTTATCACTCTTATCACTTAGGAAATTCCAAGGCCTTTCGGAGCCCTGCACCAGAACCAGCATGAAGACCAAATATATATATATATATATATATTTAAGATTTTCTTTATTTATTCATGAGAGACAGAGAGAGAGAGAGAGAGAGAGGCAGAGGGAGAAGCAGGCTCCCAAGGAGCAGGGAGCTCGATGTGGGACTCGATCCCAGGATTCTGGGATCATGACCTGAGCCGAAGGCAGATGCTTAACCATCTGAGCCACCCAGGTGCCCCCAAATATATATTTCTTATATAAAAAAACAGCATCACAGCCATGGAACCAGCCCACCTGGGTTTGAATCTTTGACAAGTCACTTAACAGCCTTGTTCCTCAGTTTTCCCATTTTTGAGATGGGGATGATAATAGAACCCACACCTTAGGTTAATGTTAATAAGGTTAGATGTAGAGAACAGAGAACAACCTGATGTATAGTAAGGTGATTTACATGTTAACTATTCTTACAGAGGATTTAAAGTTTCTCTACTGACTCAGTTATTTGATCATTTGCTGGAAGTAACTATTGGCTCTGACAGTGGTTTCATGTTTGAGTAACTCAGCTCAGTGTCAGTCAGTGAGCCACACTTTCTCTCTACTCCACTCTCATGATCTCGATTGCCTCACGATTCCTGCTTTATTGCCTTCTCTGTTGTTTTCTCTGGGTTTCCTCATCACTTCATCAACCCCCAAATCTTACTCACTGTAACTTGTGACAAAATCTGACAGATTCAACAAGTCCAAATAGAATGGAGTGTCTGCGTAGAGTACAATGTCAACCCTGGTCGTGAATCAACCTAGGGTGGCAGGGCCACACATCACAGAGCCTGGCTACACACACGCGCGCACACACACACACACACACACACACGTGCACGCACCCCCAAGGCCGCCTCCCACGCGTGCACATGCACACACATGCACACACCCTCCCCCCACACACACAAAGAGGTATGAGCTTGGCGAAAACTCTGTGGCTTCCAAAAAGAGATATAATTTTTAGGCATCTTGCATGGAATGTCCAATACAATGTCATGGGGAGATATTTGCTCTCTTGAGAAAAGCAGAATAGAATTTTTTACAACACAAAACAGCGGGAGAAAATATAAAACTTAAAAAAAGCCCATTTTGATTTAGGCAGAGAATCAATGATAGTTTTCCTTTCTAACCTATAGTACAATCAAATTCTCTTTCATGTGCAGATATTACTTTATACAATGTACTTTACAGTTTATGAAGTCTAAATAAAAGTATTATTTAAATTGTAGCTATTTCTGAGGCACCTGGGTGACTCAGTCCGTTAAGCATATGCCTTCAGCTCAGGTCATGATCCTGGGGTCCTGGGATGGAGTCCCCCATTGGGCTCCCACCTCAGCAGGGAGTCTGCTTCTCCCTCTGCCCCCCCCCACCCTCGCTCTCTGTCACGCTGTCTCTCAAAATAAATAAATAAAATCTTAAAAAAATAGAATAAAATTTAGCCATTTCCCTATCTATGGAGATGCAAACTATGCACAAGGGAAGCAGAGTGGTAAGAATCAATTAGATAATTTAGGTTGGGGATTTTACAATTGGGAAAAAGAAAAAAATATTTTAGATCAGATTGATTGTGTCGTCCTCTCCTCTTTGCTTACTAAAACAATTATAGGATCTTCACCATATTTATTTTTCACGAGCATGGAGACCATGTAAAGTCCTTGGTTCACCCTGTTTGTTCTGGACGTGCTGACTCTTCAAAATAGAGTTAAAAAAAAACTATCTACTTAGAAAAATCTATGACATATGGCTCTCTGGTTTATTTTCCAGCTGTTTTCTATTAACCTTGACTCCGAGAATTTTTTCCCCCAAATAATTTATATATCAAGGCAGGATGCAGGTCAGTGGGGAGTTTTACTTTGGATGCGAAGTTGTTGAGGCACAGAGCATGGAAAGAGAACAGGATTATTTCAGCAAATTATAGATGGGTGACTGTTCACAATTTTCAGTTCTTTCTCACTCTCCCATACTTTTCCTTCTCTTTTTCTTCTTTTGCTTTTATCACACTTTCACATAGTCTCTGGTCTGCCCCCATCAGAATGATTTGTGTTTCTGGAATAATTCTAAACCTCTATGAGTGGCACCCCTTTTAAAGTTCTGGGTTCACGGAAGCAATTAATTAAAAACAGCAGGCTCTTACCTGATGTCTTCAGGATGACTTTTAATTATTCTAAATGCCCTACTTTTCCTAATGAGGATGTTCTGTAAACCTGAACATGGTTTTCCCACACTGCACTTGCAGACAAACCCTGTGTCCCGCAGGACCGCTGCTGCTTGCCAGACCAAATCCTTTCTCTGCGACAAAGCCTGCCATTGTGTCCCCACGCAGCCCCACTGATCTTTTCCAAAGGGCCTTTTGGAACATGTGCACATTTATTTCCATTCCCTGATGTGCTGGACGTAATAATAGCCAAAGAACCATGGTAACTTGCCTGGACTCAACGCTGTCTACTGTTCTCTGAAAGCCATATCTGGCAGCTGGACTTCCGTGTGTGTGTGTGTGTGTGTGTGTGTGTGTCTAGTTAGGGGAGGGTAATCTCTTGTCCTTTTGTTGGAGGGTGAGGGAGGAATAAAGAGCTTGAAGAAGTGACGAGGTGTCAGTGTCCTCCTGACTCAGCTGTTCAGGGGCTTAATCCCAGCCCGCAACTGGATGTCCAAGGGATTGAAGGAGAACGTTCCTTCTGGCTAATTTCCAACTGTTTCCAAATGCACTTGAGAAAGTTCCATGTGATTTTTTTTTTTTAATGTAACACCTGCTCTAACAATCCCAAAGCAACTTTTTTCCTCTCTATTATACTGTACATCTGTTATTTTGCTGACATGGAAGCCAGCATAACAATTAGATTCATTACTTGCCCCATAAATTGATTCCAGCTAAGCTGAAAGACCTCAGTGTACTCTTCCAGCATTTATCCAATGAGAGAACAAATTTTAAAATCCTGTCTATAAAGGTTTTTTCCTGTTAGACCAGTGACATGTCATTCATATAAGCTTGTTTCATTTCAAGGTGGTGATGAGATGAAATTAGAAAGCCTGAATGATGGGTAAGACAATGAGAGGTGGCTGGGAATCATTTTTACTTTCTCTTAAGCAAAAGCAATTCTGGGAAGGTACTTTACAAAATCCTTAAATTTTCTATCTGCAGAACAATTTTAACAAATGAAGACCTTGATGGGATGACAGTTACTTTTCCCCCCCACTTCTTCCAAATAAAAATAAAGAAGTAGGTGCTTCTCTAGAGCTATTTTTTTTTTCCCTTAGGATTAAAAAATTCTACTTTATTGTACTGGGTAGGGTGGGGATGGGGAAGGAAAGAAGGCAATTTGCAAACACTCTTCCATGTTGAAGCACACATCTTAGTTCAGCCCCAGACACTGTGTGAGGCTGTGCGGTGTACAGTGGAGTCTCACTAAACACATCTTCTGAGAGAAAGAAAACAAATAAACTGGTTAAAGGGGCTCTATGGCTGGAGGTGCTAAGCCCTCAACAGAGATGCTGAGAGTAGAGATGAAGAAAGTACTTACCTCCAGTGGGAACTTTAAAAATTGACAGGATCAACTTATACACCAAACACAGCCAGCTTATATGGTGCAGATTCTAACTTAGAAATTATTTCTGCTTTAAACATTTGCTTCCAAGGGGTTTAAAAAAACTGATGAAGCTTTTTTTTTTCTTGAGAAATAGTGTTATACTTAAGTTCTATACAACAAATATAACTGAGAGCCTATTATGTTCAAAGAATTATGCTAGTAAATGCAGGGAATAAAGATGTATAAGAGAGAACCTTCTTGAGATGTTTATAGACTAACTGCAAAAGATAGAGGTAGAAAAGAATAGGCCCATGCCCTATACCTCTATTGCAGGGCAAAATAAGGTTAAGTCCCACAGTCAACATGTATTTGAAAAAGTATCTTGGGCTTCACAACACAGAAAATGTACTGTTTGATGGAGGGTCGGAGAGGATTTCACAGAGAATGTGGTACTTACATGTTTCCTTGAAGAATGGATAGGATTCCATGCCATGGAAAGGGTACTTCAGGTCCAGTTAACAAGATGAGTTCAGGCTGGAAAGTTCAAGCATGTTATATTTTCTAACTAACCCACAAAGATCCAACATATAAATGCAACTTTAACAGTACAATTAACATTCATATATATATGAATTGTAACCTGAAACACCATCATAAATATTGTTTCTCTGTGAAATAATTTATCAGATCATCAATGGAGGGGAAGAACATTAAAAGGAATGAGCTGTTCTCTATACTTCTGAGGAAACTTCTGGTGTACTTGGCTAATGTAGGTATAAATGTTTGAAATTTGAAATTTGGGAGTTATTTACAAAGATTTGAAATATTCATTTTTCCTGAGTTCTTTCAACAAATATCTATCGAGCAGCTAAGATATAAGGCACTGGAGATACAATAATGAACAAAGCAAAATCCTCACTGTTCTGGAGCTAAAGTTCTAACTATAAGAGATAATAAACAAGTGAATAGGTAGATATATGATATGTCAGATGCTGACATATCATATGTCAATGGAGAAAAATTAATTAGATAAGAAGAAAAGAATAGTATTTTATATAGGTGGTTAAAGAAGATAGGGCAAAAAGAAGAAGGAGGAGGAGGAGGGAGAAGGAGGAGAAGAAGAAGAAGAAGAAGAAGAAGAAAAAGAAGAAGAAGGAGGAGGAGGAGGAGGAGAAGAAGGAGAAGAAGAAGAAGAAAAAGAAGGAGGAGGAGGAGAAGAAGAAGGAGAAGAAGAAGAAGGAGGAGGAGGAGGAGGAGGAGGGGGGAGGAGGAGGAGGAGGGGGGAGGAGGAGGAGGAGGAGGAGGGGGAGGGGGAGGGGAGGGGGAGGGGGAGGAGGAGAAAGAGGCATTCAAACAGACACTAGAAGGAAGTGAAGAAACAAGCCATGCGAAGATTTGGAGGCAGAAAATACCAAGCAACAGGAAGAGGAAGCACAAAGGCCCTGAGGCAAGAGTGTGCCGAGTGTGAGGAACAACTTGGAGACTTGTAAGGCTTGATTAGAGTGAGCCAGGGGGAGAGGATTGGGGATTGAGGTTTGACAATTTGGGGGATCGGAGTACGATAAGTTTTTAAGTCACTGTAAGAACTTTGGCTTTTACTTTTACTGCAGTGGAGACATTGGGTGGCTTAAAGAGAGGCGCACCATGATCTGATTTCTGTTGATGTAGATGCAGATGACTTGGGCCAAGGTGGCGGTGGCAGAGTGAGAAGAAGGGACAGAGTTTGGAATATTTTGAAGAAAGATTCAACAGCATTTAGCAATGAATTAGAAGTACACAGTGAGAGAAAGAGTCAAGAATAACTTGGTGATTTTCAGTTTAAGCACCAGGAAGGAAGAAGGAAAAGAAGGGGCCAGTAGGGAAGCCATAAATCAAAGCCACATCCCAACCTCCAAAATAGGTTCCCAAATTTCCCAGACACTCTGTGAGAAGTGGTGGTTTTTCCAGAAAGTAACAGTAGTCAGACCCCCCACACGGCACCCTTCATGCAGCTGCCTCAAGGCACACATCCATGTGCGCAAAACCCACAGTTCTCAAGGAGCCAAAGCAGAACAGGCCTTCCTACAAAGCTTAACTCATGATGGAGGAGGGCAGATGGATTCTGAACTTTCAGTTATTTCACACACTGTGGGTTTGCAATCCATAAACTTTTATTTATATGAAGTTTATTTTCTAGTGGCAGAAGAGAGAGAGAGATAATAAATGAGTAAGTAAATATATGACATGTCAGGTGTTACATGGCTACTGGAGATCTCTGCTCAGTTAGTCCCATATACTCTAGAATAAGAAAACATTCCTTTTTCACAACTGAATTAACATCTAGACTAGTGCTGTCCGATAGATACATAATGCGACCTACACGTAAAAGCCATATATGCATTAAGAAGGAAAAAGAAACAGTTGGAAGTCAATTTAATAAGATAATTTTACCTGACATATCCTAAATATTATCATTTTGACATGTAATTAAAATAAAATGATGACTTTAAAGATTCTTTTTCATGCCATATCTTCAAAATGCACTGTGCATTTAATACTTAGAGAGTGTGTTTCATACTGCATTTTAACTCAGACAAGGGGTCAGTAGCAACATATGGCTAGTAGCTGCCATCTTGGATGGCATTTAGATTTAGACAGTCCATTGTTTTGGGGCCAATTCTTTCATATTTAGAAACTGCAAAGAGTGATTCAACCCTTCTTGGACCTGGATAGGTTTTCCTATCCAGGTCTTGAACCTATCCAGGTCTTGTATATAAAAAAATTTGCATCTATGAAGTTTAGATACCGTATTGTGAGTCAAAGGTATGGTCCAATTGACGTTCACTAAAAAACAACCAAATGGAAGCAATACCTCCCCTTCTCCAACTTTTCTACTTTGGGGATATATCTTTCAAACTAGGGAAAGGAGGAAGCCTTACTTTGGGGTTAATGGGTGTGTGTATACATTTGTATGCGTGTGTGTTTGTGTGTGCGTGCTCACTTCCGTGTTTATGTATCTCTGTGTTCTGTGAAAGATGGGTGGCCTTGTTGTTTAATGGAAGTCAGAATGCCATGGAAGAATCAGTAAAATTCCTGGCCCTGGGACACAGCAGAGCATAGCTTCCTGATTGCCATCCCAGCAGGGAGAGACCAGGATAATTATCTCTGATAAATAAAAGCTATCTCTCCATTCCTAAGGTATATGGGGATATATCCTTCTGAAGGAGAATGAGTCTTGAAGCTCTGTAACTATAATCATTAGCTATAAAAAAGTATTTATGGCCAACAATAATTTTTTTTTGGCACAGGGGATATTCATTACAATGGAATTGTTAGCCTTAAAAACAAACAAACAAGCTTGTAATCATGGGTTTGAGAGGGGAATGGTAAAATACGGCATCTAGAAGAGTGGTTGGAGGGGAGTGTGAGGAAAAACCCAAATGTGAGAAAGTATTCAGAGAGGGAAGTGAAAAGACAAGGCAAACATCCCCTCCTTGCTGTTTTGCTCGAGGTCAGCTCTACCCCAGTGCCTCACCACACGCAGGGGAGCCCCTCGATGCCTGCCCCTCACGCCAGAAAGGGCAAGATAGGAGGGAATGTCCGTGAGCTTATTTCTCACGCACTGCACCAACCAGAAGGTCACTAAGCTGTGGATGTCTTTTCACAACAAAAGTCGTGAAATGTATCCGTCTTGCTAATTAGGTAATCAACCTGCTCAGGAAAGGGGAGCAAACATTAGGGGCCTATTTATTCTCTACCAGCTCCTTTATACATGTCATGTCACCGAACCATCCTTTACTTATGTTTGTTTCAAAAGTTTTTAATTGCACAGATGATAAACGAATACATCTTCGCTGTAGAGGGGAATTATGCATGAGCCCAATTTATACACGAGACCACTGAGATTCAAGGAGGCTGAGCAATTTGGTCTGTGGGTAGAGACTGGATTGGAAGCTAAGCTTTACCTCCTTATCATGAAAGCCTCCTGAATGATTTAGGTAAGCTATGGGCATTTTGATGGAGAGCAAAACAAAGGGATGGAATGAGAGCTACTTTTGTAGAACAGGGACAATGGGACAATGTGAGGCAGGGCAAAGGGTCTTGGGGAAATGGGAATGCCACATAATACCGATGCGAATGGTCAGTTTTTTTACTCTTTCCTTCTTTGTGTGTATGTCTTGGTCACAATCTTTGTCTTGTGGATCCAAAAGGGTTAACAAAGGACCTTCTAAAACCTGTGAAGTAGTATATGGTAATAATGCTAATAATAATGGTATAGTGGTTGACATTTGTCAGAGTGAGAGCAAAAGTGGAGGCTTTAGACAGGTATGGGGCAGTGTGTAACTGATATCTCGGGGAGGGGGTGGTGGGGAAAAAACACCCCAAAAAGATTGAGAAGGAAGCTGGGACTTGCTGAAGATACACATCCCATATTACCAGTGTCGCCGTGGTGCTGACCATTTATGTTTCCATTTGTTCGCCAGAGTTTCACTGAGGGCTCCTGCAGTCAGATATTGTGTTGGCACTGGCAATAACCCGTTGGACACAGTGATCCCCATCCTGGAATTATGGAGCCAGCCACCAGGACAGGAAGGGCCCTAGTGCTGCTGAGAAGCTTCTCTGGGAAACAGGGTCTGAGCCTGGTAAGGCTCAGAATCTAGATCACTGGCCACACCACCAGAGTGAGTACGTGCAAATCGTTCGCACCAGGAAAATCCAGGGCGCTTTTAAAAAGAAACAGGTGATCCCTTGTAAAACAAAACAATATAGTTCAAGATATGTAAATAGAGAACCTAAAGGAATACAATGAGGGGAGTAGTTATTTATCTTTGCTTTACTAAAAAACTTCAACAAAGAGCTTTCTTTGAATCTGGAACGGTCTCAGTGCTCTTAAGCATATGTTCAGAGATGATGAGCCACTTGATTGAGAGCTAGATGGAACCAGCCCCCGATGCGGTGTTGGGATTCACTGTGAAAAGATCATCCATCGGCCAAGAAGATAAAGGGTTTAAGGGTTTCTGGAAAGACAATGAAGCCCGTGGGGGCAATAGCAATGCAACAGGCAAAAATAAAACTTCTATCAAGTTTTAGTCACTTGTTCTTTATTAAAAAGAAGTTATTTTCAAGTCAGGTACCTGTAGATATGAGGATATGTTTATGTCAAGCTGGAAGAATTTTTGGGAAAAAAATTGTAATTCAGACCAAGTTTCCTCTACTTTCAAATATAAAACCCCTCAATAGAAATCTTCATGTATTTAATAACCTCTCGCATATTGTAGCAGATACTTTTGACCATTGGAATCTGAATCATTTTCTCTGATTTTAAGCTACTCTCTCTTGTTTTCTGCCCCGTGTCACTCCCTCATTTTTGAAGAAATACAGTATATCAAATCTCAAAACGCTGCCACTGAATTGGGACAGTCCCTGTGGTCAAGTAGGAAAAGACTCAAAATGAAAGTAGGAAACACTCTGGTCTCGTCCTAACTTTACCACTATCCAGCTCTTTTGAAAAAATAACTTATACTTCTTTTTAATTAAAATAGAGCATGGGATTTTATAATTTCTAATGATCAGAAACAGTTTCAAGATTCTGCTAGCTGACTGTTTCAGATGCTATTTTTAGGTGACTGTGAATTACTCAATATTTACATCTGAGCATAGAGTTCTCTCTTCCCAAAAGGTTCCCGAGGAAATCCAGATTGTAATGGACAAATAGTTACAGAGGTAGAGTTTTAGTTTCCTTTTTTTTTTTTTCTTTCCTGGCATTCTGCCTGATTTCTTAAGTTCCTCTGGCTTCTTTGAAGCTATGTTTATTGTCCTTGCTACCACGGAACACTTATCATGAACCCTATCATTATTTCACTGGGAAAAAAAAAAAGTTTATTGCACACCTGTACGCCTTCTACAACTTCTCTGATGAGACTCTAGCAAACGTAACTACATTTTCCAAGGCTCTTCAAGGCTCTAAGCCTTGATCTGTGCGGTTCCCTTTCCTGGTTATTCTCTACAACCCTTTCCAGCCTTTCAAACCAGGCTCAAATATCACTTCCCCTGCAAAGCCTGCCAAAGAACTTCCATTTTTGCATTCATCACATTGCGCACTATAATTGTTTGTTTACACATCTGTTTCCTCAACTGGACTCCGAGCTCCCTGAGGTCGGAAATCTTCTCTTGTTCAACTTCGCAGCTTCCTGTTGGTGGCAGGGAAGTCCAGAGGCAGAAAGGTGGCCCACCCTAAGCAAGTATGTGACCCTTCAGCAAAGAAGTTTTCCTGCCTTCACAGTGGCCCCTCTTCTCCCTCCCTTGGTCTTATTTATCTTATCTACCTCTAATTCCTGTTATCTGACAGTGTTATTTACTTTGTAATACAGCTGAAAAAAATTTTTAAACAAGGTAGAGGGTTTAATAAAAGAATTTACGTATCCCTAGGGCTTAACGTAGCACTGTCCTTAGAAGATACTAAGATACTAAATAAATGTATATTTAAGAAGTGATATAACACTAGCAATATTTGATTGTTGCTATGGACTAGGCACTGTCCTATACAGTTTATATGTATTTACTCATTTAGTTTTCCCAACCTGGGAGCAGAAACTGCTATTATTCCCAGTGTATATAGAAGAAAACCGAGGCTCAGAAAGTTTAAGTAACTAGCATAGATTACACAATTTGCAAGTAGCATCGTCCATATTCAAAGGTGATATGACAGGAAAAAGCTAATTTATTTCTCACTTGAATTATCCTCAAGATTTCATAAATAAAAGTTATGCATGCTAATTTAATACTGAAGGACCATGGATCAGGTACAGTTTTGGTTTCATACACATGTTGATGTGTGGTGTTTTTTTTTTTCTTTTACAAATCTATATTTTATGGAAGTTTATTTGGGCAAACATCACCCAAAGAAACTGGGCTGCTATGCTCTTCATATCTCTGGGAATATTGACAGCAGGAGGCAAAGAACTGAGCAGCATGCGGGTCTGTCTTCTATGACACATGGGCCCAAAGCAGCATCTCAAAGCTCTGAATGATGCAAAAATGTGTGGAATTAGCAAATTTCCTAATCCTCATTTTAACGTGAGTTGTGCAACAAAAAAGATTCTGTCCATGATTTCTAAACTGACTCAGTGAAGCTTTTCAAGGATCCTGAGTTCCAGATCCTTGGGCAGAGTGGGTCTTGTTGTGGAGAAAAGGCAAGAAGAAAGTTTCTTTCCTCTTTCTTGCAACCCTGCCTGGGTCAGCTTCCTTAAGGAATTCTTGCTGTTCACAGTCTCATTAGTCCTGCTTCGACTTCTAAATCTCCACTCCTGGGGCGCCTGGGTGGCTCAGCCGGTTAAGTGTCTGCCTTTGGCTTAGGTCATGATCCCAGAGTCCTGGGATCGAGTCCCGAGTTGGGCTCCTTGCTCAGTGGGGAGCCTGCTTCTCCCTCTGCCTGCCTCTCTTTCCCCATCTCACCTTCTCTCTCTAACAAATAAATAAGTAAAATTAAAAAAAATAATAAATCTCCACTCCTGTTTCAAGTCATTATCACCATACTGGCTCTATGACCCCTTTCCTTCTCCATAAAATGAGGGTAATAGTTGTAAGCTTCTGGCAAGGGAGAAACAGGGAGGCACAAGGTGCAGTGGGAACTGTGCAGGGGCTGGAGGGGAGCCTAAGGAAGACAGGATGAGTTGGAGACACCAGTGGGAAAGCTCAAAAGCTAAATATGAGTAAATGAGGTATGGGTTGGGGAAAGCTGGGCTATTTCAATGAGGGTTCCTGACCTAAAAGAGAACAAGGCTGGGCTGATTCCAAAGCTCTACACTTTCTCAAGCTGAAAACAGAGCATGCAGATCCTGTTCTGATACAAGTGGAGGACACCCAAGGGGCTGCTGGGGTAGGCTGGGGGAAAGAAGAGCCAGCCATAATCCCCATTCTCGGCTAACCACCAGACTGTCATGACTACCACACAGACATACTGAATGTGCCCTAGTACAATGACATTACTATACTCTACACATTTGAATCATTCGTTGGATATTTTTCTATGATGATCATAGATTCTAACCTGTGCATTTGTATGTCTAATTCTGTACTCAGGAGAGGGATGGCAGGCCACACCAGCCCAGATAAAAAAGTAGAATGACCCTGAGTCACACTTAAGAGGGGCAATGCTGGCTAATTTGTCACCATCCTGATGAGACTTTCCCTGTAGTAAAATTGCAACCTAGACCTAGGAGGGACCTTGAGAGAGTCATATAATACTTTTCACGGCAAATAAGGAGATTAAAGCCCAGGTAGTGATTTGAGGACTTGAGTAATGGAGATGTTTCCATGTGCAGCTTTGTTTGCCATTAGTTGACCAGTTGACTGTAGACAAATCTCTTTTAAAATACTAGAATTTTTTTCTCTGAGTGGAATGAATTTTAAAGACTTATAATCTCCTATCCCTGCTTTGTAAACAGTGAAGGGCTTGGACACATGCTTTGCAGATGGCTTTGTTGTTTCTTCAGTGAAAGGGATTTTCTTAAATGACCATCTTCAGGCCAAGCAGACGGGGTTTGAAGACAAAACCGATGACACCATTCATCTCATTGGCATCCACTCAGAATGGAGGATCGTCACTACACGTGAAAGATAGATGGGGACAGCCTCAGGCACAGACACAGTGTACTGCGGTTGCATTTCAGATGGATGGAAAAGCCCACTGGAGCAACATAACCTTGGATATATACAGCCCCCAGAGATTCATCCTTCTTAATGGGCTAAACTTTTCAAATAGAACCATCTCTAGGAACATTAACGCACTGTAGCTCTATCAATCCCTCACACCTTAGTGTGACTTCGTTGAAAGTAGACAATGAGAACCAATCCTACTGAGGAAAGGACAGCTGGAGTGGGGAGATGATGCAAATGCTCTGTCCTCCCCAAGGGCATCCTGAGGAAGGACCTTATTGTTTTGGAAGAGAAAGCAAGATTGAGGGGAAAAAGATATTGGAGAACAATAATGGCAAAATCAGATTATTTCGCTATTTCCTAAAGATAAAAGTAGGATCACTGAGCTAGACAGAAAAGAAACACCTTATACATATATATTTATTTTTAGTTGCCCTTTTTCCTTTTTCTTATTATTCTTCTTAGGGGACCTAAGTCCGTATTTTCTAAGGAAAATGCCCGAATCCCAAGTGACCAAAAGCTCTGCTCTGGCTGAAAACATGCATAAAGAAAGTTAGTTATGAGCTCTATCTAAAGAACAAAGACATTTGTTGGGGCTCCTTTCTGTAGAAAAGATGGGAAAATTTTCCCTATTTTGAATAGAGATGCTTAAAAACAGCTTTATGGAGATATAATTCCATACAAGGTACCCATTTAAAGTATATTTGGGTTTTGGTATGCTTTATTATTCATTTTTAAAAATTGTGGTAAGTTATATATGACATAATATTTGCCATTTTAACCATTTTTAAATATACACTGAACAGAGTTTTAAAATTACTTTTTTACAGAAGAATTTTGTGACTTAACTCTTGCTCATAATATGAATCTGAAAATAAAATAAATCTATGGAATATAAAAAAAATCAGTTAAAAACCCTCGCCAAAATGGATTCTTCTGTAAATGAGCAGCAAATCATTAACCGGTCTTAAGAGACTCCCATCAGCAGCCAGGTGACCTGTGGTTCTCAGGGGCCTTCTAGATCCCAGACTCCCTCAGTACCATCTTCCCAGAAACATTGCTCCAGGGTCATTACCACAAAGACATAAGTGTTCAAAAGGTGAGGGTTTCTCACAGCTTCATGAGAACTCTGGCTTATTAGAATGTCGAGGAAGCTCTCTGGATGATTCTGAGTGGCTCTGGCTAAGAGCTGCTCTATCAAGTGGTTCTATTAGTCAAATTGTTGATTGCCATTGACAACCATTATCTGAGGCTTCCTTGTTTCAAGAATTCGCAGTAGCATAATTTTTATGTTTTGTCCAAGTTTTTGGTTGAGAATAGTAATAGCTAACAATTCCAGGGCACTTCCCAGATGCTCTCCCAAGTGCTTAACATACATCATCTCCTCGAATTCTTGCAACAAATCTGAGAGGAAGATGCCGTTACTATCTCCTTTATACAGCACAGGAAACTGAAGTAACTTGCCAGCCCAGTGTTATGTCATATAGTTGGTAAGTGGCAGAACCAGGACTTTAACCCCGGGCCCCACTCTTCTTGGTAGGTCAAGACGCCGAGCCAGAAGGACGGAGCCCAAGTAAGATCCTCAGTCGTTCCTCCCAAGTACCTGCTGTGGAAAAATCTATAACATCAAGAGGGGTATCAGGAAAGGTTTGAGCCAAGCTGGCCCTGAAATGTTGTTCCTGCCCTCCAGTGGCTTTCAATCCAGGGAGAAAGAATAATATTATAACTGTAATATGAGGTAGGCTCCAAGGAGTTCTATAATATAGCTACCAATAAAGTAAGTGGGGAGAAATTTTCATAATTTAAATTTCTTAAAAACAGTGTGAATTTTTACCCCAGGTATAATGATACACAATTAAAAACAGACCAAGGTAAAAGGATATACAACATGAAAATCTTTTTTTTAAAGCTTATTTTGTAACTTCTGAGACTTCCCACTGTAGTCCCTGCTGAGATAGGAGACCTTCAGGGTTCTTTGGTAGGTTTGAGAAAACAATGCTTGCTCCACACCCCATAGCAAACACGCTGGTCCTCCAGTCGCCATTGTAATGAGACTGTTACTCGGAACTCTTGAAGCAGAGTTTACAGGGCTGCTAACTAAAGCCCGCTTCACTTAAGGGCTGTGCCCCTCTCTAGGAGAGATGTCAATTGTTGCTTTGCAAACTTCTTGACAAAATGGCAGTCAGCTGTCAATGTCGACACAGGATGAATCATGCAACTCAAGAAAGGTAGAGGTATTTACAAAAGCCAACCTTCCCAGGAGCTGAACAAGCCTGCAAGTATAGCTTTTGTTTTCTTCATCCTTCACATCAGCAAAGTATATCATGCTCAAGGAACATGCAAATCCTTTTTAGTTCCCCAAACCTGTATCAATTTTCTAAATTGCCCTTTTTTTAGACATTGTTTGCCTCTACCTTTAAAATGTGCTGAAGCATAAATGCTATTCTAAACTGCGTTACTTGTAAAAATACTTTTCAAAATGATTTTTGTTGCCAAAAGTAAAGTAAAAATGTGATGTGTGTGTGGGGGAGGACAGTGGGGTTAGGGAGGTGGGGGTTATGTTATTTTAATCATGGATTTAGAAGCCAGGGATGGAAAAGAAATAATCAATGCAGGATAGATATTAAGTGTTAACCTCAAATGGTTAGGCTAGCAGAACATAAACATCGGTATTTTTCAAAATGTGGGCTTCAGACCCCCTGCTTCAAAACCTCTTTAAAAAACAAACAAACAAACAAACAAACTCCACCCAAAACCACCTGAAGTCAACTCTCTGGGAATAGACTGAGAGGAAGTCTTAGGAGTGACATATTTTAACTGGGAAGCAAGAGAAGTTTTTAAATCAGAGTTCTATCATTCAGTAAGGGATTATAATCTTTCTGTTCTTTTATGATTGTAAATGTGCTGGAACAAACCACAGTTCCCGGCAGCCAAGATTTTCCCCCAGTGACTGTCCTGGCTGGCACAGTGGGGACTCCTAACCTTTTGTGTTCCATGCACCCCCTGGGAATCTGGTAAGCCTATGGAGCCTTTTTTAGAATAGCGCTTATAAATGAATAAATACCTACCATTTACATCGACATGGATGGAACTGGAGGGTATTATGCTAAGTGAAATAAGTCAATCAGAGAAAGACAATTACTTATGGTTTCACTCATATTCTTATATGGAATATAAGAAATAGTGCAGAGGATCATGGATGAAGGGAGGGAAAACTGAATGGGAAGAAATCAGAGAGGGAGACAATCCATGACAGACTCTTGATTCTGGGAAACAAACTGAGGGCTGCTGGAAGGGAGGTGGATGGGGGGATGGGGTAGCTGGGTGTTGGGCATTAAGGAGGGCACGTGATGTGATGAGCACTGGGTGTTATACGCAACGAGTGAATCATTGAACACTACATCAGAAACTAATGATGTACTATATGTTGGCTAATTGAATTTAAATTTAAAAAAAAACCCACATAGGATTATCAAGAAAATAAATTATATTGAAATGCAGTCATCAAAGAAAAAATGTCAAATCTGCCTTTTTAAATGAATACACAAAAGAATAATACTTAGTGGTAGCTGTAGTAATTATCAAACTTTCAAAGCAGTGATGAGCATAAATGAAATTTTGATGTCTTTAACAATTGATATATCTATGATTCCATTAGTGATTTCTGTTTCTGTTATCGGTATTGCTAATATGACTGGTTTATTTCCATGCGAAATAGAAGGAAATGCTAAATGGTAGTTGGAAGTTAGGGAAAATAAAGATGTGACTTTTTTTCTTATCTGATTTCATGAGCTCCCTGAATTCTAACCCTGAATTTGTATACAGCCTGAATTCAAACATCAGCTGAAGATTTCTTTTCTAGAAAGAGGTAGATGGTAGTCACATGAAAACTTCTTTTGCTTCCCAGTTAAAATATGTCACTCCTAAGAAATTTCTTCCTAATGAATTAGAGGAAAAAATCTACTACATATAGCACATGGCAAGGCAGCAGACACACAAAGTTGCTATTCTTATTTGCCTTGGGATTGTGTTGGGTGCTTGACTTCTTATAGACCTCTTAGCTGCCCACCTTACAGACATGTGTTAGTTGGGAAATTTGGACACCCATTGGGCAGCTTTTCCTCTTGGACCACTCATTCTCAAGATCCCTGGAACAAGCTAATGCCTCTACAGCTTCCCACACTGAGCTGGGAAGGATGAAACAAGACTGCTTACATTTTGCTGATCGAAGCTTGGTCCTTGGCCCTAGAGTTGAGGCATCTGAAATAGGAGTGTGAAAATTAACCATACATGCATTGATTTTTAAAGCTTCCCCCATAGCTCCATCATACCAAGATTCACACCAAAGGGCCTCAACTATTGGTGCCTCACCACATGATGGTGAATGTAGTGCTGAGAGACCAGAGGATCCATCTTGTAGATGAGACCTGGGTCTGCCACACTGAATGGCCATCATGGTGCAGAGTTGCTGAGTGAATGCGGGTTCTTCAGTATGACCCCTGCTGTTCCATTAGAAGTGACATCAATGGCCTCCTGAGAGTGGAGTTGCTCACCTGGCAGGTGAAGGCACACTCAACTGGGCATCTGGGATGCTGACAGACTGTGTGACAGCTCATTTTTCTATCCTACTGCCTCTGGTTCTTCAACTAGAATCAAGAGAGTTCTGTGAGGTGATCTTTTAGGTAGCAGTTGAATTAGTTTGCTAAGGCTGCTGTAACAATGTACCACAGACCGGGCCCCTTAAACAATGGACATTTATTTCCTCACAGTTTTGGAAGCTGGAGGTCTGAAATCAAGGTGTCAGCAATGTTGGTTCACTCTGAGGGCTGCAAGGGAAGGGTGCGATCCAGGCCTCTCTCTGTGGCTTGTAGATGTCCTCTGCCCTCTATGCATGTCTCTGTGCTCAAACTTTCCCTCTTTATAAGGACACCAGTCATCCTGGGTGAGGGCTCACTCCAGTGACCTCCCCGTAACTCAGTTATCTCTGTAAAGACCTTATCTCCATATAAGGTCACATTCCAAGGGACTGGGGGTTAGGACTTCAACATAGGAATAGTGGGAGAGGGGTGAGGGTACATTATTCAGCCCTGTCACAGCCATCTTTCAGATCTCCTTTATGTCTGACAGTCTTAGATATGAGGTAGGTGTTCAGCTCCCCTGTAGACACGTGTAACAATCGATTCTGGAGCCTCTCCTACAGGGAGGAGGCTGGGCCCTGGTTACTGAGGCACCAAGAGGACAACCACTCTCTCCATTCTTGGCAGCTCTCTGCGGCGGCCGGAGGACACTCATTCCTCACTCCACAGAGAAGAGCCTAGAAAAAGGCGACTTTCTCCTTTGGGAAATAGCCCGACAGAACAGCCGGGAGAGCAACTGCCATCATTGCCAAAGGCAAACTGAGAGAGAATCTTCCCTGTGACAAATCCTGTAATAGCTTGATTCACACTCTGCCTGGGGGGAAGAGAGGCAGACGACTAACAAACAAATTTCCCAGCCCAGGGGAGGATCAGAATCCCACCTGGCCTACACCCCTTCAGCCCCACCTTGAACACCCAGAGCTAAGCAACTTCTTCAGGAGAGTGTCCTCATGGAGCCGACACCAGCTTTCACAGGCTAACCCTGGGTTTTAGCATAAATTGCTGGGTGTTCTCATAGTGTGTTATTTACTCTATGGCACTTTGCGTTTATAAGCCATGGACTTGGTTTTCCTGCCAACTTCAGGGATAAAGGGGTGGGATAATTGAATTTAAAAGTGGGATAATTGAAATTAAAAAGGAAGAAACGAAGTGCCAAAGCCTGCAAGTCTCATCTGTAAAACAAAAAGAGAAAAAAAAAAAGCTGAATATCTGAAGTAAAATATTTTCTATCAAACGTAAAACAATTCTAAAATAGTTTTTAAAAAGAATCTTAATGAGGAAATGTCTTTCAATTACCAAGGAATTCTGTACCATTGATAGGATATAATCATAAAATTTCATGGTGATTTTTATTTCATTAATATTTCCTTGTTTATTTACCATGGTAGATATATGCCACAATCTATGAAATCTGGACAATTAAAAGTTTTCTAAAATTATATTATGCTATGAGATAAAAGCAGTTTTAAATTGATTTGAGCTGTCACTTTTTAACTTCTAAAATTTTACATTGAAATCGATCTAAAACTCCACGTTAAGCATGCCATATTTTCCCCCACAAATAAAGTCCTGTTACTGTTCTTCATGACATGATTCTTTAACTCACTTTTTTTTTCTAAACTGAGTTCAATGATTTTGTTCACAGCCTCTGCGCAGTCTGAAATTCAGCTTGATCTATTTCATTTCTAAGCTTTTGCCCTTGTGTTGGCTTTGGGGAGTATTTTTCATATATCCTTCGTGCTTTGTTTTTATATTTCTCATAGAAAGGGTAGCAGTAATTTACATGTCCAGTTGTCTCTTTTTCACAGCCTTCTAATATTAATCTGTTAAATCTTCTGCAACTCTGCTTTGCTTGTTAGCCACTCTAGTTCTTGTCTGACCTAGGGACATAGATCTTAAGCTCCTCAGGAAAGCGATCTTGTCTCTTGTTGTTTTGTAATGTGTTCTAGACTCTTCTTACCAGACTCTGAGTAATCATAATACGCAAACTAGTGTAATTAGATTATGAATGTGTGAATGACAGTATATCTTGCAGATAACATTCTACAGCTAGGTTAGGGTGTGGTCTAGTAGCACAGATAGTCAGAGGTGGGTAAAATGATAAAGTAAAGGCGAAGTTGGAAATAAATTTATTAAAAGGGTAAGGGAGACCAAACCTCTAGCAATGTGGCTGTTAATGCCAAAGAGAAGTCAAAGGTAGACTGTCAGGCCCTGGAGAAGGCTTGTACTTTAAAAAGTTGCCAAATAGGCTAAATAGGAAAACACAAAAGCCCATGACTACTCGTTTTGGACTTGTTGGAAACTGGAAATGAAAAACTATTCCTCAGGTACAGAAAGCCAATGAATATTTGAAAAACATGGTGGTAACATACTGTCTCACTTGGAAACTGATCTGATTAGTCTGTGACCCAAATGAACTTCTTCCCTTTTTCTATATTGTTGTGGCTATAACCGCCACATCTCCTAGACACTTGGAAAGTGACAAGTTAGAAACAGAAATTTGGAGACACTCCTTCTCTAGCATCAGGTCACTTCTGGTCACTTCCTCATGGGCATCACTAAATCAACTGAACATCTATCTTTTAAAACCCCCTTAGGTTTCTGGGGACCGATATTTATAAACACTGAGACCCGCCTTCTCCATTCTTTTTCAAAAACAAAATAAGATAAATTAATAGAAAATTCTCAAAAATACAGGGAAGAATACAGAGTTAAGAAGTTTTTTAAAAATTGTGTTTATGAGACTAAGAAAGCCCTCCCCATGGAAGCCTGGTTACTGCCTCGGGGCTATTGCTGCAGTCACCCCTTGGGAATGTAGTGTGGAGTGGGGGGTCTCTGTCACATCCCCACTGCCCTGGGGGAGTGAGTATTAAGACGCGGGGTTGGGATGCGATGGCAAAGAAAGCTAGGTGGCACGCCATTTAGCGTGTCAGTGTCCTGAGTTGTAGTCTCTCCTGGGGCTTTCATGCTCATGAGGAATCAAAGGAGTGTCAACTCCGGATCCGATGAGGCTATCACTTGTGTTGACTCAGGCAACAGTAGAGTTAGTGACTCCTCACAGTACAGCGTGACCTCTTGCAGAGGAACACTTGCAGCCTCTGCCGAGGTCTCGGAATCATCTCTCCCTGGCAGAAACAACAGGCACAAGAGAACATAAAGGTGACAGAATGAAGAATGATAACTTCTCAGCTTTCCTGGAGAGCTTTCTGAGGTGACAGGGTGGATGAGATTCGCTACGTAGGTCTGGCAAATCTACATGATGCTGGGCCCTTAGGGGCTTTTGGCCACTTTTTAAAGTCATTCAAAATAAAGTAAAATTAATGTAGGGTGTTACTGAATATTTGTATTCCCCTGAATTAATGGTGAAATCCTAATCTCCAATAGAACAGTGTTGGGGGTGGGGGGCGCCTTTGGGAGGTGATGAGGTCATGAGAGCGGAGCCCTCCTGAAGGGAATTAGTGCCCTGTGTAAGAAGAGAGCTTGCTTCAGGGCGCCTGGGTGGCTCAGATGGTTGAGCGTCTGCCTTCGGCTCAGGTCATGATCCCAGGGTCCTGGGATTGAGTCCTGCATCGGGCTCCCTGCTCCTTGGGAGCCTGCTTCTCCCTCTGCCTCTCTCTCTCTCTCTCTCTCTCTGTCTCTCATGAATAAATAAATAAAATCTTTAAAAAAAAAAAAAAAGAAGAGAGCTTGCTTCCTCTCTCTGCTCTCTGTCACGGGACGATACATATGTGAAGACAGCCATCTACAAGTCTGAGTGGGCTCTCACCAGACATCAGATCTTCTGGTGCCTTGACCTTGGATGTCCCAACCTGAAGAACTGTAAGAAATAAATATTTGTTGTTTAAACTACCCAGTCTCTGATATTTTTGTTATAGCATCCTGAATGGACTAGGCCATAGGGTATGCCCAGAACCCTTTGGGAAAGTATTCAGTTTTATTTTTGAGTTGTTCAAGAAAGGATAAGAAACTAGCTCAGGTTGAAGTCATAAATTACAGAAACAAAACAAAACAAAACAAAACAATAACCCCACAAAACAACTAGCTCAATATCTTTGAGGACAAAATGAACGTGATTTAGTATTAAAATTGGAATAAAGACTAAAACTAGGAAAACCCTGGGGCACCTGGGTGGCTCAGTCGTTAAACATCTGCCTTCAGCTCAGGTTATGATCGCAGGGTCCTGGGATCGAGCCCTGCATCGGGCTCCCTGCTCAGCAGGAAGTCTGCTTCTCCCTCTCCCACTCCCCCTGCTTGTGTTCCCTCTCTCACTGTGTCTCTCTCTGTCAAATAAATAAATAAAATCTTAAAAAAAAAAAAACCTAGGAAAACCTTAATTTAATATCTTTCCTGTTTATTATCTTTGTATGAATCCTACCTATCATCTAAAAATGGAGTTGATTTTTCTGTCATTGTTTCTAACTCCATGTGTATATGTGTGTGGTGTAATATATAAATGTATACACTAGACACACAGACATGCACACACACATATATAAACACACACACTATATACGGCAGAGTTCACAGTATGCATATATTTAACAATTTAATATTGGGAATGTCACACAAATGGAATTGTTTTTCTTAACTATAATTAGGGTTTGTCCTCTTACATCAAATATTACCAACTTAAAATTTTTTCTTGCCAGCTTTATGGTTGTTTGTTACACAATTCATTTCTTATAAAACAAGCTGTAGAACTTAGGGTTACTTTATGTTCTTAAAGTGAAATCTAAGCAAATATGGTTTAAAATTCTCAGTTATAATTGTTAAAATTGAGATTAAAGCCACTAATCTCAGGTGACCAAATAGAATGATTAAAATTAGAGATATTTCAAGATATATTACCTACAACAGTTTTAAGACAAAGCTGTCACAATTTCTAGAGCTCAATTTCTCAACAAGATGTTTTGAAGTATTGGAATTATTTTATATACTATATATAATAAAATATATTATTTTATATACTAAGGAGGCCTTAGTAGATAAGATGGTTATCCTTATTTGTAAACCTATTTGAATATCTCATCGTTAAAAGTTAAGTCTTTTAGTGTTTGGTTATAACTGTTATAAGTGTTTGGTCCCTTCACAGATGTTTATAAAAGAACCAAAAGCAATACTATTTGTCACACAACTTTCTAATTTTCTTCGTGTGTGCCCGGTGTTAGATTAGACAGAGTTTAGGAAACTCAAAGCTTTAGAGATCCAAACAGCACAGGAGGTTCGAAGTGTTAAAGTAATACTGCTTTGCAGGATTGTCATCTGTGAACTAAGGGAGTAAGTAGGTGTATATGTACATAAATGTAGATATACAGACACATGCAATTACATACATTTTCTTTTTTCTACAATCAGCATTTCTTTTTGATTCTCTACACACATGTTGTGAACTTGATCACACATTTCTTCCTTGGGATTCCATTGAGTCATTGAGTGTAAAGCATGTAAGAGTTGAGGAGGAAGAATTTTGGGCTGATATTTGGTGATGGGTTCTTGGGATAAATTTATTATGTCTGACATACTTGCAGTTCTTTAGTTGTATAGAACCAGCACCCTTCCACATTACCTTTAAGATTAATATCAACACCTTATTGAGGGGTCAAGATGCCATAAATCTTTGCTTCCCAGGATAGTCCAACAGGCACCCTTCCCTGACAAGTCTCACCCCCTGGAAATAATTCATTCTTTTTCACCCCCTCCGCACTTAAAGTTTCAAATTGGATTTAGTTTTTTCTACATAGCCATTTTCCAACTGTCGCCTATGGTTTTGTCCCTGTTACTTCCCCCAAATTCTTATTTTCAAGGTTACAAGCCACCAAATTCTTGTCATCACATCCAACAAACACTGTCAATCAGTATCTTGTCTGTCCACAAGTTGTCAACGCTGTTAATCACTCACTCAATCCCCGGGCTCCCGTGTTAACGTTCAGTGTTTGTTTACTTCTTCACCTCATGGATATTTGTCTTTCTTCAATCATTCCATGTTGGTGGGTTGCCTCTCAAACCTGCTCTTCATTCAAAATTTGCTGTCTTAGTGTCAGGACCCATCCACCCATGGTGGTATGGATGGTAAAATATTGTCTGATGGGTAAGGCAAGTGGACATAACCTGGCTCTAAAAGGTTTTTGCCACTTTGGGCGCTCTTGTGAAAATTAAATCTCTGACACTATTTTTCATCTGAAGCTGAGGAAATAATACCTATATCACAGTGTTATTATGAGGATTAAATAAGGTCATGGATACATAAGACTAACACAATGCTTGGTATATAGAAAACATTTAATAAGTATAAGGCTTTTCTAAATGTTTTCCTAATTGCCTTAGCCAGCTTAGAGTTGTCTTAGACCCTCTTCTCTCTATAATTAAATTCCATGATACAACCATTCGCAAAGTGCTATTGATTCAACCTTTTAAAATTTTCTGAAAGGTATTACCTCCATCTATACTCATGGTTTCATC
The DNA here is from genome assembly GCF_037043125.1 of Eumetopias jubatus. Taxonomy (NCBI): domain Eukaryota; kingdom Metazoa; phylum Chordata; class Mammalia; order Carnivora; family Otariidae; genus Eumetopias; species Eumetopias jubatus. The sequence continues at coordinate 48,249,610 of NW_028274812.1, forward strand.
ATATATTGACTGGATCACAATTTCCCTGATCCACTCACAGCTAAATAAAGTTCTCAAAATGCAAATCTAATTTTGACTGAGCTCAATTTAAATCCTTCAGTGGCTCTCTGCCAAGTTCAGTCAGGTCTGCCTCCATGGTGTGGTGGGTGGAGTGCTTCCTGGTCAGGCTCTCCATTATCTCTTCATAGTTAACTCCTACCACTCCCTGCTACAAATTACATTTGGATTTTCTTGAACGTTTCTTACTTTCTGTACCTTCCCACATATGTCTTTCACTTCTTAGCCTCTTCTCATTCTCCTTCCCTGATTCATCTGATTCACCCCTAGACTTCCTTCAAAGTCAGCTCTGGGGAAGCGGCCTGATGAGCCAGCCTGGGTTAAGTGCCCTTTTCCCTCTGTGCTTGCCATCACCATATGCATGTCATGGCCGTAGCCTGGATTACATCATTTTTTTCTCATTTAATTGCTCAGCTTCCCTACTAGCCTGGAAGCCCCTTGGGAACACGTTATATCTCCTGGATATCATATATGCCTTATACATACTATGTCTTAATATATATATGTTGAATAAATTGAATGTTGAGTAATTCCTTATCATGTAATGAATGTTGAGTTAATGAATAAATGGAAGGATGGATGCATGGATTAATGAATGACCTGAAGTTTTCAGAATTGGTCAGACTGGAAGGCATTCACTTCTTTTCACAGGTTGTTTCCATATCGATATCTACCCTTCTCTATCTGTCTAACTTTTGCCTTTCCAAATGTCATGTTATTCTACACCTTGTCTGAGAGGCGAAAATAAGGTAGAAAAAGAATCACATTGTATTCACTTCAATTTTTATGCATGTAACTGCTGGATCTAAATTAATGATAATCTAATTTTCTGGTACTTGACTGATATATGCAGTTCTCATTAGACATTTTAGGCTAATGTTATTATTTCCTTTAACAACGGCAAACCAATATGAATTGTTTCCTTCTTGTGTATGATCAGTGAGGAGAGAGAAAAGAAGTGGATCACAACGGTTTACTCATTTTGTTGGTTTGTAGCCTATTTCATATGATTATCCACAATAATAAGTGAAGTATATATTATTACTTCTGAGACAGTTGTGTTTGAGAGTTGTGATCAGACAACAGAAGAAAGACCCAAATATATTGAGATAAAATTAATTGCTTCAATTAACTGGTGGTGGGTCTTTGCTGACAAATCCTTTCTCTTTTTCTTTATTTTCCTTCTTTCCTTCTTTCTTTCTTTCTTTTATTAAACCTTTGTTCCAAACCCCTTTTTCTACCATTCTGAAGGGAGGCTTCTAGACAAAGGCCTTGTTTGGGTAGTTAATGGCCGCACCCGGATAAGTTCCCACCTTATCTTTCATGTCTTTTGTGTACTCTAGACAAATAAAACAGATGGGGACCGGTGTTTTGAGCCAAAGAACACAGTGCAGTTGGAAATACTTGTCTCGTGTAGCCACAGCCATATTTATTGTTGCTCTTGATAATAGATGCTAAAACACTACAGAGTGGAAGATAGGGGTCCCTAAAGAGACCATCTTCTTTCTCACATCCACACCTTTGGTCCTGCTGAGATCTCTACATGGTTACCCTTCCCCCCGCCCCCATGAACTCCTCTCCGTCTTTAAAACTTTAGCTCCTCTAGGAAACACTTTCTGATCTACCTGTGCTCCTTTTTTGAGCAGCACACTTTGGGTATAGCTCAGGGGTCCCCACCACCTTGAATCATAGCTGTGTCTTTGCGCATCTGTCTTCTTCACTAGGTTATGAGCCCCTTGGGAGTGATAGACAGTGACTCACAATGGAAACCTCAGAGCCAAATTCAAGCCTGGCACATAGTAGTCACTTAAATATTTGTTGAGTAAATATTGAATAAATGTGAAGATCTGTCCTTAGTCGAGGTGATGTAATATTTGTAACCATTGAATCAGATGATAATATCCTAAGCTGATCTGTTAGGTAATGCTAACAAAAATGATCAAGGTTCTTTGCATTTATTTAAAGTATATTGAATGAAATTATTTTAATGCCCAGATGAATATTTTGATTGAAATGTGTTAGCTCTGCAGAGCAGGTTGGAGAGGCAGAGATTATATAGAATGGCATAATGGCTAAGATGAGCAAACTTCATTTCCAGAGTCTCCAGGTACCTCTTCTGATCCAGGCTTGTTGTAAAGGTAGAGAATAGAAAATCAGATGAAGCCTCATTGATATTTAAGAGAAGTGTGACAGTGAGTTTCTAAGTTGTATTTGTTATGGACTGCTACCCAGAGGATTGGTTCTGACTGGGTGCTGCTGACGTCGGTCTCCGACTCAATTCTTGGCTCTAATTTGGGGTAGAAGAATGGCAAATATGAAGATCTAGGGAAAACATTATCCTAGTATATAGCTTCTCTCTCCTTAGAGTGCCGGTGCCCACTTTCCTGATGCGACGAGTGACCCTAGTCTGTCTAAACTATTTTAGAGAAAACAAGCAGTTTGGTATACTGAGTTCCTCTCTGTTCAGGAATGACCATGATATTTAAGTCATGAATATTTAATCAAAGAGTATTGAGCATATATTGTTTGAAAATATAGTTGAGCACTTTGGACAAATGAAAATAATTACAGACTAGCATTATATAGATGATAATGTGAAATTCACGGTTACTGACTTTACTTAATAGTATTTAACTCCCTTCTTGGGAATAAATTTCGTTTGCTTCAATCTAATTGAGGGGCTTGTCTTAACTGACTTAGTGCTCAGCAGGGTGCATATTGAAAAAGGTAAAAGAAAACTGATAGTAAACCATAAGTGTACTGGACACGTATGTCCTTAAAGCAGCATTAGAAAAATGTCTTACTGCTTTTTCATTAGTCATTCATTTTTTTAAAACTGTTATAAATATCAGTGGCTGAATATAGAAAGAGGAAACGGATATTGATAAGTAAGAAATGCTCTTGATTCTTGAGAAACAAATGTTTGCTTGTTTCTCCCTTGTATTTCTAGAGCCACCTGACAGGCTACTTACTGAGGTCTTTATAGGAAGGGTCTCATGTGAGAGAAACATTAAAAGGAGAACATTTTATGATCAAAAGTCAGCCTGGTTCTTTTAATTTACTGTTTCCCATTGAGTCAGACAGAAGACATGATAGTGAATTAAGGGGAAAATATTTTAAAAATGTGTTCTCTCACCTTTATCTAAACAAATGGGTTTTGATACCTTTGCGCTCTGACTCGCTTCCCATTCTCCCCCCATTTTACATACCTGAGTACTGAATGTCTCTCTGCTTTTTGTTGTCTTTCTAGCATAAGATAACTCTTCTAAATAATCAACAATCTGTTTTCATCTCAAAGGATTTGCTTACATAAAATATCATGAAGGCATTATTATTAGAATCAACCTCCTTAACACAATTATGGAGATAATTATGGAGAGACTCTGGGTCTAAAGATGTGTGTTTGAGTTTTGACTCAGCCACTCTTTTGCGATCACTTTTGTGATCTCAGGAAAGTGACTTATCTGAACCTCAGGTTTCTCATCCATGAAATGGGATGATAATACCTCGCAGTGATTATAAGGACTAAATGAGATAATGTCACGGAAGCAGAGATACTCGTAAATTCTAACTGTAAAGCTTTTAGATTTTTTTCTACTAGAGTGTAGGGACAGTGTCTCAATCATTTTTTTTACCCTCAGCACTTAGGAATGAGCAAAGTATACAGTAGGCCCACAGAAATGTATGTTGAAGGAGTTATCCATGTCACAGGTGCTTGATTCATATCAAGGCTTCCTTACCCATCTGGGAACTCCTCCCGGAACAAAGCTGAGTTTATTTGGGTGTTTCTCATAAGTCCTGACACTGTGTCTGGCATAGAGCAGTTGTCTCCTCAGGAAGGAAGGAAGTTGTCTCCAGAAGGAAGCAAAATAATCTACTGTATCATGTATATTTAGCTATTTTCTGTTACTACATCAGTGAACAGAGAGGTTTTTAAACTTCTCTAGTGACACACAAATCTATCTAGACAAGTGATTGTAGTGAAAGAATCATGCGTAAAGCTGGGAATAATAAGTAATTCCAGCGAGATCACGGATGTTCTGTCATAAGTACTTCAATGAAATGTATAAAATGGTTTCCAGAATAAAAGGATATCCTCTAACGGCAGTAATTAGGATCTATAATAAAACCAAACAAAGAATTGGGAGTGATCACGTACTGTGGCTGAACAAACCAGGTATGTTTGCCCAGCTATGTTTTCTAAGCTTTGTAAAAGACATATGAGCCAGGGTCATGGCATCTGAGAACACTGTGCTGTATGTATTCTTAAACCAGACCCTGCGCAGCTCACCTAGTCACTTTTGTTGCTATATTGACATAAAGTCCAGAGTAAGGGACTAGAGATGTGGATTCCCATTCTGATTCTGCCACTAATTTATAAAATGAAGGAAAGCGAGTCAGTTGATTCCTGTGTGCCTTAATTTCCTAAACTCTACAAGGGTATTATGGGTATGTTTGCTCTAGTTGCCTCATGGTGGCTGTGAGGATTAAATGGGGGAATAGAAAAAAGTGCTGGGAAATAAACATTACAGTCTCTTTATCCAGGCATTTTGCAATCACTCTGGATATAGCAATTGCCAATTACAAGCCTATATGATTCCTTTCATCATCTGCAATGAAGACACTCCAACTGCTATGCCTTCAGTTTCAGTTGTTATGTTTTCTCTCCTGATAACTATGTTGTTTCAGTGTTGTGATATTTATAAATCCATCCTGAAAATCACCTCCTCAGCGGATGGTTCACCCTTGTGAAAGTGGGAGCTCTGGCTGTTGAAAACCATGGTAATAATGTTTGTTTAGTTTTTTTAGTAACCCTTATTTAAAGTTTTTATCTCCTGGCAAAAAGAGTGTCTGTCTTATTCATTATCTTTGTTTTCCAGCATAGGGCGGGGCATATGGTCTGCGTCTCGTCAATATTTATTAAATAAACGAAAGAAAAAACTCTCTATTTTTTTGAGTGATTTCTCCAAAGAAAAATTTTAAGCATACTACCAGTTTCTTTGAAAAATTAATGATTAACTGAGGAAGAAGAAATGTTTGAATGCATGTGATCAGTCATCAGATAAATATTCAAATAGTTGGGCTAAGAACCATATGCATGAGCTGCTAATTTGATGGACGCTGAGTTCAGGCTACACAGTGGACAAGCCAAGAAGATCTGAAACTGAAACCCCGGGAGGTCAAACGGTACAATGGTTCATAGGTGGAATTGTTTGGGGACATATGAGCTCAGAAAAGTTACTATTTTTCTCTCTCTCTCTCTCTTTCTTACTAGTGAATGACATTTTCACAAAGATTTAAGAAATGTAGCTGTACATTAAATGGAGATTTGGGATGTATGAGTCTTCATTTAGTGAACAAATATTCAAGGTCTTATTTATCAGAAGCTGGACTATATATTCAAAGTCAATGATGAGGAAGAAAGACCTTGGGGGTCTTTTTGTAAACTGGTGATGCAGATAAAGACCATCGGAACACATAATAGGGTTACCTGATAAAGATTAGGCTGGAAGAGAGAGTCAAAATAGGCTTTCAAAAAAACAAAACAAACAAACAGGCTTTCTAGAGGAAATACTGCCTAAACAGAAAATAAAGGAAAAAAATTGCCAGGTGGCATGAAAGGGGAATGAACAGTAGGGAAGATACATGGAGGAAGGAGAGGTGAGTGGGACAAGAAATATTCCTGTAAGTCATCTGGGGTTAGGTCACACAGGCTTTGAAAGCAATGTTAGAGTTTGGACTTCATCATAAGACTGATGGTGAGCTCTTGTAGGAGTTTAAACAGGGGAGTGATGAGATCAGATGAGCTCTTTAAAGATTCTTCTGGCCCACGGTAGAGATAATGGATCATAGGGGGAGGCTAAAGAGAAGGCATTGTAGTCATCCAGAAAGAGAAAGGATGGTGGTTGGAATTGGGTGGTGACAGTATTGAGAGAGAGAAGCAGAGGAATCTGAGAAATTTCAGGGAGTAGAATCCAAGGGTTACCACAAATCCAGGCCAGGGATCATGGCTGTGGATCTGTGTATAGTGCATGGGAGACCCTGGGACTAGGGTTTATGAGACCATGCAAACTCGTGACCAGCAAGCTGTGTGATCTTTGAGGAGAGAACCTATGGAGGGCCTGCTTCTTGGGCATATTCCCTGTGCAGTCACACAGAGCCTGGCACTTGGAAGGTCGTTCTGCTTGGTTTAACGCTCTATTGCTGTCATTTTGAAATTCTTAATGATTGTTGAACAAAAGGCCCTCCCCTCCCCTCTGCCTTTTCCCTTTGCTTTGGGCCCCACAATTTATATAGCAGGACTGGATACTACCACTAGTTAAAACATAGTAGATGCTCATAAAAGTCAGCTGGATGAAGGAATTCTTCTATCTGTAGCAAACATCCTCAGTCAAATTTGGAGTCATGAAGCAAGCGGGAAGTAGCAGGCTCTGCAAGACAGGCAGCTCCAAGTAGCAGCAAGGTCTCCTGTGTTCTGCTGTGTGAGGGTCAAGAAGGACTGGAAAGTGTGTGCTTGCCCCTAAAGCTGAGCCAGCATGCCCCAGGGGTTTGTAGACGGGGTCTGCCCATCCAGCCAGTTGAGTCAGGTTTTTAGGTTGTCTTTTCAATTACTTCTAGACACTAGTCTTTATTTGTTTGTTTTTATTAAGTTTTTCTTCTTCTTCTTCTTCTTCTTTTTTTTTTTAAGTAATCTCTACACCCTACATGGGGTTCAAACCCACAACCCTGAGATCAAGAGTCACACGCTCCACTGACTGGGCCAGCCAGGTGCCCCTACACCAGTCTTTATTTAATACTTACATAGATTATCTAGCAGTGGTATTTTTTTTCCTATCATATTGACTTCTAGTTTCTCAGACTGTCTCTGAATCGTTGATTTTCTTTTGTCTTCTTTTCCATGCCAACTATTATTTCGCTGCGTTCAAGTGTCATGCTATATAATTATTTTTAGATCAAGTGTACTTACTGTTTCACTTGCTGAGAGAAATTATATACTGTACATCCTGTAAGTCTGTTGTTAGATTTAGGTATGGTAGAATTATTTTATTTTATTTTATTTTTAATATTTTATTTACTTACTCATGATAGACAGAGAGAGAGGCAGAGGGAGAAGCAGGCTCCCAAGGAGCAGGGAGCCCGATGCGGGACTCGATCCCAGGACGCCGGGATCATGACCTGAGCCGAAGGCAGACGCCTAACCATCTGAGCTACCCAGGCGCCCGGTAGAATTATTTTAAAGCAAACTTAATAGCTCTTTCTTCATGGTAACTCTTAAAGTTTTCTCTTCTATATGCCTTTTTGCAACCACCTCATAATCTTCACTGACACAGGTCCTTCGGAAGAATCTTGCTTCTTCCAGGCACTTTCTACTTCAAGCTTTGCTGAAAGAGTAGTCATTGGTTAAACAGGGTGTCAGTCCGTTTGATCTGCTATAACAGAAATACCATAGACTGGATTGCTTATAAACCACAGAAATTTATTTCTCACAATTCCGGAGGCTGGGAAATCCAAGATCAAGGCGCTGGCAGAGACCATGTGTGCTGAGGACTCATTTCCCGGTTCCAGTTCTCACTGTGTTCTCACATGCTGGAAGGGAACAAGGAAGCTCTCTGAAGCCTCTTGTATAAGGGCAATCAAGGGGCACCTGGGTGGCTCAGTCGGTTGTGTCAGGCTCTTGATTTCAGCTCAGATCATGATCTCAGGGTCAAGATCTCAGGATCCTGAGTTCAAGCCCCACATAGGGATTGGAGCTCTGTGGGGTGTCTGCTTGAGATTCTCTCTCTCCCTCTCCCTTTTCCCCTCCCCTGCTTGTGCATGTGTGTGTGTGTGTGCGCGCGCGCGCACGCGCGCGCGTGCATGCGTGCACACACATGCTCTCAAATAAATAAATAAATCTTTAAAAAAACCCAACAACACTTTTCTGTTAGGACAAATCTTCCATTATGTTTGTTCATTCCCATTCCTCCAGCAAAGGCAAGTCAGAAGAATTTTTGTTGGTCCCCGGGTTAGTTTCAATTCGAAGGCAGAGGTTTTCTGAGAGAGAGGGCAACTTGATTCTTGGAAGTGTGACTTCATAGCCATTGTAACAGAATGAACCAGCAGAGGAGAAAGACAATTCTTAACATATTCAAGCTTACCTCCCTAGCTCTTCTACAAGAAGGCAGCAATTTATTCAGACTGATTTTCTCCTTCTTCAGCATCTCTTTACTTATCCAGCACACTCACTTGTACCTCCCTTTTCCCTTCCTGACTCTAAAGACTTCCTTATTCCACCTGTGAGAATTCTGCCCCAGCCTCAGCTTTCATCTTGTTTGTGGACATCCCTGAAGAGGTCAGGTCACCGCTATTTCAGCCTTCTCTGAATTGTTGCTGTACCCCTTGGATGCATCAGTTTATTGAGCATATCTTACACTGTTGTTCAAACTGTTTTGGGTGATTTGTATGAAACAAGACTTAGACTCCGTACAGGCAAGGTCTTTGAGAGCTTAAAAGATGCCTGACAGATATTTATTTGTGGATGATTTTATTCATAGTTGTGTGTCTTTGAATAGCAATAACATTGTGCTGACTCAGTGCCTTTTACTCAATTACATTCAGCATTTGTCAACAACAACAAAAAAAGTTTTTACAACTAACACACTTACCGTCAATTGTATTCATGTGCTTCGTATTACTGGCTTGTCTTTGTCAAAGTATACAGATCCCGGGGCGCCTGGATGGCTCAGTTGTTAAGCATCTGCTTTTGGCTCAGCTCATGATCTCAGGGTCCTGGGATCGAGCCCCGCGTCGCGCTCCCTGCTCACCAGGGTGTCTGCTTCTCCCTCTCCCTCTGCCCTGGCTGGTCCTCACTCTCTCTCGAATAAATAAATAAAATCTTTTTTAAAAAAGGGCGGTACAGATCCAACATTTGAGTCAATCGGTAGCGGCATCTTCATTTGCGCACAGGTTTCAAAGGCAGCTGGATGCCAGGTGCTATGACATCACCCAGACTGCTGTGTGGCCAGAATGATTCAGGTGTTTAAGTAACTGAAATAACTGGATTGTCTCATGGTTTGCTTTGTTATTTCAACTGTATTATTGCTTGATTTGAGAAACAGTATACTCCTCAACTGCTTTACTTCTGGAATCCATATTGTTTAAAATATGAAAGGATATTTTAATTGGTTCAGTTGGGCTCTATTGGGTCTGTTAACAGACACGAAAAGTTTCCTAAAATTGTGAAACTTCCACTCAGAGATGGTTGTTTAACCACTGGGCATTTCTTAAAATTTTTAATAAGGCTTGTTTCCCTTTTGATGATCATTTTCAATGATTTGTATTTTTTCTAAAATGCCAAGTAAACTCTCAGTCTCCCCAAACAGCATGATTTGTTTAGTCATAAAGTAACTCCATTTTGGTGACATGATTTTCGTTAAAATTAAAGCAGGAGCGGGGGTCTCTTTAACTCATTTTCAAGTGTGCGCTTGAAGGGACTTTGCTGTTATTCTCCAAGTTCGGATGCTCTTTTGAATTGTTATATTTCCGGAATTCACAAATAAATTATTCCCTGGGGTCGAATGTGCTTTTCTTAGCAGTTTTCCGGGAATCCCCTCCTGCTCTCCATATCCCAGTGCTGTGGGGTGGACGCCTGAGTCACCGGCTGACCACCTTGAGGCAAGCACCTCCTCGCTGTAGACCTTAGCCTGCTCTTGCTTTCTGTCTTGAGGAAGTCTGCTATGTTTTCAACACATGAACTTGATATTTAAACATACAAATGACATTTCAGTTTTTTCCACACACCTACCTAAATTTACATCCCACTGAATTTAGTAGAAATGAAGCAAAGCAAGTACGATGGTTTTAAAGCAGGCAGGTTGGTTAATTTGACCTATGTGACGGTCACAGTAAGTCGTTTGATTGAAATTTTCATGGTCCAACCGGTTTTGAGGACACCTTTCTATAGCACTTCATTGTAAGTTCATAAAGGTCAATGAATGTGATTCAATCTATTCTAACGCAGTGCTCTCTCATCATTTGCCGTTGTTTACATTTATCTATTTTAAACTTGCTTAGATGCTATCTCCAGTTTGTTTTAATATTTGATAATGTATAGAACAGTGTTTAAGAATTGACATGATTCTTAGATAAATGTCAAGCTTGTTTCTTCCTAAATCTCTGTCCCGAGAGACTTCAATTTTCACATTGATGTTGATGCCAGGGAGTGATAAGGATCTACTTACAGAGCTCTTTGGGGACTTTAGCTTTCAGGAAACAGGAAAGCGGTTCCTGTAACACTTACCTTAAATACATAAATTGTGGTGAGCCATTTAAATTATGTGAGTGGTTTAGCTTTTAAGAATTCCTTGAAATGCTTTGGTATTGAACTTAGATTCAAATAGGGCATATTGGGTGGAGAGGAAATGGAAGTAAAAGAGGTTGAAAATCATCAAGAGCTACTGAACTAATATACTTTCATACAAGTTATAATAACAGAAGAAAAGTGATATTATATACTCTTTGATGATTATTTGAAAATTATCCGTTTCTCCTTTCCCTGCCCTCCTTTACCTTTTCTGTTCTTTTCCAAGTCACTTTCATGAAAAGTCATGTATTTCTTAGAATAATCCACTGCCTTAAGTTTTCAGCTAAGGATTGAAACATGGGCACTTTGATCCTACCAAAACTGTTTGTTTTCTTCTCTCTCTCTGCCTGCCTATGTTAAATGTCTGGGAAGATAGTCTCTTCCTTGACTAGATCCCGAAGAATGTTTGCTTGTTTGTTCTTAAACCATAAACATTTCCCGTAGTATGATTTTTTGTATTTGTCTTAATTTTTTTTACTGTAGTTTCAGAGAAAAAAAAATTCAAGGGAACTAACATCTCTTATTGTCTCTTATCAAGTGAAAGCATCTTAAATTCTAATTTCAGTTTTCACAGTACATTCCTGTTTTCTGAGTGGCCTGTGGATTGCTCCTCTTTCTATACATTTTCACTCCTGTGTCAATGATTTTCGGTTTTTCTTGCCCATTTGACAATAGTCTATCCTTGTTTTCTTATCTCCTCCTCCCTGTTATCTTAACCACTTCTTATCAAGACCTCCTTCTGGACAGGGCTTTAGGCCCTATCTATATGGCTTGTACTAGATTTACAACAACCTATAAGTTTTACAGATAGGAAACTAAAGCTACGATAGAGTGGTAGGCCAAATCACAGCCCCCAAAGACATCCACACTCATCTCCAGAACACGGAACATGTTTTACCTTATATGGCAAAAGGCACTTTGTGTCTGTAATTAAGGTTTGGACCTTGAGAGGGGGAGATTTTGGGGGGGTTATCTGGGTGGGTCCAATCTAATCACAGGAATCCTTAGATACAGAAAACCATTCCTGGCTGGGTTAGAGAGAAATGTGATGAAGAGGAAAGTTGCTGGCTTTGGAATCAAGGAAGAGACTACAAAGAAAAAGAAACGCAGGCAACCCTAGAAGCTGGAAAAGAGAAGGAAACAGATTCTTCTCTAGAGCTTCCAGAAGGAACACAGCCCTGTCAACAATTTAATTTTAACCTGAGTCTCACCAGAGACCTGAGCTGTGAGATAATAGATTTGTATTGTTTAAGTTACAAAATTTATGGTAACTTGTTCCTGCAGCAGTGGAAAACTTGTACAGAGAAGTTAAGTGACTTGTTTATGGTCACACAACTTTTTAAAAAGTTGGAGCCAAGATGTCATTGCTGATCAATCTACCTTGCCTTCTTCCATGCCATGCTGCTTTCTTAGTAGCCAGAAGAGAGAACTGTATGTCTCTCAGCACATGGAGCTAAGTACATTTTCTTCCTTTATTTTCCTTTCCAGCCTCTGGGCTGTTAATTCATCTTTGGACTTAAATATCTAGCACAGTGTACGCTTCTTGATAGAACCCAGTTTATGAATGATAGTAGAAAAATACACATAACTGACGTGACTCTGCTATAGTACTCCATCAACGAGTTCGGAAAGCAAGAGATGAAAATTGAAAAAAAAAACGTAAGTAGAACCTCTAGCTGTCATGTGGTATTTGTTAACAATAAAAAAGGCCTTCCGTTCAACATTGTTACAAGAAAAGGTACCTGGCATTCCAGAAGGCACTGGAGGTAAAATGACAAGTTAGTACCTAGTTTGTGTGACAAGGGCTGTTGCTAAATCCCCGACCCACACACCCAGTTCACTACTCTCACTATTTCACTGTCTCTCTATTGTTCTATTTACGCGGGAAAAACAAAGGTGATTTGTAAATAGTGACTAAACAAAGGACACTTTAGAAAGGATTCCAAGAACTCCCTGTACTTTCATTACCATGACACTGGAGTTACCTTCTAAAGAGGCGAATGGTAGCTGACAGCATTTCAGCTGCTTCCACACGTGAGCGACTGCCTTGCTGCAAGGGAACATTCAGGACAGAGAGCAGATTACCGCGCGGCAGGAGTAGAATGGAGAAAGTAGTTAGAGAGTTGAAATCACTGCAAACTTCTTGTTTTGCACAATTATTTATGTAATAAAGTCTCTTCTTTTCCACAGTGGGAATTCCTGAACATTATGTCTGAAGTCTGAATAAGTAAAGGATTAATAAATTTGTAAACATCAACACAACACTAAAGGTAATCAGGAATTACCTCTTCATTTAAGAGTATTTTTTCTTTTTTTTTTTTTAGTAAAGTCTACGCCCAGCACGGGGCTCAAACTCATGACCCTGAGGTCATGACCTGAGCTGAGATCAAGAGTCAGACACTCAACCGACTGAGCTACCCAGGCACCCCAAGAGTACTTTAAAAACAGTATCTGTTCTCTATCTATCTGTGATTCTTAAATGAAGGCTGATTCTAAATTTGGAGGAGTGGCCTATTGACTCCTCAAGATTCAATATCTGTGGAATTATTCCATGATCACTTTTGGTGGGTACTGCCATCTTCCTCGGCTCTGACCATGAAAACCAAGGTGGTTTCCTCCCGGTATTGACTCCTCAAGATTCAATTTCTGTGGAATTATTCCATGATCACTTTTGGTGGGTACTGCCATCTTCCTCCACCCTGACCATGAAAACCAAGGTGGTTTCCTTCAGGTACAAAAGCATCCTCCTATCAACATAAAGCTAAAAAATAGGAAAACATTAGAAAAAGTGAACTATCTTATTTAAAAAAATTTCTAGTCCCAATATCCATTATATAAGGCCTATCATCCAGGCCCTCTGTTGCTAGCTGCTCAGTTTTCTAATTTACAGTACTGATGCATGAAAGGTGATTCCACCTAAGACATTTGCTATGGTGTCCTACATGGTGTTCCAAGTGAGAATGGAGGTTACAGTCTTCTCTTGGTTTTGACAACCTCTGTAAACTCTGTGGTAGAAGTTTCTGTCTGAGACTGCGCCAAGGGCTCTTTAAGATGGGAAGTCTTGGCCGTTTGGAATTTGACATTTTACAGCTGGAGTAAAGAGAAAATAAAGCAGCATAGAAGTAAATATGTGGTCTTGTCCAAAGTCTTCTTGACCAGATAGATCTGAATAAATTTATTTACCTTGAATAAAAACTTATTGCCCTTATGCATTTTAACTTGGCAATATTTATTTATTTAAAAATCAGTTTCAACATATCCTTTTTTCTACATAAGATTGACATTGTGTGTCTTTGCTTTTCTCTTTCAATCTATAATAAGCTTTAATAAATACAGTGCAGTGTATACCCAGAGATAGATGTGTTCTATTTCTGGGCATTTGAATGGCAGCAACTTCCTCTTTTAAAACAAAGAAGTTGACTTCTTTCCAAATACCCCATCATGCCAGTGCTACTGACCTCACATTGCACTGACTTTTTGCTTCCTAGGTTGTGTCAGCCTATCCAATGAAGCATCTATGCAAACTGGGGCTGATCCACGTGCCCTGTTCCCTTTATACTTGTTTAGTCACAAGGATCCAGGGGTGTGTATCTATTGTTTTGCTGCCCAATATCCACTCTTCTTTCTTCTGTTAGCCACATCCAGATTGTTCTTTGGGGAGTCACCCTTGTCCTAGACCATGTTGTTCAGAAAATGCCAATCTCACTTCCTTGTCAGGGCTGGGCCTACGTCTCACAGCTGGTCATCCTGTGTGGTTCATCTGTCTGGCACTAGGGATGCTCGAGAGATGGGTATGTGATCTAAGATACCCAATATGTCTGCTCTAAATCATTTACTGGCATAACTGGGGAAGAGATATCCTTTCTTCTGGTTATTAAGTTAGTAGGACATGAGCCTAAAACTGTTGAGGACAATCTTACCACCCCAGGGATGAACTCACTGTGAAATAAAGTCCTGAGTTAATCAAAACTGAGGATGGAGACATACTCCTAATGAAACTGTCTGAGAATGGAGATCCAGCCATGACTTTGCCCTGGACTTCTCAGATATTGGAACCAAAATTATGTTTTTTCTCTTATGTCTCTTTGCAGTGCATTTCTCTCACTTGCAACGGAGTCAAGTCTTATTTGATGAAGAGAAGGATAATAAATCACAGAGGTGTCTAATTGTATCCCCAGGATCCTAGAGTGAATCAAATGACTTCATTATTCATTTCAGAAAATAGACTCTGGAGAGGTATCTGCAATATCATTTTTCTTGTGCCCACAACAGACATTACTAATCAATCGATATGGTACGCTCTGAGTGTTGCAAGGGGCCACATCGCGCTCTCCAAGAAGGTGGGGTGGTATATAAATGAACCTATCCTGGTTCTAGTACCTTTTCAGTCAGAAAAAAAAAAAAAAGGAAGTATGCCTAGGGGATCAACTTGTCACTTGCTTGCACCAAGTAATCAACACTGTCTGATCTCAGGGGCCATGGAAGACCCTATAGTATTCTTCTCCCAAATTCTCAAATCCTCCTCTCCCAAATTCTACTCTGTGCTCTCTGACTCCTGAAATTTTCCATCAGAGCTTCAATCTTTGTCTTTACATCTCAATGGCTGTTTATAATATATGCATAAAGCATTTACAAGAAACTCATATTATAGTATCCTTTGGGACAAAGGTCTGGAAAAAATGGAATGAATGGTTGGCTCTTATTTTTTATTTATTTTATTTTGTCAGTTCTGCAGGTTGGACTTTCAAAAATAAACTTAAAATTGAAGCATAATAGGTTGAACTTTCTAACTTTATGCATGAAGTGTTTTTATTTTTTAAAAGGAGTAGATAATCTGTTTTCTTATTTGTATTTCTTTGTATTAAAAAGCCTAATAAATGTCATAGTCTCTACAGGCCTAGCCCTATGCCCATTCATTCATTCAACAAGTGTTGGAGGCTCTACTTTATATTGGGCTTTGTACTAGGTCATAGGTGCAGCCGTGACCCCAGCAGACATTCTCTGCCTTCACGAAGCTTCCATTCAAGTGTCCAGAGCTTTTCAAAGGAACTCACCCAGATTTTCTCTTATTTTTATCACAGTGCTGGGAGGATGGTTTTATTTTATAGATGAGGAGGGTATAAAGGTAGAGGTGCTAATTCCTTTGCCTCAGGTCTCAAGAGTATTAAGTGGAAGAGGTGGAATTCGAGTGGAGGCAGTCTGACTCCCGAGGCTGCAGATAACACCAGGACACAAACATGGCACCTGATGTCTGGAAGAGACTATCCCATTAATACCCGTTACTGCGTCAATGTCTTTGGGGAAAATGTACTTAACATCGTCTTTCAATCACTTGAGTTTGGCCAAAGGATGTGAGAACACATTTTTCTGGAGCAAGAAGCTAGAACTCAGGTGGCAGCGAGCAGAGGAAGAAGAGAAGGAGGAGGGGGAGGAGGAAAGGAAGGAGATGAGGGAAAAAGAAAGAGATGGGAGAAGAGGAGGAGGGAGGTCACCTCTCTGAAGGGAATGGTGACATCACCAACGTCGGCTTAGCACGTTTCTGGTGTTTGGTCCTTGGTGGTTGGCACTTAATACTTTATATCATTTAATTCTCGCCGCAGCTCTGGGTGGATCCAGAGCTCGTGTTCTTGAAGCTCACCTCCAGCCCTGGCATGGTTTTGTCTGGATTCATTTCTGGGGTGGACCAACCTCGCAGGCCCCAAAGTGAGGATGTGAAGATTCAGAGGGATGGCATCTAAACAGTGGTGCAGAAGAACTGGCCCTCCCTGGAAGAGCATCAATAAACAAGAATATTTGCTTTTGAAACGTTAGTATTATTTGGTAGTGACATTTCTGGTTGTAAAGTTGTGGTGAGCCCCAGGACTGGATTCAGTCATTTCTCAGTGATTATAACCAAGAATTTAGTCTTCTGCCAGGGAGAGTAGCTTCTAACCAGGAAGACGGATGGTGAATAGATGAGGACTCCCATGGTTCGTGGCTTCCTGGACAGGCCCAGTCCATAGAAGCCGAGAGCATAGCTATTTTGTTTGTGGATTCCTGGTTTGATGGTGGGTGTGAGTGTATTTGTTCGGGCCTGAGATTATGTGAGACAGAATGGGTGTGTGTGTGTGTGTGTGTGTGTGTGTGTGTGTCACCAGTGTAGAGTTTTAGAAAAATCATTCCCCAGGGATGTATTACATTTCCCCCCTCAGAGTTGAGGGCTCTGTTGCTAAGCTATCTTTTAGACGGTAGTGTGAGGAGCCGGACAACCTTTATTTAAACAGTTGTCCTTTCTCCTGACCCCAGGTTAGCCTTAGAAAAGTTCTTCTTCCACAATTATTTTAGAGTTACCAAGAGAAAATTCCAGGCATATCTAGGCCATCCTTAAAAATCCCAACCCTCTTTTGTGGTTATTACATTCAGATATGAGACTAAATGTGACCTCATTTAACTATTCAGTCTATCAAAAAGGAGTCTAGTGCCTACCACTCTTATTTTAAATGGGTTCCTGCAAAAATTAGGCTTTAATGTGTTCCAGTAGGCAATATACAATCTTTACTCTACAGCACAAATTATAGCCCCGGGTTAATTATCTAGTACTATATAACTAATTACTCTCAAAAACTTAAGAGGCTCAAAATAGTAAACATATATTATCTCAAAATTTCTGTCCAGAAGTGGCTTAGCTGGGGATCCTGGCTCAGCAGCTCTGAAAGGCTATAGTTAAAAGTTTGGCCAGGGCTTCAGTCCTCCCAAGGCTCAGCTTAGGGAGGATCTCCAACCAAGCTTACTTCTGTGACTATTGAGAGGCCTGAGAAGATCCACTTCCCAGCTCACTTAACGTGGGCCTCTCAACAGGGTGGCCTTACAAAGGCAGCTGGTTTCCCTGAGCAAGTGATCCAAGACAGAAAGGAAAGCCTCCAACACAGAGGGCAAACACTTTATAACCTGATCTCAGGAATGACACCCATGCCTTCTGCTATATTCTGTTCATGAGAAGTGTGTTACTAGGTCCCGTTAAAATGGCTAAAATCAACGACACAAGAAACAACAAGTGTTGGCAAGGATGTGGAGAAATAGGAACCATTGTGCACTGTTGGTGGGAATGCTAACTGGTGCCGCCAGTGTGGAAAAGAGTTCAGAGCTGCCTCAAAAAGTTAAAAAGAGAACTACCCCACCATCCAGCAATCTCACTACTGGGTATTTACCCCAAAATTACAGAAACACTAATTCAAAGGGACCCATGCACCCCTATTTTTTGTAGCATTATTTACAATAGCCAAATTATTGAAGCAGCCCAAGTGTCCATTGATTGATGAATGGAAAAAGAAGATGTGGTGTGTGTGTATATATGTATATATATATGAATATTATTCAGCCATAAAAAAGAATGAAATCTTGCCATTTGCAACAACACAGATGGAGCTAGAGAATATTATGCTAAGTGAAATAAGTCAGTCAGAGAAAGACAAATACCATATGATTTCATTCATGAAGCAAAACAAATGAGCAAAGGAAAAAGAGAGAGAGAGAGACAAACCAAGAAACAGATTCTTAACTATAGAGAACATTACCAGACGGGAGGTGGGTGAGGGGATGGATTAAATAGGTGATGGGGATTAAGGAGTGCACTTGTGATGAACATTGGACAATGTATGGAGGTGTTGATTCACTATATTGTACACCTGAAACTAATATAACACTGTATATTAACTCTACTGGAATTAAAAAAAAAAAAAGAAGGGTGTTACTAGTTTCAGTCTACATTCAAGGAGAGGAATTGCACAAGGGTTGACTATAGGAGGGATCATTGGTGACTGTCTTAGAGACTACCTACCACCAGCCCAACACAGAAACCTTCCTGTCTGTGAGTATTCTTGATCACTAAATACAAATAGACATTTAGGTTCCCTCAATTAACTAGTTGGTGAGATCAAAAGAATGCTGTTGGTCATTTCTAAAGCAGAAGTAATTTGTCTTTTCCTAGGCAGAAAAAAGTAAACAATGGGAGGTACATATTTGAGAAGACCAATTTCTGAGAAATTTGCTTCTGAGAACACCAAAGACAACTGAGCCAGTTCCATTAAATCAGCATTTACCAAGACCTATGTGTAGGACAGGCTCTGCTCTGTGTGAAATTGTCTTCTGGTCTCCACCCACACAAAAAGGGCATTGTCTATTTAGGAAGGTAGGGCAGACAGAAAATGGAATAATAGTATGAGTTCACATTAACACGAAGCACTTAAGTTGGTATAGAGAGACCATGTGGGAATAGGGTCAGCAAACTTTCTGTAAAAGTAAAAGCAACATAGGATTTACTTTAGGCTTGTGGGTCCCATATGGTCTCTGCTTTTCCTTCTCCTCTTCCTCCTCCTCCTTCCCCTCCTCTTTCTTCTTCTTTCTCTTCTACTTCTTTTTGTATAACCTTTTAAAAATGTAAAAAGCATTCTTAGCTTGCTGGTCAAACAAACGCAGGGCCCAGCCCAGCTTTGGCTTCTAGACTGTAGGGTGCCAACACGGCTCTATACCTCTTCTTTAACCATTTGTGAATGGTGTTTACCTCCCAATCCATCTCCAGCAGGCATTTTTATAGAAACCAATAAAAATTAATTACTAGGAAAAAAACCCCCAAAGGCATTGTGATGCTTAATTTAACATAGAGGGTGTTTTTGTATGATATTAACATTCAATTTGGTGAACTTTCAGTAAAGCAGATTGCTCTCCATAATGTGGGTGGGCCTCATGCAATCAGTTGAAGGCCTGGCAGGAACAAAAATTGGCCTCTCCGAACAAGAGGGAATTCTCCAGCAGACGACTATGAACTAGAACTGCACCATTAGCTCTCCCAGGTCTGGAGCCTTCCAGTCTACACTACAGGTTTAAACTTGACAAACTCCATAGTCGCCTGAGCCGGTTCCTTATAATAAATTTCTTTCTATATGTGTGTACATGTCCTATTGGCTCTGTTTCTCTGGAGAGCCCTGACTCATACAGGCATATAAAATTCAAGTCCCCGTTTTTTTTTATTATTAGATTCAAAGGCATGAATTTCTTGGTCACATTATGATAAAAGTTTCTAAAGATTTCCTCTTAATTTCTATACTTACCTCATTGCAGACCAGTTAGATGTTATGACATGTTACTCTTCTGCAGACCACTCTCTAAGTGGAACTGCTCCAGGAGGTCGGATAGGCAGGAAAATCCCCATGTGTTGTTTGGCCAGAGAAGCTCAGATTGAGCTATGCCCTGCAGGTCAGGCGCTCCTACGAGAGTACCCTGTCAGGTTCAGTCTAGGAAGAGCATACCTGCATCTGTGCGTGTGTGGGTGGGGTGGGGTGGTAGGAGGAGGGTGGTAGGAGATAAGGTGAATCAGGTCAAACAGCAAGTTTTCTCTTCAATAGAAAGAGGAATTTGAGCTTAGCCTATGAGGCAATAAGGGGTCACTGTAGATTTTTCAGTAAAGTCATTATTGACATGACAAAAAAAAAAGTGTTGCTTTAGGAATATTAATCTGGGGCAATGGAAGGGAAGAGTTGCTGTGTTGTTGGATAAGCATTCTTGGGCAGTGGGTGGGTGGGTAGTGAGAGATGATGATGGAAATATACGGGGAGGCCATATTATGAAGTAAAGGAATAATGGAAAGATTTTAAAATAGGAGCAATCTTGACCAATTAAGATCAATGAAGGGAATTTTGCATGAATCCAGGCATAATGAAATGATGAGGGCCTGGATTAGAATGGCTGCCAGGGCTCTATTCATGTTACTTAGCTCACGATTGGCTTAACAAATGATTCGATGGCTCTGGATGGTGACGAATATGTCTTCAGACCTGGAAAGTAGTTGAGTATCTGGTATCAGACCAGATTGCATATGAATAACAAGGCACACATATATACATGAACTATATGCATTATAGTGTTTGGGGACTGATGTTCTTTTCTTCTCGTATTGGAAAAGTTCTCTTGGATAGTCCTCTTCTGGGGTTTAGATCCATTATGCAAATGCCATTTGATAGCTAGACTTTGTCTCTTTGATTGGCAGACTATCTCTTAAATTAGTTAGAACTCATAGGCTTTATTTTTATTATTTATTTTTTAAAGATTTCATCCATTTATTTGACAGAGAGACACAGCAAGAGATGGGCCACTGCAGGGGGAGTGGGAGAGGGAGAAGCAAGCTTCCCGCACAGCAGGGAGCCCGATGCAGGGCTTGATCCCAGGACCCTGGGACCATGACCTAAGCTGAAGGCAGACGCTTAACGACAGAGCCACCCAGGTGCCCCAGAACTCATAGGCTTTAGGATATAAGCAGGATGCTATAATTCAGAAATTTGAATTTACACGCAAATGTTTAAAATACAAGATTATGATTGACTTACAGTAATATAATTTAGAAAATTTGTCCTATTACTTGTGTTTGGGAAACCAGCCCCTTACTTTTCATAAAGGCCATTAAAAGGAGTTTTCTAGGGCTCTCTTTTCCAGATGGCTGGGAGTAAGTAACTAGACATATACTCCAGCCTGTGTGGTATATATCACTCTAGAGCAGAATTGCTCAGGCCAACCCAATTCCTCCATCTCACTTGGACTGGTGGGAGGTGTCATTCTCTACTCTCTCCCAGAAAGGGAATAGTCCATCTGTCCTCTTTCTCCTCCTCTGAGTCTAAGGATGGTTGGACTGATGGAGGAAAGCCAGCTTTATCTGCGTACACTAGGTGAGTTTGTGTTCTCAGCAGAACAGCCAAACATTGTCTCCAGATCAGCATCATCAGCATCACTTGGGAACTTGTTAGAAATGCAGATTCCTGGACTCTAACCCTGACCAACTGTATCAGAAACTCTGGGGGTGCAACCCAGCAATTTATGTTTTAGCAAGCCTTCCTGGTGAATTTAATGCATGCTAAAGTTTGTGAATCAGTGGGTTAGAAGGAAAACCTCATTCTGAGTTTAATTTTTTAACCCAGGGATTTAGCCTTAAACCAGATCAATGGATCTCTGAATTTGTTTTGGCAAGAAATAGAACAATACAATCGTCATCAAGGAGTTAATTGTAATGTCAAAGAGAGACTCTGAATGGATAATTGGATACAATAATGAGGGAATCAGTTCCCCGGGAATTCCTGCTCAAAGCTGTTTGGGGATATTTCCAACACAGAACTTTGCGAGCCATACGGGAATATTCTGCACATTGAAAAAGGATGCAAATTTGATAAGCAATAATGCATTTACTTATCAACAAACACAATCTGTGGCTCCCAAAGCTTCCAGCAGTCAGCTGGAGCGGGTCAGCTCTGCCCGGCTAAGGAAACCATGAAGAGTGTTGCCTGAAAGGGGAGGCACACAGGAGACCTCATGCACCTTGCTTGTTTCAGTTTGCTGCAGACACTCCTCCTTTCCCCTTCCTGTGTCATAGTTCCTTTGGGAACAAGCTATTAAAAATGAGATATTAGCCAAATTCAAGGGCAGGGATAAAAAATATCTTTTTTCTCCAGAAAATGGTTACTGAGAGAGATTTTCCCAGGATCCAAGCTATTCTTTGGCCGCAAATGTACCTTTGAAAGAGTTACCCCACACAGGAAGTAAACCAGCTGGGTGCACTTCACACAACAGACAGATTTTGACCAAGTTTGAAAAATCATAGTTTTGTAAATCAAATAGCATTTTAAATTTAGCAGAGAAATTGCCATTTAAAGGAATTTCCCGGTAGATCTTTTGCCAAGAATATAATTATCTCATTATTTATTTCTTAAGAAAAAAAATTTCCATATTGCAATAAAAGCTCAGAATTTTCAGGGAATTGGAAGACTCTTGTTATCAGTTCTTTCTTTCTTTCTTTTTTTGATCGACAGAGACTTAATTAAAAGAAAAACTCCTGTTTCCAATTTTTGTTGAAAATCTTTCTAAAATGCTTGACATTGACTTTTTAAAATCAGTGGGCAGTGGTTATAAATGAAAACTTTCTTGGTGATTAAAGATTTTGTAGCACATTTCTATCAGCAGGACACTGATAGAAGTTGCTTTTGTGCTGTGCATGAAAGGAAACACTGAAAATTACTTATCTAATATTGGAATAAAACTTCTAGCTTTCTTTCTTTTCAGTTGGTGTTTTACTTAAATGTTCAGCAGAGAATGTTGATTTACTCAGAAACTTTTGCTGGTTGGGTCATGGTTGAAGTTTAACTCTACCGGGTATACCTAATGAGAGTGTGTCTATGTTTGGAAAAACTAATACTTAGGAAATGAACTGAGGTGAAATATCTTTGGGTTTGACAAGGAATCACATTCTCACTGGAAAGAAAATCATTGTTTAAGCCAGCGGTCTTTGTTTTAACGTTTGGTTGTTGTTTTTAAGATTAAATGAGAAATGGCTCACAAACAGGCCCTCTTCAAACCAGGGACTTGGGGCAGCCCTCTCTAGGTAAATGGGACAGGAGGGAAAGCCACAATTAGAGCCTCGTTCATTCCCCTACACTAGGATTAATTTAAATCTAGCGAAGTTTATACAGTTATTAGGGTTATTATTAATCCCTAATTCTTGGTGCCACTGGAGATATAACAATAAACAAGAGACGGCCCCCAGCCCTCAGAGAGCTCACAGGTGGAAAAGCTGTTGTATTTGGGTGGGGTGTGGTTGGGGGGGGTGGGTCCAATCAAGAGAGGAATAGTCTGGAATCTTTAACCTGCTAAGGTGGTGGAGGATGTGGATGCCAATGAGGAACACTGAGGAATGCCGATCCATTTTATTTCACCACAAAACTAGAATCGACCTCACAAGTAAAAAGCATGACTACTTAAATCTATATATGAACTGTAAAATTACAACTGTGAACTCCCAAGCCCACAAAAATAACACCAAGCTGTTGAGCTAAGCAGGATGGACCGTTCCCCCATTTTTCTGTTAATATTAATATACTACTCGTTAATTAATTTTGTCATCTGCTAGCACTTGTCACCAGACAAGCAGTAACAGGTGCCACAAGTTGCAGGAAAATGAAGACCTGAGAAAATTCTTTCCATGAGCTTAGCCTAAAACTGCTCTTTGGGAAATGATGATCTCTCCTTTTCTGGAGCAGCTCAGAGAGCCCCAGGGTTCTGTTGAAAGGATGTAGGAGCATCTGAGGTAGAGAAGGAGTGGGACTTATGTCCACAAGGATATATTGTTATTCCAGTCCCAGCCAGGAAGTCCCTCCAGAAAGTACCCTGCAGCTCCTTGGGAGGGGGCGGGGGGGGGGTAAGGATAGAAGTTCCTAAATGATGAGGATGTGCCTCACTCAGCTTTGCACCTTCCCTTAGTACTAATACTGTTTCAGAAAGTCACTGCTTAAGACTTAAACTGTTGAATGGCACCACAAGCTGGAATTTGGAACATACCTCCCTATAAAAACAATGTTATAATGTTTACTAGGTTTAAAGGAAATAGTGTTAAATTAATAATAAAAAGATACAGATGGGTTAAATAGATTTTATGGGCTGATCTTGGAGATCATCCTCCTATTTATTATATTATTTATACAGAGGGGTGCTTTCTTACATCTTTAGATGCAATTAGCTAATATTTATCTCCACGACGATCACGTACCAAGCACCTGCTGGACAGGCTGGGTCTCAGTTTCCTCTTGAGTTAAATGGAGGTAAAAACAATTCTTGCCGGCACCTGAGTGACTCAGTGGGGTAAGTGTTGGACTCTTGATCTCAGCTCAGGTCTTGATTTCAGGATCTTGATCTCAGGATTCTGAGTTTCAGCCTTGTGTTGGGCTCCAAGCCGGGCGTAGAGCCTACTTAAAACAAACCAGAACAATTCTTAACCTCATAGGTTTGTTATGGAGATTAAATGAATTATAATTTGTGAAAGTGCTTTGAAGAGTGCCTGACTCACAGAAAGTGCTTAAGAAATATTAGCTAGCCATTCTTAGTAGTATCACTGGTTTCTCCCACTATCTGAAAGTAGAGTGCTCCTAAGAAATCTTCCATAAGCTGAAATGTTGTAAAGCAAAGAAACAATTACTATGAATTTTTATGAAAAAATGTTGAGTGTTCCCAGACTCCAAAAATATCTTCTCCTAGGCTTTTCTGATACCTTAGGACACATCTTGCTAAGAGACGCACAAAATTAATGGACATAAAGCCCAGATGCTCACAGACACAGCTGGAAGCTCTGGTCCCCGATGCAGAGATGTGGAGGGTGGTTTCTAGGGAAGGAGCTTGGTGGGGCCAGGCTCACTGCTCCAGGCACACAACCTCTATAACAGCCTGCTGCAAAAAAAAAGTACATGCTGTTTTTGCTTTTCATCTTTTTTCTTAAAAGAGAAAGTCCTCTGTGGACTTCTTTTGGTTAGCGAAAAGTAGTACACATGTAGTGTTTTCGTAAAAGTAAAGTGGCCTAGCACAAGCTTTTGAAAAGCAGAAGATTTCTGTATTTCACAGCAATAGGACGCAGACAGGGTCCCTTCCCCATGTGGAAATTCAAAGAATTTCTATAACAGAACATTTTGGTAGCTGAGGCCTGTCTGTATTATGAGAATTTCTTGGTGTTTTGGTCTTTCAGGGACCAGCTGTTCTCTGTGCAGTTGGGGCTGGACTGCCCTGTGAGCAGTTGGTATTTGTCTGTGTGGTTTGACTGGTAAGCAGAACCCTTTATGTTTTCCCCTGGGGCTGAGGATGGCAGCGCAGAGAAGTGGCAGAGGTCTGCTGGCTGTCTCTGGAAACTCTAACTAGTGGCCTTGCCTCCTGGGACTTTGCAACTCTACCCTCTGCATGTTTACTTGATGGCCAGGAAGGGCTGAGGCCCACAGATGTGAAGGCTACGGGCCTGCACGCCTATTGTCAGAAGCTCTTAGCTTTGGGAATATGTGGGTCTCACACTGCCTGCATAAATCCTGCAAAGGCAAAATTTGATAGTTTGATAGAAAGATTTTCTTCCCTGATCTGGAAGAAGCAGGCAAGAGGAAAAGTTTGACTTTTTCACTTTTCAAAATATGTCAAAGTCTTGTAGTTAGCTTCTTCAATTATGAAGTTCCAGAATTGTTTTGGACATCCTAAAGCAAACACACCAGTTTCTGAAGCTGTCAGAGATCTGGGATGGAATTTTTACATGCTTCTTGCCACTACGCCTTGCATTGCTCAAATTAGTCCCAAGTGGATTGAAGGGTGGAAGAGCTACACTTTCATGCTGCTGGTGAAATGCAGCCTATTAATACCCGAGTAACACCAAGGTGTACAGATCTGACAAGCTTGAGGCAAGCTATGACCAAGGTAAATAGGAGCTGTCTGTAGCAGAACAGAATGGAGAGCTGTGCTCCACAGCTGATGTTCATTTCACCATGGAGATTCGACTTTTGTCTTTTCTGACTTGTTCTTCATAATTAGCCCCTCTGGTCTCAGGAGACTTCTGTTCATTTTTGCTGGGGTCTCCCTAAGTGCATATTCTTTACCTTCACTCCTGGTAAAATAATTTCCATCCGTTCATCAACTTCTGCGTTTTCATTCTGAATAATTTAACATGTTACCCATGAAGACTTGGCCTTTACAGGGGGAAATAAAACAGGTATAAAACCATTTAACCGAGAGTATACAGATTCAGTTTTTAATCTTGGTAGGATTTGCAGGATTTCATTTTGTTAACTTTTCAGCTTAAAAGCTGGACAAAGATTTACTAAGAGGTAACATATTTATTTTGTCCCCTGCTCTCAAAGTTTCTTAAAAAGAGAAACTGTCAAGGGGAAAGCCTATGAAAGTATCTCTA